>NC_143384.1:20217680-20539121 GCF_980474605.1 Leiobunum rupestre | reverse complement strand
AATTTACCCGAAAACAAATGGTTTTATATTGAAAATTGTGTTTATTTTGGTGCATTCTAATTTAAGCAACTTATTTTTACCATTTCTTTAAGTATAAATTATAGGTTTCCTTTTAAATATTTATTAAAATCAAAATGTCAACTTTTTACCTTAATTTTTTTATTCTAGTTTTTGAGTTGTTCGGGGTTTATTTTGCATATTTATATTTTGATTGGGCTCTAGAAAATTTTAAAAAATCACAAACCGTTTTAAGTTTTAATTTACCCGTAAAGAATTACCAAGAATACATATATTTTAACTTATAGCCATATGATTCAGTTGTGATGATTCGTGGGCTTGAAATTTCTTCCCCAAGTTAAAATAAATTAATTCTTGGTAATATAAAATAAAATATTTGAAGTTTAATTTTTCTTCGGTAGCAATGTTCGGCGCTAGTTGGTCGCGATGTCATACATTCGTTGTGACTAATTTTCCCGTCTCGTCGGTCCGTTACGAAATTATGGAAAGAGGTAAAACACCTTTTAATGAATGTGTAGCAGGAATTGAGGCGTACAGGTGACTTCTGAGTTACGGTCATTTTTATACAACCACCGTGTCTGTCTGTCTGTGGGTCTGTCTGTCAGGCCTGCGAACGCGTTCGCATTTTCGGGGCAAAGGGTAATCACTGCCTACGCAGTTTCTTAGAATCAGGGAAAAGGTGTTTCCAAAAGCGCCCTCTTTTTGTCATTGGGTGTAGTACAATTTTTTAATCGGCCGGGATTCAAACTCACGACAGGTGAGCGTTCTACCGCAGAACCACGGATACAGTAAGCTTTCAAACTAGTGCTCGGCATTCGATTAATTTTTATCCATGAATAAAATAAGCTCGGCGATATTTAAATAATATTTATTTAAATAACCAATAGTTGAATAAAAATTGTAAAAATGTTTAAATAATCGAAAGTGAATAAGCCTATTATTTAAATAAAACAAAAAATTATTTAAATAAATGCCACTTTTATTCAAATAAATGCTTGGTTGCCTAAAAACATAATTAAATAAGTTAAAATGATATTCTTTTACCAACGTTTTTTAAATAAATCAGAAAATTTGTGGATAATGAATAAACAATTCCGAGCACTACTTCAAACTGAGTTTTTAGAAAATATCCCTAATTATTTTAAAACACGGTAAATATAGCTATAATTATTTTGATGGGAAGATATTTCAAGATTAATTACATTTTCCATGTGAAGCTTTTGGCACTTTAACGTAAAAGTGAAATTGAATCATGGAAGGGGTAAAGTCAGCCTTCGAAATCGTGTACATGTATAGGGTTTTATAGGGGTTTAATAACTTTATTGATAAGCTTACGACCACCGATGGGCATTTTCATTTCCATTAAATAAGCTTACGACCACCGATGGGCATTTTCATTTCCATTAAATAAGCTTACGACCATCGATGGACAATTGCAACAAACAATTTAATCCTAAATCTGTCGTAAAAATTATAAAATTATATTTTCAATATAAACAAATCAGAATTCAAAACTATATGTAAGTAAAATTCTATACAATTATTTTGATGGTGAATTTTCCCATGTTTAAAGTGAATTTTTAGATTGCTAACCGAGGGACAGTTCAATCCATAAATTATTACGACACCCTCGTATGATTAAATCTAATTAAAATCAAATCTATAGCTTTGGCTATATAAAGATTAAATCATGATTAAATTTCTAATATTGATTTCCTCGCTAACTCACCAAACTTGCCGAGGTTAACGGTAATAGTTACTGTAGGGAGCTGTTGGCTCGCGCGGCTTGAAGGGCTGGCCACCACCCTCCTACGCATTGTAACCTGGCCACCTGAATTAATGGCTTCAAAAGTCGCTTGATGACTTAGGCCTAAGGTGGTTCCTTGGGTATTAGCCTAGCTGATTATTATTAACAGAACGCCATTTATCACTGGAAAACTAACTAAATTCCAAAATCGATTTTCAAAAATAAATTTTATAAAAAAGGGGAATTCCTCTGATTAAATCAGATTAAAATCACATATGTAGATTTGGTTGTATTGTATAATGATTTAATTATGATGAAAATTTTAATAATGATTATTAAGAAATACCCATCGTTGCTAACTCTCCAAAAAACTAACAATTAAATTATATTAACTAACTATTAAATTATCTGTTGAAATAGAGAAATTCTTGTAGCGATTGTAAAATCCTAAAATCGGCGTCAAAATTGGGATTGCTAATGTCTAAGGCGGCAATGCGTTCAGACTAATTGGATATTTTTGATTTATGAGAGATGCTCCCGTTTTAGAATTCCCATTTACGGGAAGAAGTCACGACCCAATTTCGGTCTTTCACGAAGACCCTTTGGCCACTCATTTCGAAATAGAAACATAAGTAACATAGTAGTAAAACGTTCGACACTTCCTTCATTATCTCGATGCTAATTTGTTTGTTGATAATCTGTTTTCGACAATTACCATATAAATCATTACGTAGTTAAGGACTGAAAGATCCACTAGTCTTTGAAACTGTCAGGTAATTATGAATTTGGAAATCAACAGCCTTTTCCCGGAGCAGCTAAGACTTATTGAAAATTGAGAAGCTTTCCATAAGTAAAATTAACGCTTAATTTGGGAAAATAATTAAGAATTATTGAATCTTAACATAATTTGCGAAAGCACTAAGAATTATTCTTAACATAATTCGCGAAAGCACTAAGAATTATTGAATCCTAACATAATTCGCGAAAGCACTAAGAATTATTGAATCCTAACATAATTCGCGAAAGCACTAAGAATTATTGAATCCTAACATAATTCGCGAAAGCACTAAGAATTATTGAATCTTAGCATAACCCGCGAAAGCACTAACGAGGAGACGACTCGAGGTGGTTCTCACAAATAATTTCGGCAGTTATCGCATCATAAGTTATATTTATATTCACCATATTTCAAAATGGCGTCGGATTATTATTGGAAAACCCATAGGTCTAATTAACTCGGGCAGATAATGAAACGTAGAAAATTTCTGATTAATCGACGAATATTTACGGAACTTATCAAATGATATCCGCCATTTTCCAAAATGGTGTCGGATTTCTTTAAAAATCTATAGTACGAATTCATTCGGGCAGATAATGTAACGTAGAAAATCTTAGGTTAATCGGATACAAATTACCTAACTTATTGCACCATGATTTATATTTGTATCCGCCATTTTATAAAATGGCGTCGTTTTTCTATCAAAATCTAAAAATCTGTTTACATCGTTCAGATAATGTAATGTAGAAATTTTAAGATTTATCGTCGAAAATATATGGCAGTTATCACGGCATAAGTTTCACAAATATTTTGTATTATACCTAAAATTTCGACCTATTTATTCAAAGTTATCCAAAAATGTTAAATTTACTATTTTTTTTATTTTTTTATTTTTTTTGCATAGGGGGGGGGACCCTTAGAATTTGTTATTTTACATAGACATTTTCTTATTTTATGTTGTCAAAAACATTTTTGGTTGCCATGGCAAAACGGAAGCCCAGCGTAACTTTTCTGAAGTAAACCTAAACTCACCATCAAACTAATTTTGCCAAATAAGAAACTGAGGTGTACCATTAATTTTCTTATTCCAAAAACCTCCTATTACTCACAGACCGAAATCATGTCATACTTACGTCTATTAACGTTACTTATGATACGACGCCCAATCTAATTACCATCGAAATCAGGTTCATAACACCGGAGGCAAAATGGCAAAACAGCGTAACAAAATAAAATCAACGCTATTTATTAAATTCCCCGGGGGGAGGTAAAAACGGTCCCCTCCCCTTCCAAGTTGCCCGTGACATTGAAATCTTTGTATCTCGCTGTTGTCCCATCCATCCATCCCAGGTCAAATTCCCCCCCCCCCCTGCATTCGCGCATCTAGGCATCCTGTTTTACAGGAACTGCAGTCCTTCCGTATAGAAAAAGTATTTAAAAAACCGTTACATTATTATACTTCCCACTAGTTTACCTCGAGTAGCCGAGATCCATTCATTTTTTTTAAAGTAGCAAAAGTCCTTGGTCAGGAAAATATATCAAGAATACCAAAATAGCCTGTGGACTTTTACGGGTTTTGCTCGCTGCGATTTCGGTTCGTTTATTATTCGGCAGCTCCGAGATGAAATCGGACGGTTGTATGTTTACCTTGGCGTTTATTTTAATTAATTATTGTTTAATCGCTACTGGCGTTTCCGATCTTGGCTATGGAAAGTATCTGGGGAAACGAAGACCCAGTTTTTATAAGTACCGCAGGGGTCCCCGACTTGGAAGGCATTTTTTAGACTTCATTTGCGGTAAGTTTCATTTTTCATTCATCTTGTTTTTCTTTCTGATTAGTTATAGCATAAGTAACAGTAAGTATGACAGTTTCGATAATGACCAAATAAAACATTATGTATATAAGGACTGAATAATTTAGAGGGCGGTAACGGTTAATCATTATCCATGATTAAATTAATTTTTTTTGGGAAAAAAAATGTAAACAAAGAAATTTACCGGTTAATATTTCGGGGAATGATTAAAAAATATGTATTATTCGTAAAATTTGAGCTTTTTATCGAAAAAACGTCGTTTTTCCGATTAATTTTACAAATTTATGAAAAAATTAATCGGATAATACAGAAATATAAATTACTTGATGAAAACGTTTTACGAATAATTTTGAGAGCTTTATCTATAGAATAAAAGTTAGAATTGACTCAATGACTAATGAATTAACGATTTTTGAAGTTAGTTACTTTTTGATTTCAGACCTAAATGCGTGTTTGCTAGTACTTAGAGATATGAAACTAGCCAGGCAGTAATATCGCTAACGATAAAAGTAAGAATTGACGAGTTTCCGGTTCCGAAATTACGATTACGCCATAGCTATCATTAACCGAAATCATTTAGACTCATACTTATTTATGTTATGTTACTTATGTTTATAGTTATTTTTTTTATAATTTTTTTTCGGTTGGGTCGTAATAGCCTTTTTTAGTTTTTTATTATTTAAAATTTATTGATGGAGAGCAAGAATAATTTTTAATCACTAACCAGGGCCGGATTAAGACTTTATGGGGCCCTAGGCCCAAGTTGATTTTGGTGCCCCCTTTCAAGGCGCTTCCTCAATTTATAATTAAAAATGGAAGGAAAATTCATTTTGCTGCCAGATTTAGTATGTCGTCAGGGGCTAGACGGCAGTCCGTCAGAGAATGTAACAATCAAACGTTTTTGGTTCATAGGGGTGGACGCATTTACTAAAATTACTGAGGAAAATATTTTGTAAAAAGCAAATGATTAAAGTTTTGTACTCTTACTTTTTCCGAACCCTCTTGGTGCCCCTTGTAGGCTTGGTGCCCTAGGCCCAGGCCTATTCGGGCTATTGGTTAATCCGGCCCTGTCACTAACTACTTAGTTAATATAAATTAAAGGGCCAACGACTGCTAAAGATTTAACTATAATAATTTTCCGTTAGCTAATCTAATTTCAGTAGGGCTAACGATAATTTGTAATCCTTAAGTACTTAACCATGATAATAACCATAATTTACACTCGATAATAATTTTTTTTAGCTAACGATAATTTGCAATCGTTAAGTTTCTTAACGATGATAATTTTCTTTAGCATAATTTCTATAGTACTTACCATAATTTACACTCGTTAAGGAATTATCGATAATAATTTTCTTTAGCTAACGATAATTTGCAATCGTTAAGTACTTAACGATGATAATTTTCTTTAGTATAATTTCAATAGTACAAACCATAAATTACACTCGTTAAGGACTTATCGATAATAATTTTCTTTAGCTAACGATAATTTGAAATCGTTAAGTACTTAACGATGATAATTTTTCGTTAGATAGTATAATTTTATTGGGGCTAGCGATAATTTACGATTGTTAAGCGTTAACGATAAAAATACTTCTATCGTTAAGCGTTAACCAAAATTATATTTCAATCCCAATCTGACTTTAAACTCAATTATTAGGATTTTGGAGATTAATTTTGTTGCGCATTTAGGATTTTAAAAACGGGTTTAAATACTTTTATATCTTATTAGCAATTAAAACGGTTTTACATCTAATTTAAAAGATTTCATGTAGATTTTGTTTTTTTATAAAATGTTCGACCCTTCGATCCAAATTTATAATCAAAATTTTTATATTTTGGGAATCATTAAAATACTACCGATAAGTATGACATTGGTTTTATAAACTATTGTTATTAAGGTAATTTTCTTAGCTTGAACTCGACATCGAACTAACATTGTAAGTTATATATTATCGTCCTACGTAGATATATTTATCCTTGGGGGCTCTGTGCTGAAGTAAGCCTTCAGTGCGCAATAACTCAGAAATTTAGTTCGGTGATAATTTTTACTAATTGTCATAATTATTGACCGAATCTATGAGGGTTAAAATATCTACTTTCTACTTTGCTTAATTTTCGAGCTCGAAACCGAGCCTCTGCTGCCATCTATGCTTCTAAATTGGCATTAAAAATATATATCGAATGTTGCCCCTTCGGTGCACCCGTGCAGTATAGCAAATTAAGATAAGTGTAGGATAAGAAATCAGTAGATTCGTGTTAAAAGTTCTGCAATTGTCAGTTAACTGTGTAAATCCAATTCAAACTGCAAACAAAGATAACATAGAACTCCGTACCCTAGATTCGAATTCTGAGCAGCCTTGGAAATAACGGTGGTCAGGTGGTCAAAGACCAGTTAATTAATTGCTCAGACCAGTTTATTTATTCAAAATTTGGGGGGTCACTGGTCACCGTGACCAGTTTAATAATTCCAAATAATAGGAGACGACCTATTAATTCAAGGTTTATATCAATTTTGATTTCCCTATTCACTGGATTTCTATGTACAGCGACTCCGCTTACTACCGCCGCGGCCGCACGTCGAGGTTTTATGTAGAGTCCCTTCGCTCGAATCCCTTGAACGAGTCGAACTGTCTAACCCCCCTCTGGCCTCAAACCCTCAATCCTCTAGTCTCGCTTTCCCTGGAGTACGGTAGGCTACCTGGCTACGCGGTAACGTACCGGAGACTCTGGAGTTACGGGGCCTAGAGAAAGAGAGATAATACGGTAAATTACGAGCGTCTTCTAGGCTATGGTGTAGTCTTAGGTGTCGAGATAGTACTATATTGTACTATTCTTGTGGTACTCATAAAATAAAGTTAACTATTTTGAATACGTGTAAAGTTAATGTTACCAACATAATCTAACTTCTAAACATGTAGTATAGGTTTTTTTAGCTTATAAATGACATTAGAACATTTTATATAAGACCAGTTTAATAATTCCTAAGTTAGGGGTCACTGGTCATAAGGACCAGTTTAATAATTCATATGCTAGGGGGTCACTGGTCATAAGGACCAGTTTAATAATTCATATGCTAGGGGGTCACTGGTCATAAGGACCAGTTTAAAATAAAACCTTATTTCCAAGGCTGATTCTGAGTGCTTTCTGATCGTCTGTATTGTCCTATCACGGCTAACTTTGATGCCACGCTGACGCTGTAGCGCGAACAGGACGCAATCAAAGTTGGCCGTGGTCTTATCTATAGTTGTTTACCATGGTAACTATGGAGCTAATTTTTCGGGAGTTCGGACAGTAAGTGGGTAAGCGCTATTGACCACGCGCGAGGCAGTTATTTCGAATCTAGGGTACGAGGCTTAAATGTTCGAAATCGTTGCAAAGTCGTTGAAAATTAATTAATCACAGCCAGATTACGCTCATTGAGTTGGGAATATTAATCTAGAGATCCAATCAAATCTGCTCCCCGCGAAACAAGTTTTTGAGAATTACGAATGTGCCGTCTCCTCTAAAATGACGAGAAAACGTTATCATATGACCCGTGGCGCCATCCATTATTTTTGAAAAAAAAATTGCCGGAAAACGCGTCTTATTTGAACGAGCCATTGAGAGATAGACGGCGCCACGGGTAGAATGATAAAGTTTTCTCGTCATTTGGGAGCAGACAGCAGTATTCTTTTTTTTTAAAAACTTGTTTCAGGAAATACTGAAATCCGACGTTTTGATTGGACCTCTAGATTAATATTCCCAACTCAATGATTACGCTAATATCGTCGTTAATAACTCAATAATGTTTAAAAAATGTAGATTACGAAGTAACCAAGGATGTGAAATTGGACAGACTCGTGTGTGTGATGGACACCGGGCCAATTGAGGTAACCCTTCCAAGATTGAATTTCGGGACAACAGGATTAATATTTGTGTTCCCGCAGTTCAAAAATATCTTGGAAAGATGTTTGCGCAATGCCACTGCGACGGAAAAACATGAAGAGTCACTGGAACGTCTCTGTAACGAACCGGAAGCTTCTAAAAGAGTTCGTCAATTTCAAATAAATTTTTTAAATTAATTTGTAATTTAATACGTTTTATATTTTACGTAGATGAATAGCTGTTTTTTTATGGCTGAAGTACGTATTTCTTTGATGATTTGGGTGTTGGATTGGGTCTTTTTATAAAATAACCTTGGTCATCTTGTTGAAATGTTGCCTCCCCGCTTCAGCTGTGGATCCTTTTTCTCTCCCACTAAAGAGTTTATCAACTCATTCTTAGGCATTGGCTGAACTATTCCAGGGCAACATTACAACAAGTTGGGCAAGCGTAAAGACATTTTATAAAATAAACTATTGTGCCTCTACCTGTTTTCTATCTCTATGACCATCACATACTTTGTAGCAAAAGTCCGTCTGCTTTTCAATCACAAAACGTAATAAGATGGATACTTTTCGCTTTTTCCGGGATTTCAGAATAGGGTAAATAGAGTAACCCTATGACGTAATTTTACTCCGATTCTGTGGTGGCGAATAGTTTCGTGTAGGCGTAATAACGTCTTCCCAAGATTAAATTATGGATAGGCATACGATTTTATCAATTTACTCTCCTTACTCTTGTTTTTGTGGGGTCAGTGGCGGCCTAAGGGGGGGGGGGGGTGGTCCGCCCCGGGTACCAGGGCAGCAGGGGGTGCCATCGGAGTTTGGAAGTTCTCTCCCCACTGGTTAGCGGGGTTTCCCCTTTCCATAAAATCTTGCTGAGGTTAACGGTAAATCGGTAATAGTAAGTGTAGGGATCTGTGGCATGAAGGGCTTGCCACCACCCTCCTACGCATTGTAACCCGGCCACCAGTAATTGGCTAGTTGACTTAGGCAAAAGTGACATAATTACCAAAAGTGTGTCAATCGGACCTTTTTCTTAATGAATGTGACGAGCGAAATACAAGTTGGGAGGGGAGAAGGGGAAGTACGCCTTGGGGAGGGAAGGAAGTTAAAATCAACAAATAACGCCTCCTAGTGAGGAACGGAGGAACTAAGTAGCACTGGTCAAAGTTAGTGTATTTTTCTGATTTTTCGTTCTGTGGAGATGCTATCGCCATCTACCTACGATATAATACCATAGACTAAAAAAAGATCCAAAAAGGCGACAATAAATAGTCTTTTACGTGGTCGATCTCGAGTCGAGCATTCATTAAATCTTAAGCATACGAAAGTACAGCGATTGTCACACTTTTGGTAATTATGTCACTTTGGACTTAGGCCTATGGTGGTGCCTTGGGTAGTAGCCTAGCTGATTATTATTACTCTGACGTTGACGAATAGTTCATGGTGTAAAGTCTATATTTCCACCAGTACAATCGAATTTAGTACCCTGGCTAACCTATAGATGGCGCTAGTCTATCTGAAAGAGAGTCTCAGCAATAATAAAAAGCAGATAAACTTTCGCTACAAAGTACGCGAGGTGGGATTTTTAATATCCGCAGATACCCGAATCCATTCTTGCTAAGACGTTTAGATCTTTCGTAACCTTTAACCCGCCCCGTAGCACTCTCCGAGTCGTCCGAGACGCCCCCCTTTTCGACCCCCCGTCATTCCGAATGAAGACGTAATACCAGAAGTGAATAATAACGACCTTCCCGAAAGTGACCCGGAACAAGAACAAAATGGACGACTTCCGGAAAACGACCCGGAAGAGAATATCGTGAAACGGCACGCCCCCAACTTTCGGAGACACAATCAGAGGCCCGACCCGTGCGTCGGCAATGCCAGGGGGTACGGCTGCCGAAATAATGCCCCCTTTTATGGCGGGTTTGACCCGTTGGGCCCGCCTCCAATGGGCGGAAGGTTCGCTCCCCTATTTCCTCCTCCGATGGGACCCGGTTTCGGAGGGGGCCCTTTCTTGGGGCCCCCGCGGCGACCGGGCCCTCCTTCTTCCCTCCCCGCGGGCCTGATTTCCACGTCCCGATGCCACCCCCGCCCATGCCACCCGCCGGAGTCGATCCTTTCACGAGATTGGTAGAGGTAATTTGCCTTTTTTCAGTTTTGGGGTTTTGGTTGTGAAAGTTTTTAACTTTATGGTATAAATTTAATTGGAAGTTAGATCTGAAACTTTATTCAAATATAGATCTGAAATTTATTAAAATTTAGATCTGAAATTTATTCAAATTTAGATCTGAAATTTATTCAAATTTAGATCTGAAATTTATTCAAATTTAGATCTGAAATTTATTCAAAGTTAGATCTGAAATTTATTCAAATTTAGATCTGAACTTTATTCAAATTTAGATCTGAAATTCTATTGACCGTTAAGATCTGAAATTTTATACCAATTTCGATACAAAATTTTGTTGACCATTAAGATCTGAAATTCTATTGACCGTTAAGATCTGAAATTTTATACCAATTTCGATACAAAATTTTGTTGACCATTAAGATCTGAAATTTTATACAAATTTCGATACGAAATTTTATTGACCATTAAGATCTGAAATTTTATACAAATTTCGATACGAAATTTTATTGACCATTAAGATCTGAAATTTTATACCAATTTCGGTCTGAAATTTTATACAAATTTCGACACGAAATTTTATTGAAAGTTATAACTTATAATTGAAATAGTATTTATTTTTATCTGAAATGAGCATTTTATAAAATTCAAATTCGATTTTAAATGTTATTCAAAAGTTGATTAATTCGTTCACAAATACTAATCAAATGACGGTCCCAAATTTAGGTTAAAATTAGATTATAAATAGCAATGAAAATATCAATCTCAAGTGTCAATCGCATTTCGATCTTCAATTTGGATTCCAAATTTAGATGAATTTTATATATATATAAGTACATATTTCAACTTTAATTTACAATCATAGTTTGATCCAACAAATTTCGCTAAAATTTCCATTTCTTATGGATCTGAATCAAATTTAGATTTTAAATCAAAACTTCGATTCACAAATTTAGATTAGAAATCCGTAAATTATTCTCGCCTTGAATATTAATTATTATTATTATTACAGGGCTGCCGGGCGCAATATCCAGCTTGATCAATAATTAGAAACAATAACTCTTAAAAAAAACTGTTGACGTACAAAGTAGATTTGGTAGACGAAGCGCCGCAGACGTCATTGACGGCCAACTCCGATCGTTGGAATAAATTGGCGGCCGTTAGTCAAATAATCCTAAAAAAAGATTGTTCAAAGCGATATTGATTCATCTGTAGCCTTGTCTTTTTCCGTTAACTTTTATTTATACTTTGTCAACAATGAAACGCCTGAACCAACGAGTCGTACCCCCTTAGCGCCACCTATACCGAGAAATGCGTGTGATTAAACTTATTTATTATGGACTTGTGTAATTGCGGGAGCGTGTTTTTTTACTAGTACTTGGTTAATTATACTTGTGATAGTATTCTTATTTTGTGTGATTTTTATATTTTTGTAGTTCAGTAATATTAAAAAAAATGACGAAATTATCTCCGAGTCATTTTATTTTTAGTTTATGTAAATAGTTTTAGCATAAGTCTATAATATTGTTCCATAAAATTAATATTTTACTGAGAGCTAGTAACGGTGTAACGTCATCACAAGAGGAACATCTCCCCCTAGCGAGGCGCTGTCAAAGGCTACTTGTGACGTGGGAGCGAGGGGACGCCAAATGAAGAATGCGGTCTGTCTTGTGAATAGCTCTCAATAAGACTTTTGCATGTGAAGAATAGGAAATGTCACACTTATGTAATAATATTATACACTTATGGTTTTAGTTAATAAGCGCTAAAATAACTTATGTAACAATATTATACACTTATGGTTTTAGTTATTAGGCGCTATAATAACTTATGTAACAGTATTATACACTTATGGTTTTAGTTATTAGGCGCTATAATAACTTATGTAACAGTATTATACACTTATGGTTTTAGTTATTAGGCGCTATAATAATTTATGTAACAATATTATACACTTATGGTTTTAGTTATTAGGCGCTATAATAATTTATGTAACAATATTATACACTTATGGTTTTAGTTATTAGGCGCTATAATAACTTATGTAACAGTATTATACACTTATGGTTTTAGTTATTAGGTGCTATAATAATTTATGTAACAATATTATACACTTATGGTTTTAGTTATTAGGCGCTATAATAATTTATGTAACAATATTATACACTTATGGTTTTAGTTATTAGGCGCTATAATAATTTATGTAACAATATTATACACTTATGGTTTTAGTTATTAGGCGCTATAATAACTTATGTAACAGTATTATACACTTATGGTTTTAGTTATTAGGCGCTATAATAATTTATGTAACAATATTATACACTTATGGTTTTAGTTATTAGGCGCTATAATAATTTATGTAACAATATTATACACTTATGGTTTTAGTTATTAGGCGCTATAATAACTTATGTAACAGTATTATACACTTATGGTTATAGTTGATATGCGCTAAAATAAAATATGTCTTGTTCAACTTGTTAAAATGTTCCACGCGCTCTTTAATATTTGAGCGTAAAAGGCTCGTGCATTTTTTTATATTTCAGGGAGCACGCGCGAAATCGCTCGAGCCCGTTCACGCTAAAATATCAAGACGCGCGTGGACGTTTTTAACAAGTTGAATAAGACATAAATAGAGTTTATGCTAGCGTTTATTGTAATTGAGGTAGCAGAAAAACGTAAGACCCATATTATAAAGTAAAATGGCCTTCTTGTTTTAATGTGGCTCTTACTTCACAGTCTCTTACTATTACAAGTCACCAGAGGAATATAGCTTTTGCTAGCGCGCGTGCAAATCGCTCGTGCGAAGAACATACTAATAAAGTTTTTTCTTGTGACGTCAGAGCAACATTTTAACAAGTTGGGCTAGACCATTTTATATTTTATAAATTCAACTATTGAAGAGGTAGTCTTTTTAAAACGTTAAGTGTTGATGTTAGCAGAAGAAAATAGGGGGAAGTACACTTCTAGTCAGCATTGGAAAGGCGTCACTTTTCACGAATTTTCGCGCCAGAACGGTTTGGCGGGAAATCGCGGATGAATACATCGTTTAAATAATAAATTTTTATCAAATTGAACAATCGTAACATATTGTCCTTTTCATTATCTGCTAAATGAGCTAAGGCGTCCTTACTCTCGTCGTTTATCGCCGTGTTGAAACAAAACAAAAGTGGAACTACTTTTTCATTTTGGTTAATTATGCGTAAAAAGGTGTTTTCGTGGGTCACACGACGCCTTCTACAGCTCAAAGCTACAGATACGTACTTCCCCTATTTTCTTCTGATGTTAGTGAATACTTTTCGCTTGTTCTAGAACGGACAGTGTACCCTTAAATTTTAATCTAACCCGGGCATCTGAATTAATGGCAATGAAAGTCGCTAGATGACTAAGGCCAATTGGAGAGAATAATTGGTTTAGGTATTTTGGATAATTTTAAGAAATTTAAGGATTATTAATTATAGAAAGCTATGTTCATCCAACCCGAATTAGTACAGTAAAATGAAATAGAAGAGCTACACTAGAACTGTTCCTTGTAATCCCAGAACAGGCTATTTGCTTCTCAATCCAGTTTTATTTAGTTTGTTTATGCCATCTGCGGATAAAAGTTAGCTGGTTTACAGTTATCTGAGCAACAAACACAAGGAGAACGCAGCTAGCCTTTAAACACGCTAAGGCAGTGTCGCGTACAAATTTCATTGGACGAGCCTTTACGCTGAACGTTTTACGGAAAGGGGAAAGACAATTTCCGAATATTCCCCTTCCGACGGCAGCAGGCGCTAAAGCGTCTAGCCAATGAAAAATGTACGCAAGAAAATGCACGACTTTTGACGGGTTGCGTTGTCCTTGTGTGAAGTGCTGTGTTTGTTGCTCCTAGCAGATACCAATTCAGTTAATTTATTATCTGCTTTAAAAAAGTGACATTAAAGTAAAATAAATTAAATTTATCTAAATGCGTTTATTATTTACTAATAACATAAGTAACAATAAGTATGGCATTGCCTTTTGTTTTAATGCTAATTTTAGACCTTTTTTTCGACACGGACACTCTAGTCCAGCTCACAATATTTACTCGCAATTGAAAGAAGTATATTATCGTCCTTGGTGATTGACGATCTAAACAATTTTTTTAAATGGAACGTTTCGACCTGTGACCCTTTTTCGATCCGATTTTAATTAATAAAATTGTTTATACCACAAGTTTTTCTTCAGATTAATATTTTATACTTATTTTATACCACGGTAATTATTATGTTTATTATTTATAAAGTATAGCTTTACTTAAAGTGACCCTAGGCCCAACGTTTAGGGATTTTACTGACCCGATAGTAATCTCATAAGAAGTCTATCTTTAGCGCAATATACTTACTGCCATAAGTAACATAATACCTCTAAGTATGACACTTGAAGCCTTGCTCATGCATTTATTCTTACAACATCCTTTCTTCACCAAAGATAAATCAGTAAAACGAAATACTCAGTTTGCAGGTTAAGAAAGACAAAATAACTAGTACATTTGGCGGAAAGATACTAGCACGAATTTCCGGTAAATCGGCGGCGGGAATTTAGAATCTCGCCTATTTTCGGTTGAATTCCGAAAGGTTCTTACGCGTGTTATATTAATCCATTTGAGAAATGGCTTTTGCTTAAATTTCAATGGGATCAATAAATATTTAATTTTGATTATTATTTTTAGTATTATGTTCCTAAACCAACATAAAATCAACCCAGTGGCGTAGCCAGGGGGTCACAGGGGGCAAATGCCCCCCGAAACGTATGGTCGTACGTACAAATATTTTTATTTTTTTACTTTTTTTTCAATGGTGTGCCCCCCCCCCCCCCCGAAACAAAATCCTGGCTACGCCACTGAATCAACCGCTTATGTACCTGTTCTTTACTTACCCTAGAATCGCCAGGATAAACCTAAAATGATAATTGGTAAGTATAACACCGGATGACGTCACTGAGTTTGTCTATAGTTTATCGGCAACATAAAACACATTTTGTTTACATTACCTCATAGTTAAGCTTTTTAAACGGTTCATGTTCTGATGTGAATTCTCGGATGAGGAACAGTTTTGAAATATAATTATTATCAGTTTATTCAGATTACAACTATCTGAAAATGATTTAAAATTGATTAATCTGATTGTGATACTGTTTAATAAAAGTCTTGGTGTTATCATAATAATAACCTCTAATACTATATTTATTTAAAGATACCAATAAACTTGAAACTTAATAGGCCTTTCCATAAAATATTTCTACGTGCTCTGTTTTTTCTACGTCGCCCACCACCAATTTCGCTAAAACCACGGCCAACTTTGATTTCTCGCGCATCTCTCGCGCTACAGCGGCCATCTCATTCGTTGACGTTTCTGTGTTAACCTATGAGCAAAAGATGTGTATGACGTCAGCGCCCCTAACGGATTATTATTTTTAGTATAGTTTTTACATTGGGGACAATATAACAACCGAGCGTGGCGCTGAACTCCTACACGTTATAGTACAGTTTATAGGGGGAAAATCCTTGCTCACGGAATTTCGACGAATGTGTTGGCCGTAGTAGCGCGAACAGCGCGTGATCAAAGTTGGCCGTGCTAAAACTAAACGAAATGATGGCTGTACTTTTGGCATTTTTCGGTAAGATTTCCCCACACATTTTACACGGAGCTCGAGTTAGGCTTAGTGACTTTGGAGATCAAACTGATTTTAATTTATTTTCGATACTAATTAAATGAATTATTATTGCAAAACTCATATCAACTCTGTGAAAGTAATATTGTTAATATTTATGAACAACAATATTTACCTGATACACTACTGTGGCTGTTAATGAAATGCTAAGCCTTAGTTCACGAGGCTACAAACTGTTAAACATCATCGAAACCGTACTAAATTTTTCGTTATTTTAAATATTTAAACCATCTCCTTTTATGACTTATAGTTAAGTAAACGAAATACTTTTATACTTCAAACATTTGATATAACAAATTTATTAATATCACTTGGATTAATTTTAATCCGGCGTGTTTTGTAAATACTTACACTCGGTAGCAGACGACATACCGAGCTCAAGTCTAGAGTCGAGCCGCTCGAGCGGGGGTCAAAACAAAGAGTAATGGTATAACTTTGATCTAAATCATCCTTGCAAAAACCGTTTTCCTTTCCCCTCTTACCGCAACGAACATATCATGGAAAGGTCTATTTAAACTTAAACTTATAGCGTTTTCCATTTGATTGCTCAAGATTCGCTCTGAATCTGTTTCTGACGTCATATATCTCGCTCCAATCGACTAGAGCAAAACCGCAATGCCATGAACATATTACCGCGCTTTGTTGTTTTTCATCTGCTAGTAATTTGAATTTTCGCGTCTTGGACTTTTGGTCTACCATTTTGCCAAAAAATCTAAAAGGAACACGCGATAATTTGCTCCGATCTCGATCTCGATCGCGATCCGTTGATCTGTCGAAATCGGCAGATCGATTTTGGGCGATCTCGGAGCACCCGAGAGCGGGAAATGGAACACCCGAAACTTGATCGGAGCAGATCCGAGCACGCCAATGGAACATAAAATGTTGATCAGAGCGATATAGAGTGCTCGAGAGCAGACGAATGGAAAACGCTATTAATAACAGCAAGTATGATCCACGAGTAACACCACGCGTTAACGTATTCGTGTACCACTAGAGCAATTTGAGCAAAGCACTTTAGCTCCATCGTTCATTAGACATTTTGAACTCATTCGAACTCAGTGAAGACGCCCCCTGAATGCATAAATACACCCTCTTGGCAATTTCAAACAGAAATAAATCAAACGTTGATCGATTCTGTAAACAAAGCGTTGAAATTCCTTTTGAATACCACACCATCTATCTCACTTTGGCGACATCCCATTTTCAAACAACGATAAACGTCCCGAATAATACTCGAATAACCCTCGTGTCACCGCTCACGTTGTTTGCCAAATCCACTTCAAATCCCGGAAAGCGCAAATCCATTTATAACTCGCAAAAACGGTGAAAACGCGCGATACAAAACACACCAGACAAGCGTAATTACAAACACAAACACAACAGATCGGTATAAAAAGGAAGAGTTCCCGTTTCCAAAACAACAGAACCAAATCATGGATAAGTTAGTTCAGTTAGGTCTGTTGGTCCTGGTAATCCACCTAGTCACTTCAGCCTACAATAACCGAAGTGGAGGGAGTCGTAACTCGACCATCGGCGGCAATGTTACCAGGAACGGTACCGTCTCTAGGAAAAATGTTTCCTCTTTGTCCAACACGAGCACCAGCACGGATTCCAGCGAGCAGGAGGAAGATGGGCCACGTTCCAGACGGACACCCCGGGGCAGTTCCAGATTGGACGAAGAGTACGATAACGATCCGGATGACGAAGATGGGGATGAAGGCTACGACGAGGACGCCAGTACCACACCTACTCCCGCACCGGGCAGCTCTGGTGTGGCTCTGGTGAAAAATAATCCCTACGGAATGAACCACGGCGTTGGATCGGGGCAGGCCAGTAACGGGGCCGCTTCTAGAGGTAGAAATTATGGATAAACAAAGTTCTTCATTTAAATATATAATTGTTGTTTGTCTTTTAATTGGAATTTTTTGGGTTAAATAAATGAATTGAGTTTGATTTATCCATGAAGTAGGAAACTTTTTTTTAAACCTTTTAGTATTTTAAAAATTACCATGAAACAGAATAGAGCGTTCTATAAAATCGGCCCAAACCCGGCCAAACTTTTCATACAGACTATAGAGCTAGTTCAGCAGGACTAACAACATTTGTTATTCTTTGGTTTAAGAGAATTCGGCTTATGTCCTGTCTTTATATGAATATTTTAGAGACGTACCTTTTAGGAGTGGTAGGAGGGACGCTTGGTGTTAAACTATGTTTGGGGTTCAGAATATTTTCATGATCTAAGTCTCTTTTTAAAACCGTGGATTAATTTG
Organism: Leiobunum rupestre; assembly: GCF_980474605.1. Taxonomy (NCBI): domain Eukaryota; kingdom Metazoa; phylum Arthropoda; class Arachnida; order Opiliones; family Sclerosomatidae; genus Leiobunum; species Leiobunum rupestre. The sequence continues at coordinate 20,520,803 of NC_143384.1, read as the reverse complement.
GGACTAGTATTTTGTTTATTTGCCATCATACATTTATTACAAAAATCATTTAAAATAAGAAAAACGGCGCGGAAAGCCGGAAATTAGTGAAGCCTAGGCTAGCAACTATACGCTACTCCTAAAAATCGACTGCTCTCAATTTCTTACGGGTTTGCCAGATAAATATTTTTCTCTCACACGAAAAACCGGCCAAACACTCACCTCCTCCGAACTCAAAAGGGGGAAAGCACACCACACCAATTTTATAGAACGCTCTATTTTAAAATTCATAATATTTTGATTTGTTGGTTTCATTGAGTTGGGAATATTAATCTAGAGATCCAAACAAATCTGCTCCCCGCGAAACAAGTTTTTGCTGTAAAATGACGAGCAAACGTTATCATATGACCCGTGGCGCCATCCATTATTTTGAAGAAAAAAATATTTTTGCTTGAAAACGCGTCTTATTTGAACGAATCATTGAGAGATAGACGGCGCCACGGGTAGAATGATAACGTTTTCTCGTCATTTGGGACGCCGATGGGAGCAGACGACAGTATTCTTATTTTTAAAAACGTGTTTCGCGAAATACTGAAATCCGACGTTTCGATTGAACCACTAGATTAATATTCCCAACTCAATGGTTGGTTTAATTTTTCTCTACTGGGGTCGGTTTTAAATGACAATAGTTTACGTAAGTTGGTAACACTCCATCAATCAGCTTTAGAGTATATTGTATTGAAATAATTTACAGAACCAATATTTATTTAAATGAATTTCAATTTATTAGACAGATTAAAAATAATAATCAGCTAGGCTAATATCCAAGGGGACGTCTTAGGCGCAATTCAGTTAGCCACTTTGAATGCCTTTAATTTAGAACGGTTTATACTGGAGTGTGGTGGTAAGCCCTTCGTGCCACACGAGTCAATAGTTCCCTACATTCTCTACAAGTTTTTATGTATAGGGGAAACCGAAGAACTCGGGGGAAAACTTGCAAACTCAACGCGGAAGAAGCGCACGCTTTAAATTTTCTGAATTCTAGGTCTGTAGGTCATAACAGTCGTAATTTGTTCTTTTCAGAAATATTTGAATACTGTATTCTTTCACAGAAACATTAGTGTTATCTTTATACATACATGATCCTAAAAAACAATAAGTGCAATTGGAGCCGCACTAGCCACAAGTATATTATATAATTTAATTTATATTTTACTTAGGGGTCCGACATTTGCAAATTTTGCGTACGGGATTTTGATTCTTAAAGTGATTTGAGAACTCAGAAACTGATTTTTAGATTTCCGAGCACGATTTTCTTGTTTTTGTTTAGGTTGATTTCGAGGTTTTGAAATTGATTTTCGCCCAGATTTCATGATTTTCATGTTGACCCCTCACAATAAACTCATCAAGTTAATCCCATTGAATTGGGAATAATACTGCTAGAATTACAATTACGATTTCGGTTTCCATGGTTACGCGGGATCTGTTCTGATAAGACTGTACGAAATTCATCTTTATAATTAGGTGGTAGCGCCATCTATATTTTGTAAAGTTATATGGCTAAAATTAAATAATTATTAGCTAACTCACCGTAACTTGAGTTAAAAAGGATCGTGTTGACAGAATAAAATTATTTTGAAACAACTTTAAAGGTTTGTTTGTTACGAGTAATCATACATTTCAATTTCGCATCAGATTCGCGAAAAAATTCAATTGCAATATAGTTGCAACCAGATGCCGCCACGGTAAAACGATAAAGTAGATAAAGTCTCCTTATTGAAAGAAATTGGTCCCGCGCCAGCCAGATTTAGTTGTACCTCTATTTATTCCCAACTCAATGGTTAATCCAACGCTTGTAAACATGTAAGGACATCTTGTACGAATCTTAGACGTAGCGTTATTCTGTAAAATAAACACACCTAAAAGTTCCGCCGTTCACGTGTGAGAGGTGTGGCTTAACCTCTCTATTTCCATTCGGTCGAAATATTTTTTAAATTGAAAAGCAAATCTAATTTAAAAAAAATTTATTTCGGTAATTGCACGTTATGGAACTTTCTGGGTTAACACCTTTCCTAAAGTCAAACTTGATTTAAATTTTATCGGAATGTTTAAAATGATTTTTGTTCAAAAATATTCTTAACTGCATCTTAATAAAAAACAAGTTGGCAAGCCAAAATATACCTCTCCTCGGAAGAATTGTCCCTAGTGGTATTAATTTCTCGAGATAACCCTTAAAGATATATCTCCGCAATTTAGAGTTATTTGTTAAAAATATTAACCCATTTCTATCCCGCCCGGTATAAAATTTTTATTATAATTAAAATAATTGAGACGAAACGACCAATTTTAATTTATTCAGAATATCATAAGTTAAGTAGTTACAACAGTAAGTTAGACGTACTATAACAATGCACAATTGAATTAAACCCTTTTACAGAACAAGTTTATCAGTTAAATATAATACGAAGCAAATTTTAATGAAATAAATATCTACAGAGGCTTTTTGGAATTACTCGCTTACGAAATACTTGCCGCATCTTTAACGCTCATTTTATTTCAACACTCACCCTTGATGAAGATACCGTAGATATCTGGTAGTGGACGACTCGTTCACTTCCTGTTGACGTTGTGACGCATACCACATGAAAAAGACCAATGCCGTCCAATTTCCAATATCATATAATGACTCGCACACCCAAGAAATCATTGACTGCGTTAGAAATCGTAGATATCCAAATATCCACACCAAATGTATTTACAAGAAGCAAAAACCTTACCATCAACAAAGCACAGAGAGCCACTTGACTAACCGCCAGCTTTTAAAGCAATTAACGTTAAATTATCTCCTTTGAATTAACAGAACTATATATAGGTCGTTAAGAAAGTGGACCACCCACAGGGTCTACCCTTTAACCCTCTAATCTCGGCTGACTGCGCTAAAACAAGATTTAACCTTTAAAAAATACCAGATTAGGCCTTCATAAATTCATTAATAAAAAAAGACTTTATTACCTATTATGCTTACGATGCCTGTCTTAATTTCAGTGAATCTAAGCAGCTATCGGTGGTTCTGTGGTAGAGCGCTCGACTGCCAAGCCGAATGGTCTGGGTTCGAAACCTGGGTGGCGCATTTGTTTTTAATCAATAGAGAAACGCTAAATTAGAATTTCTTCGATGCAATAATTTCAATTTCAATTCTATTTCAATTAAACCAAAATTTCGTACTCTATTAAATACGCTTCCGATAAAGCTGAAGGTCTAATTTTCAATAAGGCGTAACAAGTGTCGGTGGTTCTGTGGTAGAACGTCCGCCGGTCAATCAGGAGGTCTCGGGTTCAAATCCCGCCCGATGCGATCGCAAATTGATACTAAGACGAATACCGTGTACAACTGGTGGAAACCCTGCCATTGGACGTTGAGAGGTAGCATTACACTCAGCACTCGGTCCGTCCCAAAGTCATTAAGAAGAAGTTGGAGAGAAAACGCCCATATAAACACAACAGACTCAACATGCACATCCATCAGAACACAAACACAACAAATTCAACACTCACAACCTACGCATAAACATTACAAAAACGTAATACACCAAACCGTCACGACGGTGAGCGAAAAAACACCATCCAAACCAAACCGCAAATGCATCCGTTAACGCTCACCGTCACACGGTGGTTTTGCCAACCCTTTGAGAAACTGCGTACGCAGTGATTACACTTTGCACCGAAAATGCGAACGCGTTCGCAGTCCTGACAGACAGACACACCCACAGACCCACCCACAGACAGACACGGTCGTTGTATAACCCCTCCTAGGGGACTTTGTCCCCTCGGAGAGGTAAAAATAATGCACTGAAACCGAAAAAAGGTTAGTATTTGATCATTTAATTTGGTAAATACTTTACGCTCCTTCTGCGTTGAGTTTGCAAGTTCTCTCCCCACTGGTTTAAGGGGTTTTCCCCCGAGTTCTTCGGTTTCCCCTTCCATAAAAACTTGTCTAGGTTAACGGTAATAGTTAGTGTAGGGAGCTGTTGGCTCGATCTCGTGGCATGCAGGGCTTGCCACCACCCTCCTACGCATTGTAACCCGGCCACCTGGTTTAAGGGCTTCAAAAGTCGCTTGATGACTTTGGCCTAAGGTGGTGCCTTGGGTATTAGCCTAGCCTAGCTGATTATTATTAATTCCACCACCAGACGTCCCTAAAGTCATCCTACACTTCACTAGAACCAAGAATATATTAATGTTAACCGAGAATATGTAACAGCAAATACAGTCTCTGTTTTCATGATACCCGGGATGTATTCTCCGCCTACTACTTGCTATTCTACCGGAGTGTATTCCCCCCTTAGCGATAGAAAAGGGGAAAGATTACGCTAGGAAAGGTGGAGGGGCGTGGTTTAAAATCCCGGGGATCACGAATAATTACGGGACCCGAAACCAAATGACGCGCTTGGTGCTTTTATGGCAGCGCCACTTGTAGCGCCGTAGTGTCAAGTATTGGAAAGATTTCTATCCAAATACTAAACACCAGTATTCGATTATTTCCAAATTTTCCTGGTTAGAGTAGTTAAGTAGTCAGAAAAGAAAAATTTAAAATAGCCCCTAGTTGAGTTAAAAATGATAAAAATAATTAACAAAACCAAAACTAAAAAACTTATAAAGGGATGTTCGTTTGTATTTTTCCTCCCGTTTTTCTACCCGGGCGACTGGCTATGACAAAGAGATTATTGTCTAGTATCCGACGAGTGGTCGATTACCCGAATATTTTCGGCGGGAAAAACAATTCGGTGAGTTTTACAGGTGGCTTATTCGAGCATTCGAATACCCGATGAAGGCAAATTTCTGAAACTCAATAAATCGACGAGTATTTAAAATTTTCTTATTCGAGTTAGAGTTCGAGTATCTGACCTCTAAAATTGTCGAGTACTCGATGCTGATCGAGTACTCACACAGCCCTATAAATAATCTAAAGCCTATTAAAATTCCAAAAGCCTCACTTCTATTAAAAACAGCGGAGCAGACGACGGAATGCGGGTCATCTGACATTTTTACGCACGTGTTTTGTATTTTTATAAAAATATTTCGCGATTCTCTCGGTAGGAACGCTGACGGGCGATGCAAATTGTATTTTGCTTAGGTTTCGAGTGCAGTAATGATTTGTCCAAACCTGAATACATCCTTGGTACAACACAATATAACGCTAAACCAACACTTTCAGTCAAGTTAAACACTCCAAAAATTGATATAAATTCCACTCCGTGAAAAGAAAGGTTTACAAGCAAACAAAGAAAACATACGTAATATAATTATAGGCGTCAAAAACGCCGTTTGAATCAACAGAAAATCAGTAGAAAATGACGCGTGAAATAACGTTAGTATTGTGAAATTAAATGTGTAAAAAAATAACTCCCTATAAATATGAATATCTAGATCGGTTTAAATTCAGTCTACCAAAAAGGTTTCAAGTAGGAACAAAAACCGAACGTTGTTCGATAATATTCAACGATGAAAAGTGGTCGTTTGCGTCTCATTTACGGAGTGACCCTGGTGGTCATCGTCGCTCTGCTGATCCGGGACATCGAGACGGCCGAAGACGGCCAATCCCTGCCCGAGCTAAGCAAGGAAGCCTGCAACCGCAATCGACGGAATAACACCAACGTCAATAGTACCGCTGATGGCGGAGAAACTGAATCTGATTCCGAACGACTTCAAAGTCGACGTAGTCGAAGACGGAACAGAAATTAAATCCATTTTGGATTAATGAATTATGTTATGTATTTTTTGTAGATTTATGTACGGGGATTTCTATGGAATAAATTTGCTGGTTTATATTCATATTTGACTCGATTTTCTATGAGGTTTTTAGAGAAAACGACAGAAAATTGCACCACCCAAGTCATCTAGCGACTTCCAATGCCTTTAAATCAGGTGGCCTTGAGTAGGAGGGTGGTGGCAGGCCCTTCGTGCCACTAGGCCCGTAACCAGCCGCCAAAACTCGGGGGCGCTCACATTGTTTTGGTGGCCTATGTATTAAAAATCGAAAATTTTAACTCCCACACCTGAAATTAGTAAATATATCGAAATTGACTTTATTTTGTTATTTTTTAAGTTAAAAACATAATCTTTTATTTAAAATACACGTCGATTAAATACTAAGCATGAACCTTAGACCAAGAAACACAAGGACGTCTCGCTCATAGCTTACCTTACCCAACGCTTTATTTTTCGGCGGGCCTTTGTTGCGGCTGCGGTGGGGAGAGGGGGGTTAGGTGATACAGATAGTCAATAGGTGCCATCCATGAGAGATAAAAATAACGTTTTTTAAAGAACTTGAAAAAAATAATCAGCTAAGAGTTACATATTTTTAAATTATTTTTTTTTTTTTTAATATTTTAGAGACACAAATATTAAAAAACATACCGGAAATTTCGTTTTTTTTTGAGCCACCGCTTTATTTCCCACGCTGGTTTTCAAATCTCTACGTAATTATTATTAATTACTAATTAACAATAACAACAATTAATTAATAACTAATTAATTATTTAATTAATAAATGAATAATGAATGAATTAATTAATTAATAATTAATTAGTAATTAATAATTAATTAATTAGTAATTAATTATAATTAATTAGTAATCAATTAATAATTAATTAGTAATCAATTAGTAATTAATTAGTAATTAATAATTAATTAATTATAATTAATTATAATTAATTAGTAATTAATTATAATTAATTAGTAATTAATTATAATTAATTAGTAATTAATTATAATTAATTAGTAATTAATTATAATTAATTAGTAATCAATTAATAATTAATTAGTAATTAATTATAATTAATTAGTAATCAATTATAATTAATTAGTAATCAATTAATAATTAATTAGTAATTAATTATAATTAATTAGTAATCAATTAATAATTAATTAGTAATCAATTAATAATTAATTAGTAATCAATTAATAATTAATTGGTAATTAATTAATTAATTAGTTATTAATTAATTATTAGTAATTAATTAATTATTAATTAATTATTAGTAATTAGTTATTAATTAATTAATTATTAATAAGTAATTATTAATTAATTAGTGATTAATTAATTAGTAATTAATTAATTAATTATTAATAAGTAATTATTAATTAATTAGTAATTAATTAATTAATTAGTAATTAATTAATTAATTAATTATAAAAAACTGACTGTGCATTTGTAAGTATTTGGCATTTTACATTTGGCATTTTGAATTATGGAAAAAGTATTTGGCATTTTACATTTGTTTTTAGACACTCTTTTACTAAGGGCAATATTAAATTACGTCACAAATACTAATTTCCCCCCGAAATACAATAACGTCACGAACCTTAAAACTAACTAAATTAGTTTATAACCTTAAAACTATTACATTTCTTTAAAAATTAATCATGGTATTATAAATGTTAAAAACAATTATTAAGATCTAATACATCGGAAAATAATTTATAATTTAGGTTTCGGTATACACCATAGTTATAAGAAATGTATATAAAGGTCTAGATAAATTTCGGCGCGTCTAAGCCTTACATAAAATACGGAATTGACACCTAGCAGACACAGAGGAAGGCACGAAACCAAGAGCGCGAGCTCTACTAGCATTTTCGTACAAAGTGCTTGACCTTTCCGCAGGCCGTAGTCTTTAGATAGCACGAGCTTTCTTACCGATAGATAGCGCCTTATAAGGATAGCCTGCAGAAATTACGCGTTTCTGCTAGCTGTCACCTCCGTATTCACTCCCTTTGAAATATTTTATCTAGACCTTTATATACGTTTCCTATATCTATGGTATACACTCTTTTATATCCTTATTTGTGAGAGCTGCCATTTTATTACAGGTCTGATTTCAAATAGGGCATGCGAGGCCGCTTCACGTGGTCAAGTGCACGCGACGTCTCGAGCTGATGAGCACGTGCAGGCGCCCTTGCCTGTACTATTTTAAATTAGGCCTGTAATGAAATGGCCGACTTCGTAAAAGAGTGTATAGGTATATTATTTGTGACGTCACCCCTCCCTTCCCCCTTGAAAAATTTAGTGTTCACCTCTCTGAAGGGTCGGACATTGGCCAAAAATACCAAAATCCCAGAATTTTCTTCTCATGGACTTTATATGGAAAATCCTTCCTGGATTTAGTTAAAAATCCAACATCCAATAGTCCAAAATGCCTTGCCCAACTCCCCCTTACTGCATTACGTAATTTGTGAACGTCTCCTTAACAGCCAATCACAGAGTTTTACATATTTTACTTTACTATTGATAAATAGATTGTTCCGGGATTTCGGAGTAGGGTAAGAAGAGTAAGACTATGACGTCATTTTACTCCGATTCTGTGCTGGCGAATAGTTCGAGTCGGAGTACAAACGTTTTTCCAAAATGGCCTTTTTAGCGGATAAATTCTGGCTAGCAGACGACAAAATCCGAATAACTCTCTTTACACCTCCTTTCCAGAAGGAGTAAAAAGAGTAGCCCTAAAACTCCGGAACAAGCGAATAGTTTATGGGCCGGAGTAATTCTCATCCCCGGAACAGGCGAATAACACGTTTTAGGGTAAAAAGAGACACTTTTAGTCCGTGAACCGGCGAAAAGAAACCACCTAGTAAGGCACAAATTACAGTAATAAGTGTGTACTTATTACTTGATGGGTCTCTGACCTTTCGTCGGGCCTAAACTGAACTAAAGCACATTAATTAAAATTAATAAAAAGTTAAAAGTTAATCCCACTATTTGGCTTTCCGTTGCTACGCGTTTTGAAATTATTAATGTTTAGGCTTAGTTTCTCTTTTCGGTGTTATAGAGTAGTAGCACTCCGTAGCTTTGGCCATGGCCGCCATTTTGGTCGCCAATTTTCTATTGGAAAGAGCATGGGTGACGTACTAGGACGTCACAGTGCCATTTCTCTATAGTCGCGAGCCAGATTTCCCGCACGGTTTCCCGCACGGTACTGAAGAGTCCCAAATAGGACGAAACCGGTCTACCGTTGGAATTTCTGGCTAATTTATTTAATTTAATGTAGTTTTGCACTCGAAGATCTATTTGGTCCGAGTTTCGCGTTTCAATTTATTCTCGAGTATTTCGTAAGTTTTGAAATTTCTTTAAATTTGTGAGGGTTTAGTTTTTTGCCCCCTTTTTATTATGGAATTTTCTACTTTTTAACGTAAGTTTAAGATATACATGGAATTTTCCAAATACTGTTTTTGAAGTTAATATTCTGAATAGAAAATATTACACTTAAGTGTCGCTATTTATGGAACGTTGATTTTTTTAATTGAATATTAAGTTTCGTCACAATAATTAAATTAACGAAGTACCAATTTCGTCACTAATTCACGTTTAAATTCACGGTAAATTAAATTTTATTGAAAATTTCACGAATGGTGTAGTTTGTGATACTAGAGTGAAGTATTTTTAAATTTTTTTAAACATATAAACGCATATATAGGGAAATGATGTGTGTAGGGTACATTGAACTTGAGCTCTTTTATCCAATAATAAATATGATCAAACTTTATACAGGGCGATGGTGGTATAGAGGTTAGCATAGCTGCCTTCCAAGCAGTTGACCCGGGTTCGATTCCCGGCCATCGCAGAGGGATCAATTTTGTTAATAACTTATTAAAATTTGTCGAATAATTAAGTGGGTTGTTATTAAGGCTGATGCAGCCTGTATGGTAATATTATATAAACTGTTACATTTGCAAAAACAGTCGTAAAGATTCGGTTGTAAATTAAAATAAGTTTATAATTTTCTAATAATATGTAATTTTATTATATTTATATTTACAAATTACAACACTAATATATTTTTAACGTAATTTAAGATATACATAGAATTTTCAAAATACGGTACTTTCAAGTTAATATTTTGAATAGAAAATATTACACTTTAGTATCGCTATTTTGCACACTTAAAGTTTCAAATGGAACATTGAATATTTAGTTTCGTCACAATAATTAAATTAACGAAGTACCAATTTAGTCACTAATTCATTTTTAAAACCTTAACGGTAAATTAAATTTTATTGAAAATTTCACGAATGGTGTAGTTTGTGATACTAGAGTCAAGTATTTTTTAAATTTTTAAAATAAATGATTAACTTTCCTGTAATTCAATTTTATTAATTTTCGCACTTTTTATTTTAGAACATTTTGTTTGATAGCAATCGTAAATCCGAAAAAAAGCGAAATTACTTCCCTTCAGTTTTTTAAGATCTATTTTTTGATACCATTTTTATGATTTTTGAATAATTCGTTCTCGAGGTTATTCATGAATCACGTTAGTTTCAAAGGGCTTGTCAAATTGACACACCTCACTCATTGTCGAACACCTTGCCCAAAAACCATAGAACTATTCAACTCTCAACATTTAAGTTTTAATAAATTTTCACACGAAGCTTATAAAATTAAGTTTAGACTCTCAAAGTTCTTAATTAATTTAAGTTCAATTGATGAATATTTCTTCTAAAATAAGAAACGGCATGCGTGGCCGACTCTTTCGGGATGTTCAGTCAATAATTATATCCAGCCAATCTGGTTTTGGTGGGACTCTGACGTCAGGTTGACGTAGCCACTGCTCCATATAACACAATAGGGAAATGGCGTGTGTAGGGTACATTGAACTTGAGCTCTTCTATCAAATAGTAACTATGTTGAATTTCAGTACAAGGCGATGGTGGTATAGAGGTTAGCATAGCTGCCTTCCAAGCAGTTGACCCGGGTTCGATTCCCGGCCATCGCAATGGTGTCATTTTTGCTAATATCGTATTAAAATTCGTCGAAAAATTAAGATGCAGCGAGTATAATAATATTATATAAACTGTTAAATTTGCAAAAACAGTCATAAAAATTCGGTTAAAAATATGTTTATAATTTTCTAATAATATTTAATTTTATTATATTTATTTTACAAATTAATATTAGCGCGTGGGTATACTAAATAATATATATATTTAACATATAATATTAAATTTAGCATTTTAAAACCCGCGAAAGTCTAATTTAAATTGTGGTTATTTAAAAGTTGAAATTTTGTATAACTATATTTTCTAAAATATTTTATGTAAACTTTCAGCTTGGCGTCATATAGTGTAGAATTACGAAATTTAAATTTAAATTTTAGTGTTTAAAATTTCAAAAAAACGATTGAATATTATAAAAACGTTTACAGTTTCAGATGCTTCATCTCCTACTAGTTCTTCAATTGCTGAAACCACAGTTGCACTCATAACTTGAGTGGTTAATTTTACCCTCATAGCGTAAAAATGGGTCCCATCCCAAAGATACGTGGTTGTTGGTTAATTTTGGGCAAAGTCGCAACTGTGTTTGGCAATCTTTATTGCACATGTTCCCACTGAATCAGCTGGCCCTTTTTTCTAAACAACCGAGCGTTCTTATGTGCACTGTTTGCAAAACAATTGCGGACTGTTTTGATTAAGTGTGGAGGATCCAAAATAAAAAAAATATTGGCCTAGGGTCATTCATTGGTGCGTACAAATTATTAATCTTGTTGTGGACCCCAATATCTACATGATTCATCGCTGATGACAACCAAAACTTTGATAAGATTGTTCTCGAGTATTTCAATAGCTTCTTCTATTATAGAGTAATTCCTCGCCCGACATATTATGAAATGGGATATATAGCCTAGTATGTGCTTGAAGTTTGTTGTTAATCCTCTAACCATTATTGTCATAACATGTGATGCTAAAGGAGGGTCCATGGAGTCTCTACCATGCAGTTTCAATTTTCAGTTTGTTTCGCAAACGACTAAAATTTTCGCATTGCTGGACTTTTTACATTGTGTTTGGTTACTTATCACCGTATGGATTTCAATACATTTGAAGAAGCGAGTGTAATAGTGGAAGAGTATAATGAAACGTGTCTAGAAATAAGAAAGCATTTGGAAGAAATGGAAAAGCATTTAGAAGAGTGGAAATTAAAGTTAGAAGAAACTAGAAAATATGTTTATATTTTTCTAATAATATTTAATTTTATTATATTTATTTTACAAATTACATGACTAATATATTTCAAATTATTTTTAATATTAGCGCGTGGGTATACTAAATAATATATATATTTAACATATAATATTAAATTTAGCATTTTAAAACCCGCGAAAGTCTAATTTAAATTGTGGTTATTTAAAAGCTGAAATTTTGTATAACTATATTTTCGAAAATATTTTATGTAAACTTTCAGCTTGGCGTCATCTAGTGTAGAATTACGAAATTTAAATTTAAATTTTAGTGTTTAAAATGTCAAAAAAGCGATTGAATATTCTAATAAAGTTTATAGTTTCAGATGCTTCATCAGAGATAAGTGAGTGCGTCTACCGATAAGGGGCACCTGCGGGCGGGGGAAACGGGCCCCTATAGGGCCCCCTTTTGCGGCAATATTCGGCGGGGTCAAAAGGTTAGCTGATTTACGATGTTAGGTCAATAGGTTATCTGCCCCTATGGACACGATGCAAACAGCCGTTAAATAGGTGTGAAACGGACCCCCTATAGGGGCCCCATTTTGCGTACATTTTCGGCAGGTCAATAGGTTAGGTCAATAGGTTAGATGATTTACGATAGGTTATCTGCCCCTATTCCGCAGGTGGTGTGGACTGACACGATGTTATGCAAACAGCCGGCCAGTCATAGTTAATAGCTGGAGGCACCCCATTTTAGGTCAAAAGGTTAGCTGATTTACGATGTTATAGCCCATAAAACCCAGGTGCTAACCCATTATAGGTCAATAGGTTATCTATGGTGGTGACACGATGTTATGCAAACAGCCTACCCATCATAGTTAATAGCTGGAGGCACCCCATTTTAGGTCAAAAGGTTAGCTGATTTACGATGTTATAACCCATAAAACCCAGGTGTTAACCCATTTTAGGTCAATAGGTTATCTGCCCCTATGGCGGTGAAACGATGTTATGCAAACAGCCTACCCGTCATAGTGAATGTCGAGTTGGTTGGTTTTCGCCGACAAACACTTTCGGGCCCCTAAGGGTAGCGTAAAATAGCGGGCGGTCATCGGTAAAAGTGTTTTGGAAAAAAAGAGCAGAGTGTATACAAATTATAAGGTTTTATTTATACATTCAAAGTTACAGTACATTAAGCGGATGAAAAACGCTTAAAGATAAAACAATTTATTTTTAATATATTTATGGTTGGTAAATACCATAGTAAACAAATTGTAAAAGTTAAATACACAAAACATATTTTGGTTGGCCACTGTTTCTTTAAAATCGTCAATAATTTTAAATGCTGTTACGTAATTGGACGCATAGCGGACAACGGTATCATACCTTTCATGTTCATCCGATAGAAATAAATTGTTGGGTGCACATGGTTCTTTATACAATATTTCGTAAATTTTACGATAATTATCGGTTATAACGTAACCCATTAATTCAAAGAGTTTTTGGTTCACTTTAAGGAGTTGAATGTGCGAATTAATGAAATATTTGAGTCGGTCCAATTCTCGAGTTTCCGGCGCTTTGATTACGACCGACGCTTCGGATATCGTGCTTTGCAAGGTTAATTCTTTTTGGTCAGACATGGCGGCGGTCACTAGCGCGTCTGATAACGGGAACGGTGATCGAAAGGGCAGCCTTTGTGGATCATTTATTTGTTCCCAGTGGCCGTATAAATCATCCCAGGCGCGCGAAGACATTTCAAAGGCCTGGTGTGTGATTTTATTGCATAGAGCTACAGATATATCGAGCTCAGACGTAAAACCCGTAGTAACGAAAAGCTCGGATGAAAGTGAATACCGAGGGTTAACTTTCCGCTGAGTCGGATCAAATTTAGACATTTTAGTGGGCCCAGGAACGTTATCTACACAGCTTCGTTTAGACATGATGCTCGAGAAACGGTTTGTAGTGTACTGCCGATGGATGACGGGGATGAATCCCTTATATAGCGATAATAATTTGGTGACGTAATCAGGATGATGTAATGGGTTGACTCAATGACTCACGCGATTAGTCAAATTTTGCGGTGTTATGTGTATAGCGACGGCCATATTGGTAAACCAAAGAGATAGAAATTCTACAAGTCCCATTAAAAGTAAAATCAACGCGATTAGTAATGCGTTTTTAGGATTGTTCGCGATAAGCCGACTAACGGGAGAGGCGGGGATAGAACCTTCCATACCGGAAGTTATCGTTAAACTAAATTTATCAATAAACCAAAAAAGGGATTTAAACGTTATATATTTTATAAAAAACCAAATGACATACAAAGTATTAAAATAAACAAATAACTAAAATAAACAAATGACTAAAATATACAAAAATAAATATTGACAAATAACTAATATATAGAAAGGAATTATTTACAAATGAAAAATACAAACGAGAAATGAAAAAAATATATACAATAATTAAGAGGATCTATTCCACATAGTTTATGGGGCTACATAAAATTCTACGCGCAACAACATTCATTTATAACCATTTTTCGACAAAACGTTTGTCCCCAAAAAATATCTAACAGTTTGAAACGTCTTTTTTTAAAAAGTTTTTGAGCATATAACTCTTTCACCATGACCATCCTTCGACGCTTAAAAACAGCTGTGAAAACAATCGCTTTTTATAAACATTTCGGTGCACACTATTTTAACAATACCCGATTTGACGCGTCAAGTTAAATTCAGGAGTCGCGCGTGGGTCTTAATTTGCATCGTAAAAAAGGTTAGGGTTGACACAAAAAAAGAGCCCCTAAACCATTTTCCCTTCAAAGAAAAAGACCGTAGGGGCCTACATTGTTCAATTAAGACTCGAGCGGCGTGGCCCCCAAAGGATTCCACCCTAAGGGTTTGGTGTCTAATAAAACAGCGGCTCGTAAAAAAAATTGGGGCCGCTCGGAGAACAAGAAGGACACAGTCAAAAAGTTTTTTTTTGTATATTCATCCAGCTTTGTCAAAATAGTCAAAAGAGTTTTCTGCGGCTCTTTTGAAAAACAACTATTGTCAGCGATAAAAGGATGAACAGCCACCAAATTTATGGGTCTATCATTAAAGTAGCCCTTGATCCATCCTTAAATTTATGGGCTTAAAAAACATTGGGTCCATCTTTTAGAAAACAATCGAGTTTTATATAATAGAGTTTCGACTTAACGACGTGATATTATTTTTATACAGCCTCAAAAGATACGTATAAATAGAGCCCTATCGGCCAAAGAAACTTCACTAATCAGCGGAATTCTCTAGTTGGAAGTCGTTTTCTTATCGCCTAGAAAAAATGGATAGCGAAAGCTTATGTTGGTTTCTAGACGATTTGGAGGTAAATAGACCCTGGTCCGTACCGCAACTACTGCAATTTTATTTCGGAATATGTTTATTTTTAAATTTAGAGCCGGGGTTTGCACCAAATAAGTTACCCGCAATCTTTAGCCGTCTGAGTTTTAAATTAATTTTGACGGTTATTGAAATTTTTGAAACTGTTCAAGCTATCACCCACGTTCCAGAAGCGTGCCAAACGGTAGCCGAACTCCGATTATTTAATCAAGCATTACCGCCTCGGTTAGGCGAAATTATTGAAGCGAGATATAATAAGCGGGAAAAAGAATTACTCGAACTCGAGTGGGATGCCATGTTGGGTGCCGAATATGACGAACCTGTGTTGGACTACCTGAAGAGTAAGTTTTTTTTCTCTCGTACCGAAAAATATCTAAGAAATTAAAATATATATTTATTTTTTATAGACGCCCCTGAAATTGTCCCGGTGGATGATGCTGAACCCCGTGAATCCGCCGAAATGGTGGACGACTATTTCAACGACCTACTTAACCAAAGCGGTTACGGGGAGGCGGAGGGAGATTTCCCAATTGTGGGGTATATTGATTTTGAGGACCCTAATTGCGTAATTTTGGGTCAGAATGAAAAACAGTTCCCGAACTTCAATATGACGGGAATTGAATTGGAAGCTGAAATATCTAATAATATAGCGGAAGGGCTTGCCAGGGTCACTGAACGGGTATTACGCGATGTAAACCCCGCTGACATGGTACAACTAGTAATCCGTAGTTCGGCGCTGGGTGCGGCGCATCCCGATATAACCATTTCATTTAGGAGACGTGACCAAATTGATATCGAGGCCCTTCTCGACGAGATTTCAGAATCTATATATTCAGATGAGGAAGAAGCGTTTTTCATGGCGCCCGTTAATTTAATATTTTCCATTGTCCGTCTCCCCCAAGGCGGTGGCCGTACAAAACGGAAACGACTAGAGACCTTTGCCCTGTTTTCTAGAAATAGACAATCAATTGTCCGTATTGCGAACAGCGACTCAATCTGTCTCGCTAGAGCTCTTTGCGTCGGTGTGGCGCTGTGTAAATATCAGAATGAACCCGAAAACAAAAGACTAAAAACGGTCTATGAAACTTTGTCGCATACCAAAGAAAACAATGTGGCTCAGCGAGCCGAGGCGCTCCTCCTATGCTCCAAATCGGGTGTCCGACCTAATAAAGAATGCGCGTCGCCCGAGTCGATTAGAAAATTTAGAACGTATCTCAAAGAATACGATATTTTAATCTATCAAATTAAAAACAGCTGGCCGACCTTGGTGTACGATTCTAGAGTAAGGGGAGGTATGGACAGAAAACGTATTGTACTTTTAAACGAGGGGGCGCATTTCAATCTAGTTAAAAAGCTGGCTCCCTTATTCGGGAAAGAAAAGTTTTGTTCAAAGTGTCTCGAGGGGTACAGACAAGATAGCACCCACGCGTGTTCAGACTATTGTTTCGCGTGCTGCAGGGCCATAAAATGTACCGGAGATATAATAAAATGTACCGACTGTTTACGTAAGTTTACGGGTGTCGATTGCTACGCTCATCATAAAATAAAATTAACAGGCGATAAATTATCATTATGTCAAAATTTATTTCATTGCACGGAATGTTCGATTCTAATCGATTTGACTAAACGCGACGGCCAGCTGCATTCTTGTACCGAACAGTATTGTACCGTTTGTCGTAAGTTTTCCCCCTCGGGACATCAATGTTACATCCAAGTAATAAAAGAACCGCGACGCCCGTTACCCCGTTTCGATTCCAACGGTCAGCCCACTCAAATGTGGATATTTTACGATTTTGAAACGGTCCAAACCAAACGGCACCCCGATAAGAAAAACTGTTATATTCATCAACCCATTTTATGCGTGTCGGAAACTTATTGTGTCGCGTGTGTTGATACCCCCGACGTAGCATGCAGATTTTGCGGCGTTCGCCAACGACAATTTCTGGGTTCAGATTCCGCGCGAAACTTTTTCGAATATTTAAGAACACTGGCTCGGATAAGAAGAGTGACCGCGCTGGGACATAATGCGAGTAATTATGATACGCAACTCCTATTACAAGTTATAATGGAGAGTGCCGACTCGTTTGAGCCCGATCCGATAATAAATGGAACTCGCATCTTGCAACTGAAACTACACAATTTAACTCTATCGGATTCGTATAATTATATACCCATTCCTCTGTCGAAATTCGCGGATACGTTCGAGCTGGGTCGCGAATATACGAAAGATTTTTTCCCTCATTTTCTATTCAACGTAGTTGATAATAATTTTGACATTTACAAACCCGAACAAACAAACTACGTCTCGGAGA
This sequence comes from Leiobunum rupestre, assembly GCF_980474605.1. Lineage (NCBI taxonomy): Eukaryota > Metazoa > Arthropoda > Arachnida > Opiliones > Sclerosomatidae > Leiobunum > Leiobunum rupestre. Next base: position 20,503,188 of record NC_143384.1, on the reverse strand, counting down.
ACTCGCTGCCCCCCTTGGAAGCTTACGGGGCCCAATATTTCACGGCGAAAGACCGCGAAAGTTTTAACAAATGGTACGCTCTCGAATCCGAAAAGAGTTCGGGATTTAATTACCTCGAAACGTTAAAACTCTATTGTTCTAGAGATACCCACATATTAGCTAAGGGTTGTTTAAAGTTTATGAAACTATTTCAAGACTTGTGCGAAGTTAATCCGTTTAGCGTTGGTGTGACTATCGCGTCAGTGTGTAGTTACGTGCTAAGGAAAAAATTTTTGGAGCCAGAAACGATTGGCATAATACCGGCTAATTTGTATCGGTTATCCGAGCCTCAATCCACCGAGGCTTTAGAATGGCTGGCTTGGGAAGCGCATGTCCGGAATGTTACCATCGTATCAACGCTGAATGGTCGAGAACCGCGTGCTGGAAAAATTAAAATTGATGGTCTAATCGGTGAGAAAAACGCTCTACAATATCAGGGCTGTTGGTAAGTATTATTTTAAAAAGTTCGAAGAGACAAAATATAAACAGGTTTTTTTTCATTAAAGGTATCACGGTTGTAGGACTTGCTTCGGGGACTCTGTAAATAGGAACCAGCCATTATACGCTAACGCGAGCGATACCCTTAATACACGATTTTCCAACACGATGCGGACAACCAATAAACTTAAAGAAATGGGTTATACCGTCATTCAACAATGGGGTTGCGATTGGATTTTGGAAAAACAACAAAATCCAGCCATAAATGAATTTTTAAAAAATTCTAATTTTTCGGAAACTTTAACTGAACGTTTAGACCCGCGAGCCGCTTTTTTCGGGGGCAGAGTATCAGCCTTACGAACGTACTGTAACGTTGAAGGGACCGACGATAAAATATTCTACGTGGACATTTGCAGCCTGTACCCTTTTATAAACAAACGGTATTATATCGAAAAATATATATATATATAACGAAAACAAATATTTAAGTGTGTTTTCCTTTTTATAGTGGCAAAGTCCCCGTTGGTCATCCGACAATTCTGCTCGGTAGCGATATTCCAGCCATTGACGATTTTGAGGGATTATTGTTATGTAACGTGCTCCCGCCAACCAATTTATTCCATCCTATTCTTCCGTATCGGACCGTTAACAAAAAGTTAACGTTTACCCTATGCCGGACGTGTGCCGATTTACGGTATCAGGGTGACTGCGAGCATTCTGACGACGAAAGAATGCTTAAAGGCGTTTGGGTAATCGACGAATTAAGATGGGCGGTAAATCGCGGATACAAAATTACAAAAAAAATTGAGGCCTGGTCATACACGGTGACGCAATACGATCCTACAACGGACAGCGGTGGGATTTTTCGAGATTACGTTGACTGTTTCCTAAAAACCAAGGTGGAGGCGAGCGGCTGGCCGTCAGATTGTCAGACCCCCGAAGCCCAGGCTGAATACATTGCGGCTTTCGAACGTCATGAAGGGGTCAAATTGGACCCTACCAAAGTCTCCAAAAACGAAGGTCTTCGAGCCATCTCGAAATTAATGCTGAATTCCATGTGGGGGTCTGTATGGATTTTATTACCCCCCCCCCCCCCATTGGGGTTATAAATCATATTAGGTAGCGTGATAGATATTAAAACTTTTTTTTCCAGAAAACTCGGTCAGCGATCCATTGTGACCAAAACTGAAATCGTTCGCGAACCCAAAGTGTTCTTTGAACTGCTATCAAATCCGGAAATCAACGTAAAATCGGTTTTGACAGTCAACGATACGACTCTTCTAGTGAAATCAGCCCCCATCAAGGAAGCGGAAATCCCTCTAAAACATACAAATTGCGTAATAGCCGCTTATACAACCTGTCAAGCGAGATTAGTTTTATTAAAATATCTTGAAATAGTCGGAGAGAACGCGTTATATTTGGACACTGACGCCCTCCAGTACGTCTCGAAACAACCCCTTATAACTACGGGCCATTATTTGGGCGATATGGTCAGCGAGTTATCCGGTTATGGAAAGAATTCGTTTATTTACGAAGCCGCGTATGGCGGGCCAAAAAATTACTCGTTTTGGGTGAAAAATCCGGATACGGGCGAAAAATTTAACGTTACGAAAGTGAAAGGATTTCGAATTAATGTCGGTAATCAGCATATCATTAACGGCGAAAATTTAAAAACTATGCTAGGAGTGACTGACGAAGAAACTGAAATACCGGCGGCGTTTGCCGTGCCTCTGCCCAAACAAATACGTCGACTTCCGGATCATACGCTCGTTAGCGTCGACTTGGAAAAAGCGTATCGGCCCGTAATGGATAAAGTTCGGGTTTTATCGAATTACCGAACAGTTCCATTCGGATATAAAATACGCGCTTAAAAAAACCTTCGCTCTTATGCGGGCGAGCCGCGGGTCGAGAGGCGCCGGTCTCCGCGAGTCGCCGTCTCGGCGTTCGAGAGAGAGAGAGAGAGAGAGGCGCGCGCGTTCTCTCTCTCTCGATCCGCTATCCGCGCGCGTCGGGGTCACGAGGGGGGTGTGTCTCTAGCGCGCCGGCTGCTTTCCACGTGGCAAGGGGGTGTGTCACGGGAAAACGTGTTGTGTTATTGTCAAAAATAAAAAATATTATATATAAAAACAAAATGTCCATTTTATTTCATTCTGGTTTCAGCTACGCGGTGATAATGTACCCTTTTTATCACAGTTGTAACATCATACTTTGCGGGCCTAGCCAAAGTGGTAAGACATATTTCGTAGAAAAACTGATTAAACATTTAAAACAAATGTTTGAACCTCAAATTGAAGAAATCCACTGGTTTTACGGCGAGGATCAGCCAGGATACGATAAACTTAAAAAATATAACGTTATATTTCATAAGGGTTTACCCGATCCTGACTTATTTGACGGCTCGAAACGGATACTGGCGGTTTTAGACGATTTAATGGGGGCGGGCCAAAAGGGAGAAGTTGCCCAATTGTTCACCAAAGTCTCGCATCATCGTAATGTTAGCTTTATCTACATAAGTCAAAATTTATTTCATCAGGGTCGCGGGTGTCGCGAAATTTCCCTCAATGCGCACTACATACTTTTAACGAAAAATGTACGGGACAAAACACAGATTAATTGCTTGGCGCGCCAAATGGCCCCTGATAATTCCAACTTTGTTATCGAAGCGATTTCTGACGCGACTAAGGAACCAAACTCTTACGTATTGATCGACCTTCAGAAAGATTGCCCCGATTCACATCGGATCAGAACTAATATTTTCCCCGGCGAGCAAGTCTCGGTATACATTCCGAAATAATACTTTTCCGAGGGGTGGTTAGTTACCACACACCCCCCCAGCGAGTCGAATTCATTCGATGTACAATGTCTCGACGAGTCAGGTCGCAAAAACATCTGCTCGAATCGATCGGCAAATTAAAGGGCGTTAAGAGACGTAATATTTTAATTAACGCCAATAAAGAGTTGATCGAAGCAATATCTGATTGCGTGTATAATACTCTTATCGGGAATATACGTCTAACCACGCGGCAAAAACTACGATTAAAAATACACCGTAAAACGTTACGCAAAATTGCGCAGAAAAAATTGGGCTGGCAAACTAAAAAACGAATATTATTAAATCAAAAAGGTGCCGGATTTTTCTCGTTTCTTCTGCCTATTGTGTCGTCGCTCGTGGGAGCCCTAACAGGTTGAACATAAAAAATGTTAAGGTACTCGAAAAAAATGACTTTAGCGCCGATTACGCCACCCCATCAACAACTCAAACCGGATATTGACACGGAAATGGCGGATATTTTAAAAAGCGAAGCGCTCGATGACAGGACCAAGTGGAAGATATACGAAGAGATGCTACTAAAAAAGCACGCTCGAAATAAACCGATTGAAAATAACGATACGCCCAGTTACGAAACATTAGTCAATCTGTTCCCGCTAGGATACAGAGCGAGCGCCCGAGAGATATTTAATCATTTGATTTCGGACAGCGGTCGACTGCGGTGGGACAGCCAGGGGCAGATTTTATTAGACGGTGAAATACAAACGGATTCTGATATTGTTGATTTAGTATATTATCTAATAAGTCCCCACGCGCCGAGACCCCAGAGTTGGTCAAAATTTAATAACCTGGTGGGTAAACTACGGAAAATCACCCCTCAAGCCTTCCCCACCACCACCCCATTACCGTCTACTTCGTTCCTAACAGCTTCCGCCCCCCCGGGCCCCCATCTTTCGCTCGCCTCCTCCAAACGAAAGAAAACTTTGCCGTCAGCGGTCGGGCCTAATTCTTTCGCGACACCTCGACAGTCACCGAAACTTTGGTCGCCTACTATTAAGAACCGTTTACGTAAAAAAAAAACGCCGAGTGCCAAAATTTTGAAATGGGAGAGTTACCGATAAACGTAACGACTAGACTTGAAAAAATATATTTCGATTCTCGTAATCCAGCTAGCTACGGGGGTGTTGAAAAATTATACGATTCTGTCAAAGAGCTCGGAATATCTCGGGAGAATGTTGAAACGTTTTTGCAAACTCACGACGCCTATACGTTACATAGACCAGTTATTCGAAAATTCCAAAGACGAAAGATTCGTGTAGGAAACAGACTAGACCTCTATCAGACTGATTTGGCAGATATGCGGTCTTTAGCGAGCGACAATTCCGGATACACATTTATTCTTACTTGTATAGATTGCTTTTCGAGAGTGGCATTTGCCGTCCCCCTAAAACGTAAGACCGGCGCTGAGGTTGCCCGCGCCCTGAAAATAATTTTTAAAGAGCGGGGCAAGCCCCGCGCTATACAGTTCGACCGTGGGTTGGAGTACGTTAATTCGACTGTTTTAAAACTCCTAAAAGAGGAGGGCATTAGACATTACCATTCCGAAAATAGCGACGTTAAAGCCGCGATGGTAGAGCGTTTTAATAGGACCCTGAAACAGCGCATGTATCGTTTTTTTACTCATAAAAACACGCGACGCTATCTCGACGAGCTGCCCAATTTAATTCATTCGTATAACGCCAGTTATCATACTGCAATTAAAATGGCTCCCTTCGATGTAAACGACAAAAATATTCTTCAAGTTTATAGAAATATTTACAAACCAGGGCAGTCCCAGCCAGCCGCCCTCAAGCCCCGAAAATGCCGTATCAAAGTCGGCGATTACGTAAGGATTACCCGAACTGCCAGACCGTTTTTAAAAGGATACAGCGATCAAAATTGGAGCGCCGAAATATTTAAAGTTATTTTCAAGAATACTAAAAGACCTCTTCAATTTAAGCTCGTTGATTTGGCTGACGAACCCATCACGGGATATTTTTATTTCAAAGAAATTCAACGAGTTATAAAACCGGAAGAATATACAATTGACAAAGTATTAAAGAAGCGACGCTCAAAGGGTAAAGTCGAATATTTCGTTTCTTGGTTAGGGTATCCGGCTACATTCAATTCTTGGGTTTCTGCTAAAGATGTCCGAAGCCTTTTACCTAACGATACCCAGTAATTCAAATCTCGAGATATTTCCGAATAATACGGTAGCCTGTTTCACGATAAAATTACCCGAACCTATCGAATTAAAGGGGGGGTGGGAAGTTGCGTTGGTGGAAATATTGTATCCCTTTTCGTTTTACAACGTGTTGCCCTATGACAATTACGTCTATTTCCGCGTTAATCCCGCCCAACATGGGGGACAGTCTGACCCTAAAATGGTCGGGACGATGCGAGAAATCCCTCCGGGGCATTACTTGAGTATAGACCATTTACTTAAAGTAGTAAACGACACCGCGCTATGCACCGCCGCTAATGTGTGTCTTACCCACGATCCGCTGAACGGACACGTGGCGCTGGTTGGAAAAAATATTACCCCCTATGGCGTATTTATGAGTGACGGACTGAGCAACACGCTAGGATTTGAAAGAACTAAAACTATCGCGGGCAGAAGCGAGAACCCGGCTCGCTTAAATTTCCACATTCCGCCCCAAATCTTCGTTTATTCCGATATCGTCGCTGATCAAGTGGTGGGCTCGTCGCTCGTCAAATTGTTAAGAATAATAGCGGTTGACGAATCAGCCCGATTTGGTACTCATATCGAGAAAACATACATTTCACCGCATTACGTGCCCATTGAGAAGAAATACTTTGATACTATTCAAATAGATCTACGCGATGTTTATGGGAAACCAGCTCCTTTTGAGTTTGGCAATCTAACAGTAAAACTTCATTTGCGTCCAAGATGCCCTTAAGACACGTTCTTGAAAAAAGACGCTGCGTAGCGTGCCCGTACGCTCAATATTATGCCACTCAGGCGGGTGGCGCTATTCCCGACGTATACGTGGGATCGCCGTATCAGCGGGGGCACGGGCAATTCGGAAGCGGGTTTGGGAGTTTCTTCTCCGGCTTGTACAAGCTAGCGAAACCGTTTCTTTTACGGGGGGCGAAATTTTTGGGGGGCCAAGCCCTCTCCACGGGAAAACAAGTTTTGGCTGATGTCTCGACGGGGTCATCCATACGTGAAGCTACCAAACGGCGCCTCACAGAAAAGTACGATGATCTCAAACAACAATACGGGACTGGGAAACGTAAACGCAAAACTAAAACAATTAAGAAAAGACCAAAACGCGGTGGAAAAAAATCATTAGTAGGCAGGAAACGAGCTAGAAAGGTCGTTGATATTTTCTCCTAAAATTATGGGTCATTGCGAAGCGTTAAAAAGTGAACTTGATATTTTTCAATCCGCGCCTATCCAAACGTCAATTGAGGGAGGAAAATGGACCACCTTCAAACCCATCTCGTCGCTGCGAGGCGATACCGTCGAGTTTAATATTCCTGGAAGCGGGCACGAGTATATTGATTTACCGCTTACGTACCTACTTGTTAAAGCTAAAATCGTCGCCGATGACGCGGGCAAAAGTTTATTACCGTCGGATGTTGTAGGGGGGTGTAACAATTTTTTGCACACGCTATTTAATCACGCGGAAGTTTACCTTAACGGAACCTTACTGTCTCCGTCAGCTTGTTCGTACGCTTATCGGGCGTACATTGAAACTTTGTTAAATTTTGACAAGGGTGCCAAAGCGTCCCATTTAACAGGCGCGCTGTGGTACAAGGATACCCCCGGCGAAATGAATTCGGTCACTGCCAACGAGGGTTTTAAACAGCGGAAAGGATTCACGGATCAGTCGAAAGAAATAGATTTAATTGGTCCGCTGTTTCTTGACGCGCTCAATGTCGAAAAATATTTAATTAATGGCGTAGATTTACGTATTAAACTATCGCGAAGTAAAGCGAGTTTTGCGTTAATGGGTACGCCGAAGCCCGGGGTTGACTATAAAATTATCATTACGGACGCGAGCTTGTTGGTACGTCGAATACAAATTGCACCCAAAATACTTATCGCTCACGAAAACGCCTTGTCACGAGCAGCAGCAAAGTACGCTTTTACACGCACCGAAACAAAAATATTCACCATCAACTCGAATATCCGAAACACAGTTATTCCCAACGTATATTTGGGTACCCTCCCGGTTCGCTTGATTGTCGCGCTGGTGGATCACGAAGCCTACAATGGAACCCTGGCAAAAAACCCGTACGCTTTCGAACATCAAGATTTATCGAGTTTAGCTCTTTACGTGGATTCTGACGGTGTGGATTCGAAACCTATTACGCCAAACTACGACGCGGGACAATATATTCAAGCCTATCATACTTTATTCACGGGTAGCGGAATTCATTATAGAAACACCGGGATCGATATTTCCCGGGGAGATTATGCCGGGGGCTACGCTTTTTACGTCTTCGACATTTCAAACGACCATAGCGCGGGTGAGAGTCATTATTGGAACCCCTCCAGACAGGGACAGATGCGTTTGGAGCTTTCGTTCGCTAAACCAGTCCCGCAAACGTTAAGCTGCGTAGTTTTCGCCGAATTTCAAGCCAGCTTTAGCGTAGACAAAGATCGTAACGTTTCTATTGAAAACGTGTAATTATGCGCGGATCCGAGATTTTAAACATTTTGAGACGTACGCGCAATTTTATGGGCGTATTCGCTTCGGATTGTCTACCCGATAAGATTAATAGTTTTCCAGCGTCACTGGTTGTAAATCTGGACCCCCACGATGAACCCGGCAGCCATTGGGTCGCGATTTACCTTGATAAATTAAAACGGGCTTGGTATTTTGACTCTTTGGCGCTACGGCCCATTTTGCCAGCCATTAAACTTTTTTTAAAACAAAATTCGAGAAAAATCACGCCCACCAAGCGGCGACTTCAATCGACAACGAGCGTCATTTGCGGACATTATTGCGTGATTTATATACGTCACCGATCAAAACGTAGAAGTCACCAAAGCTTCTTTAAGGGTTTTTCACGAAGAGACGTCAACAATGATATAATGGCCACTAGAAAATTTAACAACCTGTTACGTCATCATAAACGGAGTATAAATTCCCGTCGCGCGACTATACCCCGTTTTTATTCCTAACTAAAACCTCAGTATCGTGTCGGTGGCATGGCGAGAATGGCCGTTGTCGAATTTGACTTTCTACTAGGAAAATCCGCCTCGCGCTCCGGCGGAGAGCCCCCCGACATTGTCGTGAAGGAACTAGCTATATCAACAGTATCGACCCCTCCCGCCGTTCAAGCTTGGACTTTCGAACAACCCTATCCAGTACAACAACTTCCGAACGCCATTAAAAGACAAAACGGCTGGGTGTCTAGGAACCTTCACGGTATTTGCTGGACCGCGGGGTATCTCCCCTATTATAAACTACCCGCCTGCCTTATATCAGCGGTATCGAGTGCGGATATGATTTTTACAAAAGGAGACGTAAAGTGTAAATTTTTAGCCGATTATACTGAGACCGCCATATACGATTTGGAAACTTTTGACTGTCCCCGAGCTGCGACTTTTGATACGCCCCCGCCAGTAAAATGTCTATTCCGACATCAAACTCTAAACACCCGACAACCGTGTTCTTTGGAACGAAGTCTACTTTTCGCCGAATGGATTACCCAGAACCGCGCTGAAATAGACAGTCAATTACGATGTCCATTTTAATTTTTTTTTGTATCACACTATAATATTTTTTTGACTCGTAAAAGAAAAATAATTTTTGTAATATATCATCTTATAAAATAAATATTTTTTATTATCTTATAAATCAGACTCGTTATTTCTCATTGCTCGCGTCATTTTTTTTAGATTACGTAATTAATAGTTCATTGTGTCCATTCATTCGTCCATGGTAGAAAAATATTATAAACGTATTTTAAAAATATTAAGTGTCAATTTATCAATGTAAAAATTATTTTATACGGTCACCTTTAAAAATAACAATGTATTCAATATAAAAACGTTTATTCACATTTTCTTTACAGCGGTTTTAATATTATGAATTTGATTAGTTTTACAATATTCTTGAAAATAAATCAGAGCAGCCATTTCCTTTTCAGTCGGCATTTTTAATTCGGCTGGCAGGTTAGATGTAGTTGGTTCGGTTGATTCCATTGGGGCACCGCGCTTTTTACATGTCCCAATAAGTTCGTTAAGATAATCGATAATTTTATCATCTGACATTTCCTCGGCCTCCGTGTAATGGAGCGATTCACTCTCATCACAATCACACGCCATATCCGAATCTTCTTTCATTGTATTACACGATAAATGTGTCATTAAATGTTGTTTGAAACCTCTCACGGACCGGTATATTTCCGAGCATATCCCGCATTTCTTTGGTAGCCTAAGCGGAGACATCTTCCTCTTTCCCATAGCGGCTGGCTTATGAAAACCACAACGCATCTACGTAATCTTTACGTTTCATGGTGTAGATTACGTCATCTTTAGTGAGTCATTTTTATAGATTACGTCATTTTTATAGATTACGTCATTTTGGGGTTTAGACCCAGAAATATTATTCCGTAGCTCAAAGAGAATCGGGATGGCTAGTCACGAGGATCTCACCACCGTAACCGGTCGGCTAGAAACGTTCAAGCAATGGGACAACGTACACGTGAACAAGGAAGACTTGGCCCACGCCGGACTTTTCGCCGTAGACTCGGACGGCATAGTCGAATGCTACCTCTGCCACGGACAGTTAGGCAGTTGGGAAACCGGCGACGTACCCCAAACGGAACACGACAAATTTTATCCCAACTGTCCGTCACCCGCCGCTTTGGAGGGCCAAGATATCCCGCCATCCGAAAAATACATCTCCGGCGGACCTACAACCACCCCCGAGGGACCCGGCGACAACGTAACTCTTACCATCAAACGCCTCGAGGTAGAACATTTAATGAAAATGCTCGTAAAAACGCTAATTTCAGATGGTTCGTTTCAACCCTTTGAGTGAACTTTGGTATATACCCTACGAAGATCGACGTAATTACCATGATATAAATAAAATACATTTCCAAAGACGTATTTTCAATGTAAATCGTATTATACAGCCTGTACTCGAAAAATATCTTAATAAAACCTTATAATTTGTATACACTCTTCTCTTTTTTTCCAAAACACTTTTACCGATGACCGCCCGCTATTTTACGCTACCCTTAGGGGCCCGAAAGTGTTTGTCGGCGAAAACCAACCAACTCGACATTCACTATGACGGGTAGGCTGTTTGCATAACATCGTGTCACCGCCATAGATAGCCTATTGACCTATAATGGGTTAGCACCTGGGTTTTATGGGCTATAACATCGTAAATCAGCTAACCTTTTGACCTAAAATGGGGTGCCTCCAGCTATTAACTATGACTGGCCGGCTGTTTGCATAACATCGTGTCAGTCCACACCACCTGCGGAATAGGGGCAGATAACCTATCGTAAATCATCTAACCTATTGACCTAACCTATTGACCTGCCGAAAATGTACGCAAAATGGGGCCCCTATAGGGGGTCCGTTTCACACCTATTTAACGGCTGTTTGCATCGTGTCCATAGGGGCAGATAACCTATTGACCCAGGTTTTATGAGGGTAACATCGTAAATCAGCTAACCTTTTGACCCCGCCGAATATTGCCGCAAAAGGGGGCCCCTATAGGGGCCCGTTTCACCCGCCCGCAGGTGCCCCTTATCGGCATACGCACTCACTTATCTCTTTCATCTCCTACTAGTTCTTCAATTGCCGAAACCACAGTTGCACTCATAACTTGAGTGGCTAATTTTACCCTCATAGCGTAAAAAGGTCCCAAAGATACGTGGTTGTTGGTTAATTTTGAGCAAAGTCGCAACTGTGTTTGGCAATCTTTATTGCACATGTTCCCACTGAATCAGCTTGCCCTTATTGTCATAACATGTGATGCTAAAGGAGGGTCCATGGAGTCTCTACCATGCAGTTTCTATTTTCAGCTTGTTTCAGTTTATCACCCGCTTCATTATAATGACAAACCCTACGAACTCCCCAGTATTAGCCTTGTTACTTTTCAAGTGCTATCAGTAATTTTACTATCGAATCAATTACTGAAGTTTACAATAATTCGACATTTTTGAATTTTGTAGGCATATGGTTACTATAATTGTTTGTACCTCAAAACAGTATTTGTAATTAAATAAAATTGGCAATTTCCCGATGTAAAGAAAACTTCCCCAAATTATTTTCTTTAATCTTTTCTTCATATTTATTCGATAGCAAACAACAAATACCGATATGAAACTCAAATGAAATCTAAGGTATTGCGTCTAAGTACGGATTTGATCTCTACGATAAATAATTATCGATTCCAAAAGTGATATCTTCCGATTACAAATTAAAATGCGAAATGAAAATCCCAATAAATAAATCGTAAAAAAAAAATTTAGTATGTTCATTTTAGTAAAGAGGCTGCAACAAAAGAAACCAACGTCACATTATATAGAGCAACTAGTTTCAAACTTCAACTATATACTTTTAATATATGTAAGTTTTCTTTATCTCCAAATGGTTATAGTCAGAATATTTTATCCGCCGACGAACTGTGCACTAACTCATAGACAAATGAAAACGTTAAAAATTTGTCAAATATTGTAAATATTTTAAGTCAATAAAGAAATTAAGAAATATTTTAAATAAGATGTATTCTATTTTCTACAATAGCCACCTTTAATTTCTATAAATATTTCAATATTGATATTTACATATATTAAATCTTACAATTTTGACAGGACTTAAGCCGGTCAATGGTATACAACATTACAAAAAGTTCTAATGGTACTGATTCACGATGACAATTATTCTAGATTTTGTTTCGAACTGATTGACTGTTTAAACTAGGAATTACTCTATAATAGAAGAAGCTATTGAAATACTCGAGAACAATCTTATCAAAGTTTTGGTTGTCATCAGCGATAAATCATGTAGAGAATGGGGTCCACAACAAGATTAATAATTTGTACGCACCAATGAATGACCCTAGGCCAACATTTTTTTATTTTGGATCCTCCACACTTAATCAAAACAGTCCGCAATTGTTTTGCAAACAGTGCACATAAGAACGCTCGGTTGTTTAGAAAAAAGGGCAAGCTGATTCAGTGGGAACATGTGCAATAAAGATTGCCAAACACAGTTGCGACTTTGCTCAAAATTAACCAACAACCACGTATCTTTGGGACCTTTTTACACTATGAGGGTAAAATTAGCCACTCAAGTTATGAGTGCAACTGTGGTTTCGGCAATTGAAGAACTAGTAGGAGATGAAGCATCTGAAACTGTAAACTTTATTAGAATATTCAATCGCTTTTTTGACATTTTAAACACTAAAATTTAAATTTAAATTTCGTAATTCTACACTAGATGACGCCAAGCTGAAAGTTTACATAAAATATTTTAGAAAATATAGCTATACAAAATTTCAGCTTTTAAATAACCACAATTTAAATTAGACTTTCGCGGGTTTTAAAATGCTAAATTTAATATTATATGTTAAATATATATATTATTTAGTATACCCACGCGCTAATATTAAAAATAATTTGAAATATATTAGTCATGTAATTTGTAAAATAAATATAATAAAATTAAATATTATTAGAAAATTATAAACATATTTTTAACTGAATTTTTATGACTGTTTTTGCAAATTTAACAGTTTATATAATATTATTATACTGGCTGCATCTTAATTTCTCGACGAATTTTAATACGATATTAGCAAAAATGGTACTTCTGCGATGGCCGGGAATCGAACCCGGGTCAACTGCTTGGAAGGCAGCTATGCTAACCTCTATACCACCATCGCCTTGTACTGAAATTCAACATAGTTACTATTTGATAGAAGAGCTCAAGTTCAATGTACCCTACACACGCCATTTCCCTATCGTGTTATGGAGCAGTGGCTACGTCAGCCTGACGTCAGAGTCCCACGTAAACCAGATTGACTGGATATTATTATTGACTGAACATCCCGAAAGAGTCGGCCACGCACGCCGTTTCTTATTTTAGCAGAAATATTCATCAATTGAACTTAAATTAATTAAGAACTTTGAGAGTCTAAACTTGAGTTTTATAAGCTTCGCGTGAAAATTTATTAAAACTTAAATGTTGAGTGTCGAACAGTTCTATAGTTTTTGGGCAAGGGTTTCAACAATGAGTGAGCCTCAGTGAGGTATGTCAAAGGGCTCGTCAGTAAATCCCCCCCCCCCCTTTAGGTTCGAACTCCATCTTCACGGGCATACGTGAACTTTGAATACAATGGACCATTGAATATATAATGAATTATAACGTAATTCATGAATAACTCGAGAACGAATTATTCAAAAACTATAAAAATGGTATCAAAAAATAGATTTTAAAAAACTGAAGGGAAGTAATTTCGCTTTTTTTCGGATTTACGATTGCTATCAAACAAAATGTTCTAAAATAAAAAGTGCGAAAATTAATAAAATTGAAATACATGAAAGTTAATCATTTTAAAAATTTAAAAAATACTTAACTCTAGTATCACAAACTGCACCATTCGTGAAATTTTCAATAAAATTTAATTTACCGTGAATTTAAACGTGAATTAGTGACGAATTTGGTACTTCGTTAATTTAATTATTGTGACGAAACTTAATATTCAATTTAAAAAATCAACCTTCCATTTAGTAGTGACCATTTGAAACTTTAAGTGTGCAAAATAGCGACACTTAAGTGTAATATTTTCTATTCAAAATATTAACTTGAAAGTACCGTATTTTGAAAATTACGTTAAAAATATATTAGTGTTGTAATTTGTAAATATAAATATAATAAAATTACATATTATTAGAAAATTATAAACTTATTTTAATTTACAACCGAATCTTTACGACGGTTTTTGCAAATGTAACAGTTTATATAATATCTGCCTTATTAACAACCCACTTAATTTTTCGACAAATTTTAATAAGTTATTAACAAAAATAATGTCACTGCGATGGCCGGGAATCGAACCCGGGTCAACTGCTTGGAAGGCAGCTATGCTAACCTCTATACCACCATCGCCTTATATTTCAAATTATCATAACTTTTATTTGATAGAAGAGCTCGAGTTCAATGTACCCTACACACATCATTTCCCTATCGTGTTATATGTGTTTATATGTTTAAAAATTTTAAAAATTACTTCACTCTAGTATCACAAACTGCACCATTCGTGAAATTTTCAATAAAATTTAATTTACCGTTAAGTTTTTAAACGTGAATTAGTGACTAAATTGGTACTTCGTTAATTTAATTATTGTGACGAAACTTAATATTAAATTTAAAAAATCAACGTTCCATAAATAGCGACACTTAAGTGTAATATTTTCTATTCAGAATATTAACTTCAAAATACAGTATTTTGAAAATTCCATGTATATCTTGACCTTAAGTTAAATTAAGTTAAAAAGTAGAAAATTCCATAATAAAAAGAGGGCAAAAAAAAATATTATAGCTACTCTTTTTACTACTTCTAAAAAGGAGGTGTAAAGAGAGTAATTCGGATTTTGTCGTCTGCTAGCCAGAATTTATCCGCTAAAAAGGCCATTTTGGAAAAACGTTTGTACTCAGACTCGAACTATTCGCCAGCACAGAATCGGAGTAAAATGGCGTCCTAGCCTTACTCTTCTTACCCCACTTATTTTAATTTACAACCGAATCTTTACGACTGTTTTTGCAAATGTAACAGTACTATTTCTCATCTTCATCTAAATTCTTTAAAGCAATCTTTCCTCTCATTTCCTTAGTTGCTTCAAGTGAAAATCCACTTTTTCCCGAAAAGGTTGTGAGATAAGGGTATAAAGTTCCAGGAGCCGGAAGAACAAATACTTCTCTTAATGCATCATACGTAGAGGGTGATTTGCTTCGAAGGTAGCTGGATTCCAATTCCTGGGTCTTTTAATTCTAGAAGTAATTACATCCATTTGCTGTCTCCTCATTATTAGTTGAAAGTTTCTTTTACTTCAATAATTTCACAAAATCCGCTTTTCTTTTACAGACAGGTTTGCCTTTACTATACCTAGCTGTTTGTCAAGATTCCTCTTCAAACCTCGAATTTTCCTTTTTAACTTGTTTCTCTCAGAAGTATATATTTTTTGTTGATTAGTCATGATGCGTTATTTATCTTCTGCCTTTTTAACCGGCTTGCTAAAAATTCTCCTTAAACGGCTACATTTTTCACACCGAGTTGATTTTCCAATAGAAATGTACAAAAATTGACAATCTAGCGAATGTAAAGAATTGGTGAAACGATTTTCAAATCAACTTTTTCCATTTGCTTTTCAATGCTTTATCCGGAATAACGACACAAAATACACACGAATTAAGACAGGCAAAAAATTAAACAATTCTACAAAATTGTTAATAACAATCAAATTTCCCAGAACCTCTACTCTAATCTCAAATGCCGTATTTATTTCTATAGAAATGGAACCAATATCCCCAGAACCAGATATTTTTTTAAATACCAAGTGTGGCATTTACTTATCGCAACCGTGTATGGCCAGAAGTAAAAAAATGAGTGCGGCATTTACTTATAGAAGCCGTGTATGGTCAGAAGTAACAAATGAGTGTGGCATTTACTTATCGAAGCCGTGTATGGACATGTGGTAATCAGTTTTTAAGTTGTGAAAAACATTTTTGGTTGCCATGGCAAAACGAAAGCCCATTCTTGTCCACCCTTTTAGGGATTTTCAAGTTACATGAAGGTCTACTTACCACCCGAGTTTGAACCAAATCGGAGATAACCACCTCGGGTAGTCTCCTTGTTAGTTATCGCAGCCGTGTATGACCAGAAGCAATAAATGAGTGTGGCACTTAGTTATCGCAGCCGCGTATGGCCAGAAGCAATAAATGAGTGTGGCACTTAGTTATCGCAGCCGTGTATGGCCAGAAGCAATAAATGAGTGTGGCACTTAGTTATCGCAGTCGTGTATGACCAGAAGTAATAAATGAGTGTGGCATTTACTTATCGCAGCCCTGTATGTACAGAAGTAATAAATTAGTGTGGCACTTAGTTATCGCAGCCGTGTATGGCCAGAAGTAATATTTCACTCAAATTGAAGGTTTATTACTAATTAATGATTTTATGCTACCTGCTTAAATAAAATACGGGCACGAAATAATATGATCACCTTCTTGGCGAACTTGTTTATTCCAAAATGTTTTTTGAATAATCAGCAGTAGCTTGCGATTGTAAATGTTTCAATTAGCCGTATGGGGAGTAATTATGTCTAAGATATTTATTATTTACTTCTAGCTTTACGCTACAATTTCCCAATTACATGAAAAAGGACGTTTTGAAGCAAAGTTACAATTTATCGTGCCAGTCTCTTTCCTACACGGCAAATATCACGTTTAACGAAACCAAATGACAAGTAGATTAAACCCATTTGTAAATGTTGTAATAGTTGTATAAAACTACTATTATAAAAAGTTAGTCAAGGACGTAGAACCATCCATCGGTACCAATCTCCGACGATTTATCATTAAAACAGCCAATTAATAAATGCTATAAATATGGAATCGTTACCCTACATCGTTCTCATTTCCACTAAAACATTGTTTAAATACCCCTCTTTTCAAAACAATCCACCGAAGTTATGTTGTCCTTACGTTCTTTGCTGGTCTGCTCCGTACTTGTCCTCTTGGTGGTCTGTCTCGTCGACAGCGCTCCAATCAGCGAAGATGGCGTTGATCTGGCCGGTGGTAACGATGGTAAACTGACTAAGGCCGCCTGCAACAAGGGCCAAAGTGATGACGGAGACACCGAAGGCGTTGCGGGCAAAGCCGAGAAGTTGAAAAAGAACAAAGGTGGCAAGAAGGATGCCGAAAAAGAGGAATAGCGAGAGTAAGAAGTTATTTTGTTGATGGACCGTTTCAAATATTGCTCAAATTTTAAATTATGAACGTGTAATAAAAATGGCTTGTTCAATTCTAAAAATAGTATTTTTTTTATTGCTATTAATGTTATAAATAAATTATCAGCTGGGCTAAAAAAAATAATAAGCTAGGCTAATACCCAAGGCGCCATCTTAGGCCTAAGTCATCAAGCGACTTTTAAAGCCATTAATTCAGGTGGCCGGGTTACAGTGCGTAGGATGATGGTGACAAGTCCGTCATGCCACGCGAGCCAACCGCTCCCTACACTCATTATTACTGTAAACCTTAAACTGTTTTTATGGAAAGGGGAAACTGGAGAAATCGAGGGAGTACCCCATTAACCAGAGAGGAGAAAACTTTCAAACTCAAAACGGATGGAGTGGTTCCGAGTTTTCACCCAGTGCCCCAATCTCGGATCGAACACCTCGCTGCACGGTGAAAGTGCTAACCATTCCGCCAACCCACTTTGGCCTTTTAGTCAAATAAGGTTAAAATGTCACAATAAGCTAAAGATGCACCAATCGAGGGGTCACACATTCATCAAAATACAACTCTGGAGCAAAAAAATATTGTAAAAATTAACATGAAAATCCCTAAATCTGTGCGAAAATTAGTTTTGAAAATCTCAAATTCAACCTAAACCTCCGGGAATCAGCGCGAAAATCAAACTTCAAAATCTCAAAATCCGTTTTGAATTTCTAAAACCACCTTGGGATTCTAAGAAATTTTTGTTTGTTTGACCCCTCGGTAACAATGGGTTAACAGCTAAACAATTGATTAACTTGACGCATTTCATCCTAAAAATCTGACCAAAAAAATTAAATTAACAACCCCGAATCACGCGTATAAAAATTTCTTACGTTATAATACCTTAAAACAATAGTAAACGCGATCATTCCATAGTTCGAATTAGGTTACGGAACTGCCATATGAGCATACAATCGTCAATGCTTACTTAGTTATTTAATCACCGGTTGAATTCAAATGAAACACACGCGCAATAATAGCTTTATCAGAACTGTATAAATAGGTCTTCATCTCAATCCGAATTCCACACAATAGAAAAATATTTCGATATATTATACTATCCTTTTTTGGAAAACATTCTCAACCGAAGAAATGTGGTCCGTACGTTCTTTGTTGATTTTCTCGGTACTTGTCCTCTTGGTGGTCAGTCTCGTCGAATGCGCTCCCAAGATCAGAGATGATGTTGATCTGGCCGGTGGTAACGACGGTCAACTGACCAAGGCAGCCTGCAACAAGGGCAATAGCGGTAGCGGAGACACCCAAGGCACCGATGCCGCTGTTGAGGGTGGTGACAAGGCTGAAAGGTTGACCAAGAAAGAAGACAAAAAGGACAAGAAAGAAGATAAAGAATAATCTGAATTAGTGTAAGAAGATTTTCTATGTCTGTAGGACTGTTTTAAAGGCGAAATCTCTAGTACTTCTTGTAAATTTAATTTATGATGTTGGATTAAAATTTTGTTTCATAAAATCACGAAATTTTTCACTGAATTATTTGAAATATTCGAGGCGAATTTCTGGTAGCTCCTCCCCTTCCGCCACTTGACTCGGGCATATTTTCGAGCTTCCGAAAGCCAGCGATTATGTAGCACAAACCTCTTTTTCAGGGGCCCTTTAAGTGCTGTACAATAAACATCTTAGAACAGCTAATAAGTCGATCTCAGTACTGTTTAATTTCAAAACAATATCTAAGACATTCAACCTAATTCTTGTTATAGCAGACGAAATTTTGTAGTGATACCTCTCTAGGGGTCAAATGATTCTTTAATAGTTCCTCAATCAACCTATGGAGGGCACCACGTTTGCTGTTGCTACATGTACGTTTAATTAACACACATTTTTGGGCGATTACTTCATTATTTCGAAAAATAAAATTTTAAGAAATTTCTACGAGATCTCTCTACCCTTTATCTAATAGCGTTTTCCATTTGACTGCTCTCGAGCGCTTTAGATCGCTCTGATCAACGTTTTATGTACCATTTGCGAGCACGAATCGCCTTCCTATACATATTAGCGTGTTCCATTTGCTGCTCTCGGGTGCTCCGAGATCGCCCAAAATCGATCTGCCGATTTCGGCAGATCAACGGAAACTGAGATAGTGATAATAAAATATAAGTCTAAATTGAATGTTTTAGCATTCAATGTTTTGAATGTTTATAAAGTAGTTCAAGGTCTTGAATGCTTCTAGTTTTTACAATGTCTTGAATGTTTATAGTTTTTTTCCAAGGTCTTAAATGCTTATAGTTTTTTTCCAAGGTCTTAAATGCTTATAGTTTTTTTCCAAGGTCTTAAATGCTTATAGTTTTTTTCCAAGGTCTTAAATGCTTATAGTTTTTTTCCAAGGTCTTAAATGCTTATAGTTTTTTTCCAAGGTCTTAAATGCTTATAGTTTTTTCCAAGGTCTTAAATGCTTATAGTGTTGTTCAATGTCTTGTATGCATTATAGTGTTGTTCAATGTCTTATATGCATATAGTGTTGTTTAAAAGGTCAGAGACCCATCAAGTCAAGACCCTTAGGTTCAATGTCTTGAGCGATTAAGGTGTTGTTCAAGGTCTTAAATGCCCATAGTGTTGTTCAAGGTCTTGAATGCTTAAGGTGTTGTTCAAGGTCTTAAATGTTTATAGTGTTGTTCAAGGTCTTAAATGCTTATAGTGTTGTTCAATGTCTTGTATGCATATAGTTTTGTTCAATGTCTTGAATGCTTATAGTGTTTTTAATGTCTTGAATGATTAAGGTGTTGTTCAAGGTGTTAAATGTTTATAGTGTTGTTCAAGGTCTTAAATGTTTATAGTGTTGTTCAATGTCTTGAATGCTTAGCAATCAATTTAGGGCTCATATTTGAAAAGTCAGCAGTGAAATTTGAACGATAAGTGAATAAGAATAGGCTGCAGATAAATGACCAGCGAATTAGTCCATGTCCTTGAATATTTAACACAAAACTACAGATAATCGAAACATTTTATTGCGCTAAAATATCAGTCGTTCAACCCTTAAAATTATTTACACCCTCCAGTAACTTCCGTTGGTAATTTTGCATTTCTTGTCCAGATTTCTGATACCAGTGGTCCTGTTCTTGTACGAAACGTTCCATGGACTTGCGGGTGTTCTGTTCCCGTTCCTGAATGAATCGTTCAATTTCTTGCTTAAACCTTTCACGCTGTCGATTGGCATTCTCGTTCATTTGTTGCTGCTTCCGTTCCAACTCTGTTCTCAACGTTTCCAAATTCCTCCTGTTCGCTTCTCCTTCATGTTGCGAGCGTTCCGTCTCCAATTGGAAGTGTTCGCGCACCTTTCTCAGGTGTTCTTCCTGTTCTCGTTTCAAGCGTTCCACTTCCTGTCGAAATACTTCTCCGTACTTCCGGTATTTCTCATCCTGTTCGCGTTTCTCGCGCTCCACTTCCGTTCTAAGTAATTCCTGCCCCTTTTTAAAGTCTTGATTACAATTTGGTTTCGTTTCCGGTAGCGTTTTGGGCTGGTTGGAGCTGACTTCCGCTATTTTCGTTTCCATAGCGACCAAAACGGCCATGAAACTTTGAACTGTTGTGCTTCCGGTTGAGTTGACATCTTCGCAACATTTCTTCAAATCGTTGGAACTCTTTTCGAGATCCTTCACTTTGTTTGCCAGTTGGTTTTGGACGTTTTTCAACTGTTGGACTTCCGTTTTTAACGTACCCACTTCCTGTTGAATCTTTTTGTTGAAGTCTTCTTGCGGTATCGTGTACTTTTCGTGCCCTTCCGTACAGGATGTGACGTCAACGAAGTACAGTAACGCGAGCACTGTAATCCAGGCGAACTTCATTTCGCCACGTCTTTAGGCCCGCAGGAAAGTATAGTAGGCTAGAATGGGTCGATGTTAAACATTTCATTTTATCAGGAATATTTGCTTTGCGAAGTTACGAAATTTATCGTGTCAGTTTTTGAGCTTGAATTGTATGTTTTGTGACATCTGTGCTACAAGATTTGGATATACTCCAGAGGTTTTTCCTTAATTTTAACGCAATATTTAATAATTTTTTTATTTATTCTCTTATATTAGCGTCAAAGGCTCGCGCATTTTTTTATTTATTGGAGCACGCGCGAAATCGCTCGAACCCATTTACGCTAAAATATCAAGACGCGCGTGGAACTTTTTAACAAGTTGAATAAGTCATAAATAGAGTTTATGCTAACGTCAATTGGCTATCATAGTGAAACGTCACTTCTACGTCACGAAAGACGCACCCGATACATCTAAACAAGAAGGCCAATGTCGTTTTATAGAAAGGCCTATTGTAACCAAATCAGTAAACCCAACAGTTCTCGAGATAAGTTTTTTAATGACCTTGACGACATGGTTCAAGGTCATTCGATTTTACACTAGTAAATGTCCCCATGCACGAGGAATGTTCCATAGAAATTTTAAATTTTTCGCAAAAAAACGTTTTTTAGTTGTTTATCATTTTTCAACATAGTCATTCTCCCGCAGTGATGGGCACTCTCCTCTCACCGTGAGATCAGTGAGAGTAATTGAGTAGAGCTGAGATGCTCTAAGCTTCCAATGGAGAGGAGCGTGAGATGAGTTTCTATGAATTTAAGTGAGAGGAGAGTGGGAGGAAATAAGATTTTTCAAAGAATTTATTTGGAGTGTGAGCGAGAGTAATTTAATTAGTGAAATGCGATGAGAGGAGATCAGATAAAAAGTTAATTTGCGGTGGTGAGAGGAGGTGAGTTTGAGTTTAGATGTAAGAAAATAAAAACAAAGGAAATATAAAAATATAACCTTCTTGGAAATAATTACGTAACTTTGCCCAATAACAAAGCCCAAACGTACAATAACATAATATGCTGACGTTAGAAGGCTATAAAGAAGTTAAAGACAGTAAATCTAACGTGGCCACCGGCCAGTGATGGTCGTTGTTCTACCCCTGTGAGAACAGTGTGAGAATCTGAGAGGAGGTGAGCTGCGCGAAACTTCAAAAGGAGAGGAGCCTGAGAGGAGTTTCACAAAGTACGCATTTCAGAGAGGAGAGTGAAAGGAGATATTTTATGCCTTCCATAAACAGAAAAGAGCTGAGATCAGATTTTTCAACAAAACTAGTGGGAGTGTGCGCGAGGTTAGATTAATTAGCGAAATTCGATGAGAGGAGAGATGAGATAAAAAGTTAGTTTACGGTGGTTAGAGGAGGTGAATTTGAGTTTAAAATTTTAGAAACGGGAATGAGGTGGAGTGAGAGTTATCACAAAAGTTTGGAAAATATATTCATTCTGAATTAATTTTTTTAGGTTTTTAGAGAATTTATTTGAATACATTTTGAAAAGGGTCTTATTACGCAGTTTGTTAGTTGAAGACACCACAGTTTGTCAGACAATTTGACAAATATTCAATATGAAAACCACGATCTTCTTCCGTAGTCACGTTGACTATCACTATCGCTATCGTAGTTCAAGGTGAAAATGATCAAGCCAAGGTCATCGTCGAACGGATGGAGAAGCTGGAAAAACTTGAGATGGACTACAAGAAGACACTTTCTGAAACTGAAGGCAGGTAGAAAACCAAGTTGGAAGAAAATAAACTTAAATTTAAGGAAGAAAAACACCAAATGAAACAAGTAATTAAGAAATAAAAACTATCGGAAATGGTGGACAAATACAAGTCAAAGTCGGAGCAGGTTCAGAAGAACCACCGCGAGATTCATATGCACTATGGAGACTCTGGTATCGGGCAGTCTGTTTCCTCCAACTCTGTAATAATGGTGTATCCCATCCCACTAAGGTGAATCAGGTGATGGTGGTAGCTACGGTGGTTAAGGATAAGACGGTTGTAGTGTGGACCACGTCCACCACTCCCATCATTCCGACGGTGAAGGGACTGAAGGTGATTGTACCAATGCCACTGATACTAATACCGATGCCCAAAAGTCAAAAAATGTGTAATAATATTGGTCTATCCATAAGGTCCCCATAAGCAAAGGTCTTGGCCAAATTTTTGAAGATCACGTACCCATTATTAAGAGGTAGGTATTCAAAATCTGCACCTCCTAGTGGCTACGTCCTCAACTATGCATTTCTGAAATAAATTTTGCGAAATGCATGATGTATGCGCACAAGCCGTTCGCGAACATTTTTAATCTCCGCCGCGAGCCCTTAGCACAGTAGCCAAGGCTTATTCACAATTTTATCGCTTTAAAACTCAAAATTAACACTTATCTTTGCAAAATGATTGATCAGAACCTAAAACTGGTTATTAGAAATAAGATAACTTGTTTCTGAAGGTATTTATTTTTCAAATTTGAGATTTAGACGCGTTTTGTGTGGAATTTATCAAACCGAGCGTGGCTGCTCAGCTCTACCAAGTAAGAGAATATTTTAGATGTAGAAATTTTGAAAAAGAATATGTCGCTACTGCCCTATCGTCGTACGTTCATATTCTTATCTCCAGGACAGCGCTGTTACCATGGGCCCCTATGGTAGACCTTTACTTATGGGGACCCTATGATAGGATCTATCTGACAATGTTTAAACTGCTGTAAAGAATTATTTATAAAGCTCAATTCTTTGATAACATTTTATTTCTCATACATGTACACATTATTTTAATTTTAAGAAATTTTCTAGCGTACAATGTCTCGTTTGAAGGCAGCTTGACTGGTTTTAATGGCTCAAAGCTCCGTATTCAAGTACAAATTGTTTGAAAACGTGTTTCAAATGGACTCCAAGATGACCTGAACGAGTACAGACTGTTCGACGTTACCTTGCGAATATTCCATGATTTCGGTCGGGAAGCTGTTGCTCAACTCGTCATCGTCATCTTCTTCCATGCTGTAGTACACCACGTCATCGCTTTCAAAGTTGTCCACTTCGACTATTGGTGGAAGTGGTATGACGTCATAGTCGCGCAAACACGTCATGTAGAAGCAGACGCTGACCGCAGCGAACAGCGTCAACAAACTAAACTCTGTTTTCCGAACGCGTATTAACATGACGTATTTTAGTACACCGGAAGTTGTGGAGCTAGAACGCGACATCATTCGCCATTTAGTCAAATTGAAGTTGTGTTTTTTATTGGTGCGATATTTGAAAGCCAAGGCTTACGTACAGCGTCGTTTCCGAAAACCGTTCGAATGACGAATGTAAATTTCTAGGAAAAATGAAATTTTTGACGATGGTTGGTTGATAATCCGTGTTTACTCAGCTGATGACGTTTTTGGGGTTGAATATATCGTTTATTTATTTATTTATTTAAATATACAAAGGCTCCAAAAGCCACAGAGTGGGCTTCTCTTGGAGCTTCGAAACAATGAGAAGAAATTAGGCAGAAAAAGAAACACGTATTTTCAGATTCAGTGACAATAAGAGATCAAATTTTAGGAGAATATGACAAGTAAATGGCACGGCTAAAGGGGCAGTGGGTAGAAGAAAAAAAAAACAATATACAAGTGGAAGACTAAATAATTAAAGGGGACATTTGTTACGTAAAAAATCAATTGAAATGGCCCATACCATTATATCTGGTTTCCGATAGATAGGCGGAAAATTAGGCTAAAATGAAAACAATTTAAAAAAAATTCTCGGCGCCACGAGCTCATGTTTTATTTAACACGCGTGATTCGCACGCGGGCTTCGAAACAATCGCTACCTGAGAGCAAAAGTCAAGTAAGTCGAGATACGTGACTATTGAAAGAAATTAAAAATAAGAATCCTTGAGTGTTTTTAAATTAAGGTGCCCCAGTACAAAATTTTGAATCTATATTTTCACTCTATTTTGATCAATTTTCATTATTAGATTATCATTGTTATTATGCTAGATTTCGAACTTAAAACTGGTTTTACACAAATAGGGGTTTTCAGCGCAAAGCCAAAGCCCCTCGCGACTCCAGAACGTGCTCTCCGATATTAGGCTTAAATTTTTATCAAAACGTAGTCATCCAAAACGGTAGGTCCAGGGGCGTAGGAGCGTTCTAGAAGTTGGTGGGGGCAAAGAGAAACGAAAAGGGGTCTAAAGAAGGTTTTTGATTTTTTAATGGAGTGTAGCTTCTCCGAGTGCATGTGTACTTTTTACTACTATGTAAATTGGTGGGAAAAGACTGAAATTTAAACACAGTGTGGTTCTATGAGCTTAATATGAGTTTAAAATGAGCATTTGAGCCTTTTGAAGATTTCAACAGACCAAAAAGTTGGAGGGGGCAATAACATTAGTTGCCCCTCCCAGCAAACTTCTAGAGAGGGGCATTGCCCCCCTTGCCCCCCCCCCCCCTGTAAGTCGCGAGTCCAAGTCACAGCTTGAAGAGAGTATCAGTGCCGAAAAAGGTTCGGTTAGAAAATTAGCATTAAAGCAATAGGAAGTGTCATACTTATTGTTATTATGGTACTTATGCCTATACTTAATTATTGCGAGAACCCGTACTTAATTATTGCATTATTTTATTCATTCTTCTAGTAGTGCTTCAAGATAGGGTTATTCACCTTTGAACGTTGTCAGCGTTTGAAAATAAAGATATGAAAATAAGTCTACAATTGGAAGGTTGACGAAATGGCAGTTGAATATTTCTATCTTTAGGTATAATTTCATCCTAGTCATAATGAGGCTGGATTTTAAGCCGAGTCCTACTTAAAGGGGAATTGCCACCAAAACCAAAATTTATTATTAAATAAATTATTAAATAAATTATGTCCCTGAAATTTTATAGTTATCGGAAAAGTATTTAAAAAGTTACGCTACTTTTTCCGCAACCTACATCAAACGGCTCCAAAAATTTCAGAAATCGCGGTTGAACCTACGTGCAGCGCTAAAAGAATGAAGCGGCAAACATTTGAGAAAGGGTGGCGTGTAAGGCATTTTAAAAACACGATAAACCATAATCTACGAATATAACTCGGTTGAAAAGCCAAGGAGAATGTCGTAACAGACGGCAGTTCCGACCGAAAAACGGTAAAACCGGGGAAAATAATTTTTAGTTCACGAGATGGCACTGCAAGTAGGTTCAACCAAGAGGTACTGAGATTCTCGAGTCGGGGGGGGGGGGGGAATAAAACACTAAATTTGGTTGCTAATAATAAATCAAATACTAGAAATATGCACATTAAACATTTTGTATAACCATTTTCGGACGTCCTCTATCCATTAAAATGGTTTTTAACCAATTTTAGGGTGGTGACAATTCCCCTTTAAGTTACTCGTAACGTACAACGATTCATAGGAGTGAATTGTCTTCCAATCAATATCACCGTCGATTGATGACTAATCGCAGCTTTGAAAAAATAGCGCCATCTGTTTTAATACCGATCAACTAAATGTGCGAAGAATTAGCAGATGCGGCTTTTGAATTTAAACATTCAATGGTGGTATAGAGAAATTTTCATCGAGCAGACAGCTTTCATACATTCAATTTAATTCCGTAAACTAATCAATAATAATTTCTATAAAATAAGCAACGCTTGCTGAACTTGTGTTTAAGTAGCTCATTCGTCCCGAAATACGTCGTTCAGTTCAGTTTATGCTTAAAGACAGGTTGCCTCGTCGAATTTACTCTTATGTCCAGGGCTTTAAAGCGTCATCACAAACATCCAAACAAGAACGCCAATTTTACTTTATAGATAACCTATTAGCATATGTAACATAATTACTCATAAGTATGCCACTGTACCTTTATTTCATTTAAAAATCTTTACTAACGGTTTGTTTCACCACGAACCAGTAAAAAGGTGGACTACGTTAGATTTTAACCTTTTTATTCATCCTAGTAATTTTGGGAGTCACACTATTGGCTACTAACATATGTATTTAAGCCAATGGAAAACCTCTAAATTGAGAAGGAATTTTTGTGTCGGAATTTTTGTCAGCCCAATGTAGCTTTATTGAAATTTATAAACTCGCTCGGTTTGTGCGGATTAAGTTAAATTATGAGAAATTTAGAAAAAGAAAAGGTTGGGGGAAAATGACGAGTAAGTGATCGCTTTCCGAAAATGGAACAATTCGTCGAAGTGGGATATTCCACCAGTGTTATTAAAACCCATATTAAGCCTAGAAGAGTTAGGCCTAGGCTCAAAAGAATCAGCACCTTGTAGATGCGCCAGAAAAGCTCAACCTGAATTTCAACTATTTTTTCCAATAAACCTGCTTCTTTTATTTGAAAATGCAAATTTATTTTAGAACGTGAGTTTCCGAGAACTTCATTAATTTGCAAATTAATTACACTATATTGTAGTTCATTTTAGCTCCTAAGCCTTGGTTGTTTAAAACGGTTTGTTTACTAAAATAATGACCGTCGGTTAATCAGACGTAGAGCTAATTGTGCGACGGCATAATCGGTATTTGAGATTCGATGACAAAAATAGATCGATTTACATTTTTTACGGGCAAAGACGACTTTAAAGGGGTCAAATTCATCCGAGGTAACGTGGTGATGGCGTTATATGTTAGTAGATGGCGCTCTGATAGCAGCATGACGTCATAATTTTGATTTTCAACTATTGGTTGAAAGTTTTCAGTTTTTAGTGGAGAACGGTTTTGTCGAGATATAAAATACAAAATTATCTTCCCTGATTGGATAGTTTAAAATCGTATTATTATATCTATGGCGGAGAGTGTTAACTACTGTTAAAATTAATTGTTAATTTAAATTACAAAAATTCTATATTTTTAATAAGAATTTAAATTACTATAATTTAGTAATTAATAAATAACTTTTTAAAAAAGTGTATTTTTCATAAACTTTATAGTGTCGCCATCTACCTCAAACATTATTATATAGAAAGGTACCTCGGGTGGATTTCGCCCCTTTTTGCATATTACCCTGTACGCAATATGTGAATGCGTATATTACGTAGGGTACGGATGACGCAATATCTGTGAAACAAACTGTTAGTGAAGAAATAGAGCTAGTAGCATACTTATGAGTAATTATGTTACATATAATATTAGGTGGAACTGGTGGATACTTTTCGGTTGTTCTGGAACTAAAGGAGTACACCTTTAACACCAAATTAAACTATTCGCTTGTTCTGGTGGAGATAAATACTTTACACCTTGAACTATTCGTCAACATCAGAGTATTGTGACTACACTTTTTACTCCTCCTGAAGAGATAAAATCGTCTACTTATCCAGAATGTATTTACTAAAATGACCACAGATATCCATTTTGTGAAAACATTTTTACCCCAACTCAAACTATTCGCCACCACAGAATCGGAGTAAAATGACGTCATAGGGTTACTCTTCTTACCCTAGTCGCGAAATCCTGAAACCAGCAAAAAGTATCCACTAGCCTATTTCTGGTCTCGAAGACCAACTTCGGTTTTGGATGTGTGTAAATTGTCTAAGACTTTTCTGAACAGACCGAAACGAGTGTAGGTGGCGTAACGGCGCTAGCTTCTCCGAATGTAGCGCCTATGATCTAGCATCTGCTACAGACAAATTGAAAATTCATAAGAACGTGTTTTCTTAAATAAACTTATCAAAATATAAGCAAACGATGCAGAAATTATATTAAAATGCTAGTATCATTATTTATAAAGTCAAATATACGAATAACGAAGAGCGAAAAATAATAGCGTCTGCTTTATCCGCTACTTTGGCTACCTATCTAGGTTTCAATGGCGAACCAAAGGGGGCGTAGCGATAGTTTTCGGTCGCGAATTGGCCAACAAACGTACACGCGTTAAATTGAAGGCCCAAGTGGAAAAATTTATTCAGCTTACATTCGTAGTATTGAAGGATACGTACATGCATTGGATACAATTAGATTATACAACGCCTATCCAAATATTTAACTCCATTTCTATGGGATAATCGTTTCTTTTGAAAATTCGACTCTGCGCTTTGAGCCACCATTATAAGTCGTTGTTCACGACGTAAAGGATCGTGTAATTTAGAGCCAGGTGCACTAGCAAACCCAGCATCATCGAAATCGACGTTAAAGTTAATGTTTAGAATTTAATGAAATTCGCAGTACTCTGTTTCTACGGAATTTCTTTAATGATTATGATGCTAGTAATCTAATAAGTTTAAATTTTGGGTATCGTTAAATTGAGAAATGTTCCATTGTTTATTTCGAAGTCTGTTGTTTGATTTGGCGGGGAATCATTAGGATCAGCTTTTCAGTTTGCTTTTCTTTTAAGATTAAATCTGTTTCCTAAATTTTGTAAATTCTTTTACTTTAATACAATTCTTAAAGGGAATATGAACTGTATATTCATAAGGGGATTATAACTTGTAGATTCTTAAGGGGATTATAACTTGTAGATTCTTAAGGGGATTATAACTTGTAGATTCTTAAGGTAAAATAAACTGAAGATTCTTAAGGGGATTATAACTTGTAGATTCATAAGGCGAAAAACATGTACATTCTTAAGGTAAAATAAACAGAAGATTCTTAAGGGGAAAATATCATATAGACTCTTAATGGGATTATATATTGTAGATTATTAACGGGAATATTACATGTATATTCTTAAGGGGAATATAAAATGTAGATTCTTAAGGGGGAAACTAAAATATAGATTCTTAAGGGGAATATAACAAGTAGATTCTTAAGGGGAATATAAAATGTAGATTCTTAAGGTTGAAACTAAAATATAGATTCTTAAGGGGAATATAACAAGTAGATTCTTAAGGGGAATATAAAATGTAGATTCTTAAGGTTGAAACTAAAATATAGATTCTTAAGGGGAATATAACAAGTAGATTCTTAAGGAGGAAATAACATGTAGATTCTTAAGGGGGGAAACTAAAATATAGATTCTTAAGTGGAATATAACATGCAGATTCTTAAGTGGAATATAACACGCTATATTCCCTTTAAGACCGCTGAACTACATTACTTGATTTATTTGCTGTAAATTACTATCTATTTAAAAAGTGCATTTACATTACATTGAATAGTATTGGATCGAACTTATTTCATGTACAGTGTGGAACCATATAAAATTTAATTTTCTCTTTAAAATACAATTGTTACGGTCAAAATAGTATTTCCAATAATGTAGTTTCGAATCATAAAAGTTTTATTAATTGAAATTATTCATGATATCAAAGCAATTCACGAATACCGTAGAAATTGGTTTAATAATTCGGTGGTTACGTAACTTACGTAACTACCAATTATTATAACTATTGTTTATATTACGATAAATATAAATTTCACGTTTTAAGATAAGACTTCAAATTACTATAGCGGTACTTTTGTTACGCAACTGATTGGGGTATTATCTGTAATAACTACTATTACCGGGCTATCAACAATTAATTATACAACCGGATTCCATTTAGCAATTACGTAACCAAACTGATAAGCCCATATAGAGACGTATAAAACCCCCAGCAAATCCACCAAACTGAACATACTCTAACTAGCAAGCGGAACTGGTAAAAGCAAGTCGCAAAAACGCCAAATAAAATATGAAAACTTCGCTTTTATTCGTGTTAACGTTGGTGATCTTGGCCAACTTGGTGGTCAATGAAGTAGCCGGACAAGAGGAGACCACCACTACTGGTAAACCCTTATTTGGAATGTCTGGAGGTCAGCAGGAAACGACCACCGGGTCATCGTCGTCCACGACCAAAGCTGCTAGTAAGAAATCCAAGAAAGGAGGCAGTAACCAACGCAAGATTGGTTCATGAGTTTTCTGAACTCTAGATTCAAAAACCGATTGTCAGATAACTGATGTATAGCAAAATATGAAATAAATAGTTTATTTTGAATCTCGAAATGGGTTATTTATTTATTTTCGTGATTTCGGAGGGACAAAGATCGTAGTTTATTAGACAGTCTTTGTAGCTCTAGCGGATGCTGTTGGGAAATGTCTTTGCTAAGTCCAAGAAGCTTACTGGTGTCGCCATCTTTCAAACGTAACGTTAACTAGAAAGGTTCAAATATTGAAATTTATTTTGAGCTGAAATAATTTTTTTTTAACTTTCTTATTAGGATAAATATAAAACTACGCGAAATTAAAAAAATATATTTTTATTTCTAATTCGTATATTTATTACAATACTATACTATACTAATATTTGTGGCAACCATACTCTAAAAGCGTATACTACAAGTCAATAACCATAATTTTATGATATTACCTAGAACTAAAAGCTTAACGTACTCTTCAATCTATGGTAGTGGTGTTAACTAGTAGATGGTGACTAGAAAAGGCGAATAACACTAACGTACACAGGATAAATATTCTAACCGCGATTTTGGTATCTAGCCGGGTGCACAGTTCCAAAAAGAACATTTATACAATATATAATATATTCATATAGTACATTACGCATGCGTTAAATAACCAAGGCTTAACAAAACTTATTGAACTTTCGTGGTTAGTTCTCTTTCAATATTGTCCATCATTTTACTAACTTGTTCCTTAACACTGCCAGCCGTGACGTCATCCTCTTTGGCCGTTAGAGGCGCATTTTGGACGTTAGCATTAGCGGACACTGCGGACGTAGTGGCGCCACTGTCGACAGGGTTCCTTCGGTCTGGCGATTGCGACTCCATCTGGCGATTTCGACTGGGGTTATTCACTCTGGCCACCGAACTGCCGATCATCCTTCTCGGATTCTGTCGTTGAGGCTGCAACACGTTGGGCCGGGGCTGACCGAAGACGAGTGGACCAGCGGCGGGTGGTGGGGCAGGCTGCCCACCCGCTCCTGGTGGGGCGCCGCCCATGGGCGGTAAACCCTTCTTGGCCATTAGCCCGTTCAAAGTACCCATTATTTGCGCTTTAAACTGATTCAAACCAGCCGTTATTTTTTGAGTAAATTGGGCAAATTTGGTCTTGATGTCTGGCATGGGCTGACCTCCGGGTGCCATTTGGGCCCAGCTGGGCCCTAGCAGGGTGGTGAAACTGACCAAATACAGCACGATACACGCGGATTTCATGGCTACCCGTCAAATAAGGACTTATATTATATTAATTTCGTTTATATACCCCTCTTGGTTTCATTATTAAAGCTTTATTTTTGATAATTGTAGGTTAACGGTTTGCTATTGTAGCGATGCTTTTGTTAAAAATCAAATGGGTTTGAACACGACCCCCTTTTTTAATAATAAAAAAATTGAAATTGTACTTTCACTTTCTGAAATATTTCAGAAATTATTCGTTATTTAAATACATCCATTGATACGATAATTTGAAAGCGTTTAACGTTTTCTCGCTAGCGAAAATTAAACTCAAGGTAGTCGGAAGTGTTTTAAAAGGGTTTTGTTACTTTGATTTTATTATATTTTGATCAATAGTTATTCCAAGAATTTATGTATTTATATTAAGAGAGAATTACTACGTTTAAAGGTCTAGGATTACTTCTGCCTGTTTTCCTTTAAGTTTTCTTCCCGCCGCGGAACACGTTGACCTACCACCAGGATATTTGCGCGACGGGAAGTAAACTTAAAGGAAAAGAGGCAGAAGAAATGATAGGCCTTTAAAGCGATCCTTGGACAACATGGTCGAATTTTCCCCTGCACGAGAGGTGGGGAAGGAAACACGTCACCCGCTTGCGCTTCAGTCGCGTTGGAAGACGTCAGTTGCGGGGAACCAATGAGGTACCGAGCTGATTTGATTGGCTTAAAGGGGGAGGCGCTTACTTTTCGGGCATGACGGGGGATTTGGATCATGCTCTCTAAGTAGATAATGCATTTATTCTTGTTCATTTTTAAGCGATTATTTTGACAATAGGTGACCGTTACCTTTGTTAAGGAAACTTGTAACTTTTTTTGGGGGAAATTTAAAATTTTCATTGAAAAGGGAAAGTCGACCCCTTTGAAGCGCGAATTTATTAAGTGAACTTTTCCGTCAAAATCATCAACCGTTTAATTGAGGTTTTCATTTTATTTTATTGTTGATGGTAAATAGGCTGTTGTGGAAATATTTTAAAAGAGACTAGAGAGGATAGAAAACGTGAAGCTGGAACGAGTAGAATAAACAGTCTGCGCGAGGTAAAGCTAATTGTACAAGACTACGCGTTTATTGGAGTTTCGAAAACGGTAAAGTTTACCGCGTTTAGCTCTTTGCCCCAGATTAGTGTTGGCACATCTTTGAGACTTTGGGCGATGTGGTTGGAACACCTTTAAAGGGGCTTGTAGACCAAATTAACATTTATAACACATTCAGAAGAAAAGGTGAGGGGTCAGGACCTTTTTAACCCCCCCTCCCCTTATGTGATTTAATTATATGTAATCGAACGCCACTAGTCAGTATTAAATTTCAGGTTATTTTAAGGATTTTTCACGCGGATTTTGGGGTTTTATTTTAAATTCCAATTTTTTTAAGGGATTCTCCATGCGTTTTTATTTTAAATTTGGTTTATTTAAATGAATTTAATAAGGTATTTTGGGATTTTATTTAAAATTTCTTTTTTTTTAAATTCTTAAAGGAGTGGTGAAGGAAATTTTTAAAGAAATAGTGAAATAAATTCTTAAAGGAATAGTGAAAGAAATTCTTAAAATAATAGTGTAAGAAATTCTTAAAGGAGTGGTGAAGGAATTTCTTAATTGAATAGTGAAAGAAATTCTTAAAGGAGTGGTGAAGGAAATTCTTAAAGCAATAGTGAAAGAAATTCTTAAAATAATAGTGAAAGAAATTCTTAAAGGAGTGGTGAAGGAATTTCTTAATTGAATAGTGAAAGAAATTCTTAAAGGAGTGGTGAAGGAAATTCTTAAAGCAATAGTGAAAGAAATTCTTAAAATAATAGTGAAAGAAATTCTTAAAGGAGTGGTGAAGGAATTTCTTAATTGAATAGTGAAAGAAATTCTTAAAGGAGTGGTGAAGGAAATTCTTAAAGCAATAGTGAAAGAAATTCTTAAAATAATAGTGAAAGAAATTCTTAAAGGAGTGGTGAAGGAATTTCTTAATTGAATAGTGAAAGAAATTCTTAAAGGAGTGGTGAAGGAAATTCTTAAAGCAATAGTGAAAGAAATTCTTAAAATAATAGTGAAAGAAATTCTTAAAGGAGTGGTGAAGGAATTTCTTAATTGAATAGTGAAAGAAATTCTTAAAGGAGTGGTGAAGGAAATTCTTAAAGCAATAGTGAAAGAAATTCTTAAAATAATAGTGAAAGAAATTCTTAAAGGAGTGGTGAAGGAAATTTTTAAAGAAATAGTGAAATAAATTCTTAAAGGAATAGTGAAAGAAATTCTTAAAATAATAGTGAAAGAAATTCTTAAAGGAGTGGTGAAGGAATTTCTTAATTGAATAGTGAAAGAAATTCTTAAAGGAGTGGTGAAGGAAATTCTTAAAGCAATAGTGAAAGAAATTCTTAAAATAATAGTGAAAGAAATTCTTAAAGGAGTGGTGAAGGAATTTCTTAATTGAATAGTGAAAGAAATTCTTAAAGGAGTGGTGAAGGAAATTCTT
This sequence comes from Leiobunum rupestre, assembly GCF_980474605.1. Lineage (NCBI taxonomy): Eukaryota > Metazoa > Arthropoda > Arachnida > Opiliones > Sclerosomatidae > Leiobunum > Leiobunum rupestre. The sequence goes on along the minus strand of NC_143384.1, from coordinate 20,468,578 downwards.
AATTGAATAGTGAAAGAAATTCTTAAAGGAATAGTGAAAGAAATTCTTAAAATAATAGTGTAAGAAATTCTTAAAGGAGTGGTGAAGGAATTTCTTAATTGAATAGTGAAAGAAATTCTTAAAGGAGTGGTGAAGGAAATTCTTAAAGCAATAGTGAAAGAAATTCTTAAAATAATAGTGAAAGAAATTCTTAAAATAATAGTGTAAGAAATTCTTAAAGGAGTGGTGAAGGAATTTCTTAATTGAATAGTGAAAGAAATTCTTAAAGGAGTGGTGAAGGAAATTCTTAAAGCAATAGTGAAAGAAATTCTTAAAATAATAGTGAAAGAAATTCTTAAAGGAGTGGTGAAGGAATTTCTTAATTGAATAGTGAAAGAAATTCTTAAAGGAGTGGTGAAGGAAATTCTTAAAGCAATAGTGAAAGAAATTCTTAAAATAATAGTGAAAGAAATTCTTAAAGGAGTGGTGAAGGAATTTCTTAATTGAATAGTGAAAGAAATTCTTAAAGGAGTGGTGAAGGAAATTCTTAATTGAATAGTGAAAGAAATTCTTAAAGGAATAGTGAAAGAAATTCTTAAAATAATAGTGTAAGAAATTCTTAAAGGAGTGGTGAAGGAATTTCTTAATTGAATAGTGAAAGAAATTCTTAAAGGAGTGGTGAAGGAAATTCTTAAAGCAATAGTGAAAGAAATTCTTAAAATAATAGTGAAAGAAATTCTTAAAGGAGTGGTGAAGGAATTTCTTAATTGAATAGTGAAAGAAATTCTTAAAGGAGTGGTGAAGGAAATTCTTAATTGAATAGTGAAATAAATTCTTAAAGGAATAGTGAAAGAAATTCTTAAAATAATAGTGTAAGAAATTCTTAAAGGAGTGGTGAAGGAATTTCTTAATTGAATAGTGAAAGAAATTCTTAAAGGAGTGGTGAAGGAAATTCTTAAAGCAATAGTGAAAGAAATTCTTAAAATAATAGTGAAAGAAATTCTTAAAGGAGTGGTGAAGGAATTTCTTAATTGAATAGTGAAAGAAATTCTTAAAGGAGTGGTGAAGGAAATTCTTAAAGCAATAGTGAAAGAAATTCTTAAAATAATAGTGAAAGAAATTCTTAAAGGAGTGGTGAAGGAATTTCTTAATTGAATAGTGAAAGAAATTCTTAAAGGAGTGGTGAAGGAAATTCTTAAAGCAATAGTGAAAGAAATTCTTAAAATAATAGTGAAAGAAATTCTTAAAGGAGTGGTGAAGGAATTTCTTAATTGAATAGTGAAAGAAATTCTTAAAGGAGTGGTGAAGGAAATTCTTAAAGCAATAGTGAAAGAAATTCTTAAAATAATAGTGAAAGAAATTCTTAAAGGAGTGGTGAAGGAATTTCTTAATTGAATAGTGAAAGAAATTCTTAAAGGAGTGGTGAAGGAAATTCTTAAAGCAATAGTGAAAGAAATTCTTAAAATAATAGTGAAAGAAATTCTTAAAGGAGTGGTGAAGGAAATTTTTAAAGAAATAGTGAAATAAATTCTTAAAGGAATAGTGAAAGAAATTCTTAAAATAATAGTGTAAGAAATTCTTAAAGGAGTGGTGAAGGAAATTTTTAAAGAAATAGTGAAATAAATTCTTAAAGGAATAGTGAAAGAAATTCTTAAAGGAGTGGTGAAGGAATTTCTTAATTGAATAGTGAAAGAAATTCTTAAAGGAGTGGTGAAGGAAATTCTTAAAGCAATAGTGAAAGAAATTCTTAAAATAATAGTGAAAGAAATTCTTAAAGGAGTGGTGAAGGAAATTTTTAAAGAAATAGTGAAATAAATTCTTAAAGGAATAGTGAAAGAAATTCTTAAAATAATAGTGTAAGAAATTCTTAAAGGAGTGGTGAAGGAATTTCTTAATTGAATAGTGAAAGAAATTCTTAAAGGAGTGGTGAAGGAAATTCTTAAAGCAATAGTGAAAGAAATTCTTAAAATAATAGTGAAAGAAATTCTTAAAGGAGTGGTGAAGGAATTTCTTAATTGAATAGTGAAAGAAATTCTTAAAGGAGTGGTGAAGGAAATTCTTAAAGCAATAGTGAAAGAAATTCTTAAAATAATAGTGAAAGAAATTCTTAAAGGAGTGGTGAAGGAATTTCTTAATTGAATAGTGAAAGAAATTCTTAAAGGAGTGGTGAAGGAAATTCTTAAAGCAATAGTGAAAGAAATTCTTAAAATAATAGTGAAAGAAATTCTTAAAGGAGTGGTGAAGGAATTTCTTAATTGAATAGTGAAAGAAATTCTTAAAGGAGTGGTGAAGGAAATTCTTAAAGCAATAGTGAAAGAAATTCTTAAAATAATAGTGAAAGAAATTCTTAAAGGAGTGGTGAAGGAATTTCTTAATTGAATAGTGAAAGAAATTCTTAAAGGAGTGGTGAAGGAAATTCTTAAAGCAATAGTGAAAGAAATTCTTAAAATAATAGTGAAAGAAATTCTTAAAGGAGTGGTGAAGGAAATTTTTAAAGAAATAGTGAAATAAATTCTTAAAGGAGTGGTGAAGGAAATTCTTAATTGAATAGTGAAAGAAATTCTTAAAGGAGTGGTGAAGGAAATTCTTAATTGAATAGTGAAAGAAATTCTTAAAGGAATAGTGAAAGAAATTCTTAAAATAATAGTGAAAGAAATTCTTAAAGGAGTGGTGAAGGAAATTCTTAATTGAATAGTGAAAGAAATTCTTAAAATAATAGTGAAAGAAATTCTTAAAGGAATAGTGAAAGAAATTCTTAAAATAATAGTGAAAGAAATTCTTAAAGGAGTGGTGAAGGAAATTCTTAATTGAATAGTGAAAGAAATTCTTAAAGGAGTGGTGAAGGAAATTCTTAATTGAATAGTGAAAGAAATTCTTAAAATAATAGTGAAAGAAATTCTTAAAGGAGTGGTGAAGGAATTTCTTAATTGAATAGTGAAAGAAATTCTTAAAATAATAGTGAAAGAAATTCTTAAAGGAGTGGTGAAGGAAATTCTTAATTGAATAGTGAAAGAAATTCTTAAAATAATAGTGAAAGAAATTCTTAAATAGTGGTGAAGGAATTTCTTAATTGAATAGTGAAAGAAATTCTTAAAATAATAGTGAAAGAAATTCTTAAAGGAGTGGTGAAGGAAATTTTTAAAGAAATAGTGAAATAAATTCTTAAAGGAGTGGTGAAGGAAATTCTTAATTGAATAGTGAAAGAAATTCTTAAAGGAGTGGTGAAGGAAATTCTTAATTGAATAGTGAAAGAAATTCTTAAAGGAATAGTGAAAGAAATTCTTAAAATAATAGTGAAAGAAATTCTTAAAGGAGTGGTGAAGGAAATTCTTAATTGAATAGTGAAAGAAATTCTTAAAATAATAGTGAAAGAAATTCTTAAAGGAATAGTGAAAGAAATTCTTAAAATAATAGTGAAAGAAATTCTTAAAGGAGTGGTGAAGGAAATTCTTAATTGAATAGTGAAAGAAATTCTTAAAGGAGTGGTGAAGGAAATTCTTAATTGAATAGTGAAAGAAATTCTTAAAATAATAGTGAAAGAAATTCTTAAAGGAGTGGTGAAGGAATTTCTTAATTGAATAGTGAAAGAAATTCTTAAAGGAGTGGTGAAGGAAATTCTTAAAGCAATAGTGAAAGAAATTCTTAAAATAATAGTGAAAGAAATTCTTAAAGGAGTGGTGAAGGAATTTCTTAATTGAATAGTGAAAGAAATTCTTAAAGGAGTGGTGAAGGAAATTCTTAAAGCAATAGTGAAAGAAATTCTTAAAATAATAGTGAAAGAAATTCTTAAAGGAGTGGTGAAGGAATTTCTTAATTGAATAGTGAAAGAAATTCTTAAAGGAGTGGTGAAGGAAATTCTTAAAGCAATAGTGAAAGAAATTCTTAAAATAATAGTGAAAGAAATTCTTAAAGGAGTGGTGAAGGAAATTTTTAAAGAAATAGTGAAATAAATTCTTAAAGGAGTGGTGAAGGAAATTCTTAATTGAATAGTGAAAGAAATTCTTAAAGGAGTGGTGAAGGAAATTCTTAATTGAATAGTGAAAGAAATTCTTAAAGGAATAGTGAAAGAAATTCTTAAAATAATAGTGAAAGAAATTCTTAAAGGAGTGGTGAAGGAAATTCTTAATTGAATAGTGAAAGAAATTCTTAAAATAATAGTGAAAGAAATTCTTAAAGGAATAGTGAAAGAAATTCTTAAAATAATAGTGAAAGAAATTCTTAAAGGAGTGGTGAAGGAAATTCTTAATTGAATAGTGAAAGAAATTCTTAAAGGAGTGGTGAAGGAAATTCTTAATTGAATAGTGAAAGAAATTCTTAAAGGAGTGGTGAAGGAAATTCTTAAAGCAATAGTGAAAGAAATTCTTAAAGGAAAAGTGACAGAAAAGACCAATATTTTGAATTTTGTTATCCTACGAAACGTAGACAGAGATGGAAACTCGTACTAATATTTATTATCATATCTTGATTAAGTCACACAAAATAAATTAGAATAAATTATCATTTATTTTCCTAAGTTACTTGAAACAAGTTAATTTATTCATTCGTCCGGTGCCAATGAACGCTAAATGCGTCTATTCGGCTCCACCTCCACCTCCCTCTTCTTTCTTCTCGCCGCCACCTCCGCCACCTTCTTCTTTCTTCTCGCCGCCACCATCGCCTCCGCCTTCTTTCTTCTTACCGCCGCCTTTCTTGCCACCTTTCTTGCCACCTCCCTTCTTCTTACCCTTCTTTTTCTTGCCGCCTGAAAATTATTCCATCATTACAAGCTTATTTATAATTAATAAAAGTCTCATTTATTTTTATTTGGTTTTATTTTATTTTATTTGGTTTTATTTTATTTTATTTGGTTTTATTTTATTTTATTTGGTTTTATTTTATTTTATTTTATTTTATTTTATTTTATTGAATTTTATTGTCTGTTATTGTATTTTATTATACTTTATTGTATTTTATTGTATTTTATTATATTATATTACATTATATTATATTTTATTTTATTGTATTTTATTGTATTTTATTATATTATATTACATTATATTATATTTTATTTTATTGTATTTTATTGTATTTTATTATATTATATTATATTATATTATATTTTATTGTATTTTATTGTATTTTATTGTATTTTATTGTATTTTATTGTACTTTATTTTATATTATTTTTTATTTTATTAATTTTTTCAAACAATAGGTGTTTCCATAAAATAAAACAATAAAAATATTAGAAATATGAAATGATTTTTCTCAGTGCCAGGAACTTAAAGGGAGTATAACCCCTCTTGTTAGGTAGGGTGCGCTTAGAGTATACCGAGTAGCTTCCACAAGCCTTCCTAACGAGGGGTGGAAAGGAGTTAGTTTAGTTAGGGTGCATAACCTTTTTCGGAATTGGGGGCTTGCCGCCCCTCGCTAGGAAGGTTTGTGGAAACTACTCGGTATAGGCTAAGCGCACCCTACCAAACAAGAGGGGTTCTACTCCCTTTAAGCTTTTGAATACTTTGTTTATTTATTCGTCGAATTGAATTAAATATATCAAAGGTAATAATAATAATAATCAGCTAGGCTAATACCCTAGCACAAACGACTTTTAAAGCCATTATTTCAGGTGGCCGGGTTACAATGCGTAGGAGGGTGGTGGCCAGCCCTTCATGCCACGCGAGCCAACCGCTCCCTACAAAAACTATTACCGTTAACCTCTACAAGTTTATTCGGCGAATCATAATCAATATTGACTAGAACCAGAAGTAGATCGCATATATCCTAGAAATAAGTATTTATTTCCATATATTGCAAATGTAAGTCGCTTTAAACATGAACTTATGAAATATTTCGATTTTTCAAAATAGGTGCCTTAGTCTGTTTATTTACATTTTATACATTATTTTGAAGTTGAAAAATTTAGGGGTTAATTTGAAAACTACACGTTTAATTCTAGATGTACACAATTCTCGTAAGAAAGAGATTATATACTTATGATACAACTGTTCTAAACAGAATTATCACCTGAATTTATTCGTTGAATGAAACGTTTATTAATGAGACGATAAATCTTGTTGAGGTTAACGGCAATAGTGAGTGTAGGGAGCTGTTGGCTCGCGTGGCATGAAAGGCTTGCCACCACCCTCCTACGCGTTGTAACCCGGCCACCTGAATTCATGGCTTTAAAAGTCGCTTGATGACTTAGGCCTAAGGTGGTGCCTTGGGTGATTAGAGGTCGGCGTTCGATTAACTTTTATCCATGGATAAAATAAGTTCGGCGATATTTAAATAATATTTATTTAAATAACCAATATTTAAATAATAATTGTAAAATGTTTAAATAATTGAAACTGGAAAAGCCTATTATTTAAACAAGACAAACAATTATTTAAATAAATACCATTTTAATTCAAATAAATGCTTGGTTGCGTAAAAAAACATAATTAAACAAGTTAAAATTTTATTCTTTTTACCAACTTTTGTTAAATAAATCGGAAATTTTGTGGAAAATGAATAAACAATTCCGAGCACTATGGGTGATTAGCCTAGCGGATTATTATTATTATTATTATTTATACATGTTTACATTTTAATTGCGCAGGATTAATACAATTATAGAAATTTCTTTTAAACCAAGGAATACTTCTGAGCATGATTCCATACCAGAGTGACTGAGAAAAATATTATCACCTCGGGTTACCGTCCCAATGCCACTACCATTGTACTACCCAAAGGTTGTAAGTTCAAAGGCGCTTAAACAAATCATCCTCCAAGGAAATCGCCAAGAAGTAATATTTCCGAGAGCCAGGACCCACAAGGTGTTGTTTATATAGTGCTTGTGGAAAAAATGGAAACTTTTCACCTGTAAACAGAAGTTACAGAACGTCGTTTTTTTGCCAAGCCTTAATACGTCAAAAAAAAACTACCTGGTTAAAAGGGAACGCTTGTTGCTGCCGTAAAGGTGAAAATTTTCCATTATTTTAACCAGCCCTATAAAGGGTGTTTCAAAACTTTGAAGGAGTTGTAGGGGGTGAGTTGAGAAGTATACCTGTTTTTTCCCCAATTTCCTACGAAGAGTTAAAAGAGCGCCAGAGAGCTTCCAAGTGTGGCCTACTAGCCCCTGGAAGTAGGCTGCAACAAGCGCAAAACCAAGCAGCAGGGAAACGCGAACATTAGGGTTTGGGCTCGTGTGATAGGTACAAAAGGACTTTGTAAACAAATCGAGGTGACAAGGGTAAAAAAGTAAACTTAAACAGTATTTAAAGTCCCTGCTGCTTGGTTTTGCGCTCGTTGCAGCCTACTTCCAGGGGCTAGTAGGCCACACTTTAAAGCTCTCTGGCGCTCTAAACTTATCGTAGGAAAATGGGAAAAAACAGGCATACTTCTCAACTCACCCCCTACAACTCCTTAAAAGTTTTGCATAACCTTTTGAAACACTATGTATAATAATAATAATAATAATAATAATCAGCTAGGCTAATATTCAAGGCACCACCTTAGGCCTAAGTCATCTAGCGATTTATAATGCCATTTAATTCAGGTGGCCGGATTACAATGCGTAGGAGGGTGGTGGCAAGCCCTTCATGCCACGCGAGCCAAGAGCTCCCTACACTCACTATTACCGTTAAGGGGGAAGACTACAGTGGTCATTGTCTACTTTCGCGCTATTTCAAGCTGAACTCTTTTAAATTGGTATTTTATCTTATAAAATTAATATTTAAGTGTAGAACAGCCTCTTGTTTAGTGCCTAAAATATTTTTTACAATTTTAAATTTAAAAGTAATTAAGTTATTACGTTTTAATTCGGACCCCCGGAGCTAAACAAGTTGGGCAAGCGCCCAAACTACCCTTTAGTTAGGACCTTATATCTTGTTAACTATTAATATTAGAATTATCAGAATTATTTTAAGCACTTGAGAAAAGTTCAGCCTAATAAGAAAAATATAATTCAATTATGTAATTGTTAAAACAGAAACGTTCAGCTTGAACGAAAAAGAGGCTTTTACTGTATTCTTCCCCCTTAACCTCAGTCACTCTGGTATGGAATCACGCGCAAAAGTACACCTTGGTTGAAAAGAAACGCGTATGTTAATTTAAAAGGTACAATTCTCACCTCCTTTTTTTCCCTTTTTTCCACCGCCGCCCTCACCTTCCTTCTTTCCGCCCTCACCTTCCTTCTTTCCACCCTGCGAGCCTCCTCCGTCCCCCTCCGCGGGGGGACCACCACCATCTCCGCCACCCTCCTCTTCAGCGCTGTCCACCAAAGTGGTGATGATCAGGAAGATCAGAAAGATCAAGCATAGCCACACTATGCCCTTCATGTTGAGCAGGTTTTACTTCTTCGATGGTCTGTGATCCGACGCCGTTCAAAACTGAAAATAAACTAAACTGAATCTCGTTAGTTTTAGGATTAAAATTCCCCCAAAATGAGGAATATTTTTTTTGCTTTGTGTAGTGTGTTGTTCTCGAGGTCGCGTTTTATATAATGCTATTTTCTCTGGACGTCTTGATTAAATAATCTAGTTTTTTATGTAGATTCTGTTACCACCCCTTAAAACGCTTTTGTTTGAGTGTAATAATAGCTTATAGTCTTTCAATGAGAAGGCGTTCGTGACTTTCCCCATTAATACGCTGCGTAATAATAATAACTGTGGGTCTCACTGACTATAATTTCGATAAAAACCTTTAGTTATGGCAAGAATGTATTTATTTATACTCAGGGAGAATGAATATGTCGAGAGTAGCGACGGACACGTTGAGGCCATAACCCAGTCACGCTAAGGGGGGGGGGGAAGGAGGGGGTCTAATTTTTTGCGTCCTCGCAGCAGCGTTAATCGCGTCGAAAAACGTAATTTTTAAGAACCAATGAGATTGCAGTATTATTTGATTTTATTAAAGCGGAGGAGCATACCGGGGCCCCCAACGGGTGGAATTGGAGAAACGCCAAAAATAATCTCGACATATTCATTCTCCCTGAGTATAAATAAATACATTCTTGGTTATGGGTTATATCAAGAATTGTTTTTATGTCTACATAGAGAGAATGACTATTTTCCCCTGTACACGAAAGGCGTAAGCATACGTCACAGGCGTGCGCTTAAGTCAATTTTAAAGTCCTAAATTATCTTTGAATCCCTACAAATGTTTATATACTAGCTAATCGGCGATGAGGGAAAATCGAACGGAATCATTTTGTACAGTTAATTGTCGTGTTTTTTTTTAAATCTTGGTTTATTGTTTGCACGTGCTCAACCTGCACGTTTTACAAGGTATAATTGTCATCGAAGGTCGGTGTTCTTTAATTTTTATTTCGTGTAATTTACCTAACTGTAAAAAATTATATTTAAATGTAAATTTACCTAACTGTAAATTTAAATGTAAATTTAAATGTAAACGTAAATGTAAATGTAAATGTAAACGTAAATGTAAATTTAAATGTAAATCAAAGTTTAAGTATACATGGCGATTATATAACTGATATAAATATAACATTTTAACGTGGGTATTTTATATATTATTTTTTATAGCGAATTTAAATTTAAAATCGTCAAACCATAAATTCCCAGTTTTTTCAAAACGTTTTCGAGAATAATAATATCCTAAATTGTAAAATAAAGTTTTCATAATTTTGACCTTAGAATATTGAAGTCTTTGGAAAATATAAAATGATATTCAAATTAAAGTAAAAACTATAATTTGCTAAAGTGAGAAGGTCTTTTTAACAGGGATAACTCCATTAGAGGTCTACTTTTAAATACTCGACGCCTAATACCCTATTCAGACGAGGCTAATAAAACTGGGTTCAGTAAACCAAAGTTAAATTTTTATAGCACATTTCAGTATAGCTAAATAAGCTCTGGTTTCAAAAACGGCTACCTAAACCCGGGTTTATAAGCCTCGTCTGTAAAGAGTATTACCAGATGGTGCTGAAACGCAGAAATTTTAAAATATCCATTAAATGGGGAAAATATTTAGTAAATGGGGAAAATATTTAGTAAATATGGAAAATATTTAGTAAATATGGAAAATATTTAGTAAATGGGGAAAATATTTAGTAAATGGGGAAATATTTATTAAATTGGGAGATATCCAGTAAATGGGAAAAATATTTAGTAAATGGGGAAAATATTTAGTAAATGGGGAAATATTTATTAAATTAGAGATATCCAGTAAATGGGAAAAATATTTAGTAAATGGGGAAAATATTTAGTAAATGGGGAAAATATTTAGTAAATGGGGAAAATATTTAGTAAACGGGGAAAATATTTAGTAAACGGGGAAAATATTTAGTAGATGGGGAAAATATTCATATTTTCGTGTTCCTTTTTATGCTGAATTTTTATCTGAACTGATCTTTCGTAGACGCAAATCCAGATCCTGAAAATAAAAACAAGGAGTCAGAAAATAAATCTATTGATAAAAGTGAAGAATGCTCAGTCATTCTAAACCGTGTAACGAATGTAATCCTTAATCAAAATATCGCAGTGTGCTCGCAAAAATAGCCCACTTTGTATGATACGGTAGGAAGTAAACCTAATTATGGTTTCCCTCCAGTTACGAACGCATCAACCCAAAAAAACGTTCGGAAATTGGGACAATTAAGCCAGGAGCTATGTTCGACTAATTATCGGTCCAAAATAGCCACCCGTTTTTGGAGTGCTATTTAGGACCGATAATCAGGTTAAATTAGAAAGGAGCTATGTTAGCCTGATTATCGGTCCAAAATAGCCACCCGTTTGTGGAGTGCTATTTAGGACCGATAATCAGGTTAAATTAGCCAGGAGCTATGTTAGCCTGATTATCGGTCCAAAATAGCCTCCCGTTTGTGGAGTGCTATTTAGGACCGATAATCAGGTTAAATTAGCCAGGAGCTATGTTAGCCTGATTATCGGTCCAAAATAGCCTCCCGTTTGTGGAGTGCTATTTAGGACCGATAATCAGGTTAAATTAGCCAGGAGCTATGTTAGCCTGATTATCGGTCCAAAATAGCCACCCGTTTGTGGAGTGCTATTTAATAATAATAAAAATAATCAGCTAGGCTAATACCCAAGGCACCACCTTAGGCCTAAGTCATCATGCGACTTTTGAAGCCCTTAATTCAGGTGGCCGGGTTACAATGCGTAGGAGGGTGGTGGCAAGCCCTGCATGCCACGAGATCGAGCGAACAGCTCCCTACACTAACTATTACCGTTAACCTAGACAAGTTTTTATGGAAGGGGAAACCCAAGAGCTCGGGGGAAACCCCTTAAACCAGCGGGGAGAGAACATGCAAACTCAACGCAGAAGGAGTTGTTCCGAGTTTTTACCCAGTGCCACAAGCTGGGATCGAACCCGGCTCCTCTTGCTGCGAGGTGAAAGTGCTAACCACTCCGCCACCCGTTTTTGGAATGCTATTCAGGCCCGATAATCAGGTTAAATTAGCCGGGAGCTGATTATCGAACTAAATGCGATTTAGACCCGATAATTAGTAGGGATGCACCGATATGGGTACAGCCGATATATAGGCTATTCGTGGCCGATAATATTTTTTAAGAACCCATTTTTTACCATTTTATATTCTTCCATTGAAATCAGGGCTGTGCGAGTAGTGGTTTTATGCAATCGAGTCGGGTTTCGAGTATTAATTAATTTTTCATCGGGTAGTCTAGCCCAGTGGTTCCCAATTTATTTTTGCTATGGAACCTTAAATGATCCACCTAATTCTGGCGGAACCCCAGCTCATTTTTTTTACTGATCTTAAAAGACTCTTGACACAAATGAAGATGGCCGCGCTGCGAATTCTTGGAACCGCTGGTCTAGTCGGATAATATTTTGATCGAGTCGGGTTTTCGAGGATTCGATTATTTCAAAATTTTCCTTGTTCGGGTAGTCGAGTACTCGAGAAGTTTGAAAAATCGTTCATGTACTTGATTAATCGACGAGTTCTGTTCGTGTAGTCGAGTAATTAAGAAAAAAAATAGCCTACTAGTTACTACCTAAATGGATGTTAGCTAGTAGCCACTAACAAGTTAAAAAAAGATAAAAATAACGATCAAAACTTATATACGAATCCAGCCAGCCAGCCAATGGGATGTCCGTTTTTCTACCCGGGCAACTGGCTATGACAAAGAGATTATTGTCGAGTTCCCGACCAGTGGTCGATTACCCGAATATTGTCGATGGGAAAAACAATTCGGCGAGTTTTACAGGTGTCTTATTCGAGTATTCGAGTACCCGATGGAGTTAAATTTATGATACTCGATAATAATAATAATAATAATAATAATAATAAGGCTTTATTATGGATATCCAACTCAGTATGAGTATACTGATTTCCAGTTGGGTCCAGTGTACATTAAGTTTTAAAATACAAACATTTGAATAATAATAACAATAAAATACAAAGTTAAGCAAATGTTAAAATAAAGTCATTAACAAGATCTTTAAATTCGTCGAGTATTTAAAATTTTCTTATTCGAGCTCGAGTATCTGATTTAAATCAATGATTTATTAAACAAAATCACTTGATTTAAATTTGTTCGGCGGTAAATTCGCACGATATATCGGCCGATATTAACAAAGTTATCTATAATAACCGTATTGTATATGATAAAATCATTGTAAAAGACGGTTCAGTACACTGTCATACCATTTTATTATAATTTTTCATTAAAAAACGTTTTCAAGAGCATATACGAATATGTTTATTTTCATTTTACCAAAAGTGACATAATTCCCAAAAGTGTGACAATCCCTGTACTTTCGTATGCTAAAGGTTTAATGAATGCTCGACTCGAGATCGACCACGTAAAAAACTATTTATTGTCGCCTTTCTGGATCTTTTTTTAGTCTATGGTATTATAGCATCTCCACAGAACGACGAAAAATAACAAGGGACTAGTGCTACTTAGTTCCTAAGTTCCTCACTACGAGGCGTTATTTGTTGGTTTTAACTTTCTTCCCTCCCCAAGGAATACTTTCCCTTCTCCCCTCCCAACTTGAATTTCGCTCGTAACATTCATTCAGAAATAGGTCCGATTGACACACTTTTGGTAATTATGTCACTTTTGATTTTACGTGATTCATATTTTCTATCACAAATCGAATACAACCACCGTGTCTGTCTGTGGGTCTGTCTGTCAGGCCTGCGAACGCGTTCGCATTTTCGGTGCAAAGTGTAATCACTGCGTACGCAGTTTCTCAAAGGGTTGGCAAAACCACCGTGTGACGGTGAGCGTTAACGGATGCATTTGCGGTTTGGTTTGGATGGTGTTTTTTCGCTCACCGTCGTGACGGTTTGGTGTATTACGTTGTTGTAATGTTTATGCGTAGGTTGTGAGTGTTGAATTTGTTGTGTTTGTGTTCTGATGGTTGTGCATGTTGAGTCTATTGTGTTTAAATGGGCGTTTTCTCTCCAACTTCTTCATAATGACTTTGGGACGGACCGAGTGTAATGCTACCTCTCAACGTCCAATGGCAGGGTTTCCACCAGTTGTACACGGTATTCGTCTTAGTATCAATTTGCGATCGCATCGGGCGGGATTTGAACCCGGGACCTCCTGCTTGACAGGCGGACGTTCTACCACAGAACCACCGACACTTGTTACGCTTCATTGAAAATTAGACCTTCAGCTTTATCGGAAGCGTATTTAATAGAGTACGAAATTTTGGTTTAATTGAAATAGAATTGAAATTGAAATTATTGCATCGAAGAAATTCTAATTTAGCGTTTCTCTATTGATTAAAAACAAATGCGCCACTGAAATTAAGACACGCATCGTAAGCATAATAGGTAATAAAGTCTTTTTTTATTAATGAATTTATGAAGGCCTAATCTGTTTTTTTTACGAATGAAATTTTAAAGGTTAAATCTTGTTTTAGCGCAGTCAGCCGAGATTAGAGGGTTAAAGGGTAGACCCTGTGGGTGGTCCACTTTGTTAGTTTTTTTGTTATTTATTTACGGGTATTCTTAACGACCTATATATAGTTGTGTTAATTCAAAGGAGATAATTTAACGTTAATTGCTTTAAGAGCTGGCGGTTAGTCAAGGGGCTCTCTGTGCTTTGTTGATGGTAAGGTTTTTGCTTCTTGTAAATATATTTGGTGTGGATATTTGGATATCTACGATTTCTAACGCAGTCAAGGATTTCCTGGGTGTGCGAGTCATTATATGATATTGGAAATTGGACGGCATTGGTCTTTTTCATGCGGTATGTGTCACAACGTCAACTGGAAGTCTACGAGCGTTGAAATAAAATAAGCGTTAAAGATGCGGCAAGTATTTCGTAAGCGAGAAAAATACAAATACCATCTGTAGATATTTCTTTCATTAAAATTTGCTTAGTATTATATTCAACTGATAAACATGTACTGTAAAAAGGGTTAAATTCAATTGTGCATTGTTTTACTAAGTCTAACTCGCTGTTGTAACTACTTAATTTATAATATTCTGAATAAATTAAACTCGATTGTTTCGTCTCAATTATTTAAATTAAAATTAAAATTTTATACCGGGCAGGGTTTGAACCGAGAATACGTTTTTCGTAAATAACTCTGAATTGCGGATATATCTTTGGGGGTCGTGTCGAGAAATTAATACCACTAGGGACCATTCTTCCGAGGAGAGGTATATTTTGGCTTGCCAACTTGTTAATTTGTGCGTAGTTTAAATTTGTGGTAACACTAGCGCCCCACAACGATAAAAATGTCACAAACCGCTAGTTTATCGTCTGCTCATTCAATTTGTTTCAAAACAAATCACTATAGCAACTGTAAAATCGCGGAATGAAGCCGACGAACGTGAACTAGAGAGAATAAAACGGCCGGGAGGGTTTTGACTTTTGAGAATACCTTTTTCGGATTGTCTGTGAGACCTTGGCGAGAGGGCGCTTAAGAGGTCTTTCCATAAATTCGCTACGACTACCCAACTTGTTCTTGAAATTGTGCAGTCAAACTACCCCTCCTAAAAGGCGCTAACAAGTAAGTCAACAATTAGCAGTTGGCCTGACGCTTCGAGGACGTTTCGAACTAAGAATGCTGTATCAAAGGACAAGCTAGATTTAAATGGAATGACATGTTTAGGAAGTGTTCATAGTTTTAGCTTCATCCCGTCTAGCAGGAATCTATAGCTCTACTTGGAATGCTTATCCTGGCTTTTCTTTTACGAACCTTGATCCTGGCTTATCGCGTATGGTAAGATCACTCTGACGGCTTTGGCCCCGCCTACGAGAGAAAAAAATCTCCTCTCACGTTGTTGTTTGTTAAGTTAACATAAGCCACGGTTACACTAGAGCTTAAAACCCAGTTTAGGTCGGTTATAGCTAAGGCTTAACATCATTTCAAATTATGACCAGAATTTTGAAAATACTAAAATGTATCCCAAAACATAGTTAATCGTGTCTACTATACATACAATAATATTATTTGACATTATTTAGAATTGTATTCCCATTATTTTGGAAAATACGAGCAATTTTACTTCCCCGCCTGGTCGTTTTGAAAGCGATTCTAAGCGAACCGACTTGGACGAGTTGCTTCCCGAACCAACACGAAGCGATTTCTCAGGCTGGTTTTCAAAAATAGTTATCTAAAACGAAGCAATTTGAACCTGGCTATAGTGACGTCAAAAAACCGTCAGCCACATCGAGACGAAAATCGTGTCAGTCAGTCAGTGCCACTCCTTTTCTAATAATCAAAGAGAGGTTTCAGTCCCTCAAATCAAAATGCGATGCTTTAGGTTCCGAAACGATTTACGCTGTAATTGATTGCGCTTTGAAATATGGCTTTGTCAATTGAGGTATTGATAGGTAAACCATTTTACTGGTATTCTACAAGGCAATTTGCTGTGCAGCAGAGACTTAGTGTTTTTTTTCGTGGTACTTGGTTGCGCTTTGAGATATGGCTTTGTAAATTGTGTAATATACGGCAATTTGAAACCATAATTAATTAATTAATATTTAATTTGAATATTTGGTTTCAATCATTAAGATTTTGAAATTCTATCAATTGTAAAAGACCTTTTAGCTTTATGGCCCCACCACCCACTCTAAACTTAAACTTATACATTTAAAAGTGTGGGGATGAGGCTAATTTTATGTCGGCTTGGGGAAATAAATTGAATATTTTTATAGAAAATTTATCAGTAAAATAAGTTGTATCTTGTAGAATTTAAAGAAAGGTTCAGCTGGTTGCACAAAGCTTTTGAAAAGGATGCCGAAAAGAAAAAATGATGAAACTAGGAATTTTACTAAATTTAGAAAGCGTACTAAACTGATAATTAACTTTTTTAATTTAATAAAGTAAAATAATATTAAATATATTTTATTAAATAAAGTAAAATAATATTAAATATATTTTATTAAATAAAGTAAAATAATATTAAATATATTTTATTAAATAAAGTAAAATAATATTAAATATATTTTATTAAATAAAGTAAAATAATATTAAATATATTTTATTAAATAAAGTAAAATAATATTAAATATATTTTATTAAATAAAGTAAAATAATATTAAATATATTTTATTAAATAAAGTAAAATAATATTAAATATATTTTATTAAATAAAGTAAAATAATATTAAATATATTTTATTAAATAAAGTAAAATAATATTAAATATATTTTATTAAATAAAGTAAAATAATATTAAATATATTTTATTAAATAAAATAAAATAATATTAAATATATTTTATTAAGTAAAGTAAAATAATATTAAATATATTTTATTAAATAAAGTAAAATTATATTAAACATATTTTATTAAATAAACTAAAATAATATTAAATATATTTTATTAAATAAAATATTATTAAATATATTTTATTAAATAAAATATTATTAAATATATTATATTAAATAATACATGATTAATGTATTCCTGATAAAATATTATTCAAAATATTTTATTAAATAAAAGTAAAATAATATTAAATATATTATGTTAAATAAAATATTCTTCAAAATATTTTATTAAATAAAAGTAAAATAATATTAAATATATTATGTTAAATAAAATATTCTTCAAAATATTTTATTAAATAAAAGTAAAATAATATTAAATATATTATGTTAAATAAAATATTCTTCAAAATATTTTATTAAATAAAGTAAAATAATATTAAATATATTTTATTAAATAAAATATTATTAAATATATTATATTAATTAAAATATTTAAAAAAATGTAATGTTATTAAATATATTTCATTAAATAAAATATTATTAAATAAAATGTTATTAAATAAAATATTATTAAATAAAATGTTATTAAATAAAATATTATTAAATAAAATGTTATTAAATAAAATATTATTAAATATATTATATTAATTAAAATATTATTAAATATATTATATTAATTAAAATATTATTAAATATATTATATTAATTAAAATATTTTAAAAATATTTTTTAAAATAAAATGTTATTAAATATATTTCATTAAATAAAATGTTATGAAATATATTTCATTAAATAAAATGTTATTAAATATATTTCATTAAATAAAATATTATTAAATAAAATGTTATTAAATATATTTCATTAAATAAAATGTTATTAAATATATTTCATTAAATAAAATGTTATTAAATATATTTCATTAAATAAAATATTATTAAATAAAATGTTATTAAATATATTTCATTAAATAAAATATTATTAAATAAAATGTTATTAAATATATTTCATTAAATAAAATATTATAAAATATATTATATTAAATCAAATATTATTAAATATATTATTTTAATAAATAAAATAAAAGTTGCAAGTTCGTCTACATGTACGCGACTAACCAAAATAGTGCGGCCGCCGCTATTTTGTTCTGGTTGAATAAAAGTTTCGAAAAAGAGGCCAAAATAGTTTCCAGTATATCGCATACTATTTTAACCGGATCAATCAGTTATATAGGCCAAAATAGCGCGGCAACTACTAAAATTTGCGCCAAAATAGACACTACGTATTTAATACTAGTCGCGAATGAAAGTCAGAAAAAAATGCGACGAAAGGGTCTTAGAGTTTTATTATGTAGATAATCAGAAATAAATACCTCTACTTGGAATGCTTATCCTGCCGTATCGCTTATGGTAAGATTACTCTGACGGCTTTGGCCCCGCCTACGAGACAAAAATATCCCCTCTGCGTGCGTTCCCCTCTCACGTTGTTGTTTGTTAAGTCAACATAGTGACGTAAAAAAAACCGTCAGCCACATCGAGACGAAAATCGGCCGCGATAAGCACTCCAAGTAAATATATGGATTCCTGATATAATATATTTAATAATGTATAATTTAAAATAAATGTTTATTCTTGCACACTTGAAGCCCATTTATTTTTTATATTTAAAATATTTGCTACCCTTGGGGTCCTTAAACTACACACTTTGACCTTCATATCGATTGAAATGGATTCAAAACCTTTCGAAGGAGTTGTGCGAACAAGGCTAAATCGTCTTAAACCGATTCAATCCGTTTTATACCGCTTTCGTGTGAACGTAGCTTTACAAACGATAACTTGACAAAACTTCCGTGCTCTTGATATACAAGTGGTTAAAATTAGAATAGAGGTTGATGGACATATTAGGGTTAATGACATTGCAAATAATTTCCTACGTATTACTAAAACAAAACTATAAATTATTCAAAAGGGCATATTTTAATATTTTCGTGGTATTCTAACGCGGAGTTTTAGCCTTAAATTCTAGATCCTGATCAAATATTTTTGACAAAAACCATTCGTTGAAAACAATCGGGCCGATAATATTTTTCAAAGTTCTGTCACATCTGTTTCAAATTAAACAAGAATTATATCTTAACATTAGTTTCACATTTATCAGAGTCGCTAATGTTTCAATGGCATAATTTCTCAATATATATATATATATATATTTATCCAGGCTAAATATATTTAAACTGAACGTGGAATGGATAAACGGTAAAACCCTCCGTTATAGCTCTTTGCGACGGTAGTCTCCCAAATAGGCGTGGTTTTCCCCCCTTAAACCAATAAGGCGCCAGTCGACGCTCGCGCTAAACAGCCGGTTACGTTTTGACGTCATCTACAAGCCCCGCCTCAAACGGAATTCAAGTTATTTACATTTAAATTACTTCGCTTTATTATCGTGAAACTAACTAAAGTTTTATTCGCGCACTCACTTCGAAGTGTAACTTTAACCATGTAAATAACGGTATTTTTCCATTTACCTAAAACAATATAATATAATATTGTCACAGCTCTTACTTTTCGGAAACGGAGCTAGTTATTGGGTTGCACGACCTTCCGCTTATTATTAAAAATTGTATAAATACCGATCGGGTCTCCATAGGACTTCACAATTCGCTTCAACTTTTAAACTTATTACATTATCTAAAACTTCTCAGTAACTAAAAATTCATCATGTGTAAATTTGCCGTCGCAACTTTAGCCGTACTTTGCTTGTTGGTTCTTGCACATGCAAGACCAGCTGAGGAATCCTCAACTGCTGCTAGTACCTCATCAACTGCCGGTGGATCGTCTACCACTGGCGGAGCATCTTCCACTGGGGGAGCATCTTCCACTGGTGGAGCATCTTCCACTGCCAACCCAATTGCTGCTGGTTTCTCAGCGGCGGCTAATAAGATAATGGGATCTCTCAAACCTGGAAGCACCACTGGTGGCGCAGAATCCACCACAGGAGGCGCCAGTAGTAGCGGAGCTGCAGAATCCACAACCGGTAGTAGTACAACCGGAGGTGCGTCATCTACCACAGCCAAGGCTTAAGTCTAACCTAAATTTTGAGTATTAATATTGTCCAATTTGTATTATAATAAGCCATTTTGTTAAATTATTTGTGTAAACGCTTTCAAGAATGATATTTTTCATGTTAATAAATGAATTGAAATGGCAAAGTTCTTTTGTTGGTTTCTACGGAGTGGGCTAGCTAAGCTTAAGCCTTTGATCAATATTTGAGCAGACTGTTTATGTCTATTGTTATTACAGTTGTGAAACAAGTAGTTTGGCGCTTTTTTTTATTATAAATTGCTCTAATTTAGCGTTTATTTCAGCATTCAATAGTCCAATTAAGGATAATAGCAGCTTTTGGAAGCTATATAATGTAAAATCGGGTAGTTTTGAAATTTCGTTTCAAATTTCAAGTCGCCGATATGGGTTTTCAAGTAAGATTTCGTTACACTCGCGCAAGAATGCATTCAGGTACTTAAGAATACAGGGTCAATTTGCGATTGAAAACTATCGCTACGCCCCCTTTGGTTCGCCATTGAAACCTTGATAGGTAGCGGCTAAAGCAAACGCTATTAGTTTTTCCTCGTCGTTATTCGTAAATTGGACTTTATAAATAATGATACTGGAATTTTAATATCATTTTTGCTTCGTTTGCTTATATTTTGATCAGATTATTCAAGAAAAAACGTTCTTATGACGTTTCAATTTGTCTGTAGCAAACCCTAGATCATAGGCGCTACCTCGGAGAAGCTAGCGCCGTTAATAATCTTTGGTATCACCCTAGTATACTTCGTAGAGAAACCTGGGAAAGTTCGTCTGCTTTTTAATAACAAAACCTAAACATATATGGCTGTGTGAAAGAGTGTCAAGCTCTTTTTACCTCCATGGAATACGTTTCCAGAGATCCTGGCAGTTATAGAGATGCGAAACTCCGTCGAAAACCTGACAAAAAAATGCAAGCATCAGCGCCGCCCTTCGGCCGGAAGGAAGCGCCCGTTTCAAGCCGAGAGACGCAAAAATTGTAAACAACGGTAACAATCCTAGGATCTCTGCGATTACTCCCCACGTACAGGCGTCGCTGCGATCGGCAAAAATTTGAAAAAAAACTGGTTTGCTTAGGGTATAGGGAGTTTCGCATCTCTATAACTGCCAGGATCTCTGACGTTTCGTTGTTAGGGGCGATCCGAGAGCGCTCGGAGCAGCCCAATGGAAAACGCTATGAGAAGCGATGAAAGAGTGTTGAGCTCAGTGTGAGAAATAAGGCACTATCACAGGCCAATCGACAGTTTAAAAATTAGCTGGGCCAGTTTAAAAATTAAATGCTTGGGGTGTTAGTGGCCCTGGTGACCACTTAATTAATTATAAGTTTTTTCCCTTCATAATTTTAGTTCATTTAAAAAATACTATATGAATCCCTAAAATTGTTTGGTCTTCGCTTCTATGCTGTGTGCTTGACCTTGTGTCAATTGAGTGTATGGGTGGGTGACTGGGTGTCGTGAGTTTGTCTACTCTACACTCTACACACAGTATAGAAGAAACGAATTTAGCAGTTACCATAAAGAAATATAAACAGTCTCTCTCTCAGTAGGCTTGTTCGAGTCGGGTCTATAGCACATATTGCCAAGAATAGATAATTTGACCATAAATTATGAAAGGTTTGAAGGTTAAAAATTTTGGCCAGTTTTTTAATTAAACTACCTAGGCTCTACTGGCCACAGGTCCAGTTTAAATAAAATCCTTATTTCTGCAATCCCATATTCTTAGGTACCTGATTTTATCCTTGTCGTTAATAAATCCAAGGATGATGTAGGCTTACGTTAGTAATTTTCCTTAACTAGCTAGGTCCTGGTATGAAGTTGATTATGGTGTTTGTGGTTTGCGGTTCCATGTACCGTGGTACCGTGTCCGAAAAAAGGTACGCAGCCGTTCCGGTGACTCAGTATAATGGAAATAATCGCTATGGGAATCGGTCTGGTGGGACTGTTTACGTACCTAGTCGAAATGGACCATCGGATGTTGAAGATACGAATGCAGCGCCTTCTTTTAGTCAAACCAATATGACGGTGCAAATTAACACCACCAATCAGAATGATAACCGTTTTGGGTCAACTAGTTCGGAGTCAATTGAGGATGGGGAAGAAATGATAAATAACCAGATGATCTCAACGTCAACAGAACGAAGCCGCTCTGTAAACCGGAGAAATTAAAAATGATAAATTTCGCGCAACAATATTTAGTTCATATTTTGGTATTTTGTAGTGACATCTATCGAACTTTTAGTATTTTAATGTAACCATCATTAGTAATAAATTATATTTTTCGTAGCCTTTTTGAAAGTTAAATGTTTGAATTTTTTTATTTTTTATAAATTATTTTACATTTGAAGTTGATATAATCGTCGTTAGATGGCGAGACCTCCTTAACGTAAATATATTTTTGACAGCGTTATATATTTTGATATTGTGTCACCAGATGGCGATATCTCCTCTAAAGTTTTCCATTTGGGGGGAGCGAAAAATTCCCGCCGAAGGAAAGGCCAATGGCGGAGTTCATTCTTTATTTTTGCGTTGATTTCCCGCATACTTTTTTTTTACGGTAAAGTGTCGGTACGTGCAGCTTGTGCTAGGCGAGTGTATTTCGGTCGCCAAATATTTCGTGTCAAACAAGGAATAAACACGGTTTAATTGAGTAACGTACGAATTATACTCTATACGAGTACGTTTCGCGTTGTTGTTGTGTCTTATTTTGGTGTTTTGTGGCTCTACTATTTCAAAATATACGTGGTTTTTGAGTTTAAAGTTTAAAACCGAGGCTTAACGAAGGAAGCCACGCAAAATCCAGAAAGCACGCACGGGGCGCACTTCGATAGTCATGTGTTGGTTTTCCGAAGTACGTAGGAGATAATTATACAACTAACACGAACTTTGAAGTCTTTTGGTCAGCATTTTTTCATTATGTAAATAGGAAATATTACGATTAGATAAAATTATTAAGCGTGACATTTTTAGAAAGTATGCCATGTAAAGTATTACGGGTATGAGTGTGAAACTTGAACTGATAAAAGCGACCAGCTATGATACTGGTATTTCCAACAACGGGAAGTCAAGCATGAATGTCCTCATGAAGTCTGACTGCCGTAAATTTGCGCCCAACATCTTCAACAAGAGCAAATGTCAGAATTGTTTCAAAACGAAAGATGCTCATTCGGCCGAAGCCTTAGAATGCAATCGAGTAAGTGTGTTACATAACCTATAGATAAGATTAAGTGGGGTAAATGCTCTATTTAAACCAGTAATCTTGTCTTAATCCATTTAAGAGTACTTTTGGAAACCTTTTTTGGTAATTTGTTAACTCTCTCCCTAATAGATCTATTATTTATAAATAGCTCCACTTCATAATTTTAAGCAACGTTTTCCATGAAATTTTATACTTTATGATATAACCAAAAATTTTCAGTTTACAAGTACTTATCTTTCCAACGGGTTAGATAAATTCTAAAACCATTATCAACGATAACACACTTATTTCATAATATTTCCGATAACTTCTGATAATAAATTTGATAATGATAGTTGAGTAAGTTAGTATACTGGGTACATGTGGAGTTCATATAAAACTAACAAGCAAAAACTACGAAAATAAATGTGAAAAAATTTAGTAAAGGTATTTTCTAAACCCGGTAGCAAATACTAAACATTGAAAACTACCATCAACAACAACATTATTCAACCCAAATTCCTAGTTTATACAATTGGCTCCTATCCTAATCCTGTTCATTGTGCTAAGCCATGAAATGTGATTTGGACTGAAGCCATAAATTTTATATTAAATCTTTGTTGGTATGAGGACACATTTTTATGAATGAATAAAAAAAAGTCCACAATACACCTTCAAAAAAAAATGGGGAGGCTGTGAAATTGATGTCCCCAAAATACTTCAATCTCTGACCCTGTGTAGTCTGCCATATCACTTTTTTTCCTGAAATCCTTAGAAAGAATTTTCGCCAAACAAACAAAAAAAGAAATATTTGACTTTTTATGCCTGTGATAAAAATATCCATTTTTCTCTTAAAGTGTCTGAGGTATGTTTCTCAAGACCATGACCCCGGCGTACCATTCTTGTCAGCTTTAATCTCCCCACCTGTCCTACCTTACGCGCTTTGTAAAAAAAAGGAGAGATAGAAATCAACGAAAATATGCTTTCTCCAGCGCGTTATATTGTAAAAGTAGAATGTAGAAAACACAATTCACGATTTCTTTCGGTATTATTATTTTTGCGAGCTCTCTTTGGCCTCGCATATTTTTGTGTAAATTCCACCTACATTTCTTGGCCACGATATCTAGTGTATGGTATTTTACATATATTATTCGCCGTGTAATTTGAAAGTAATGAATTTATGGGTCGGATCGTAATGTATGGGTAGTTCTATTGCTTTCCCTTTGTTTACGCTAATGTAGGTGTATTGTTTTCTTAATTTATTTAAAATGGCGTTTATGTCTTCCAAGGCAGCTGTGTTTAAAGGGTTAGGGGAAAACCTTTGTTTAAATTTTTGCCAATTTTTAATATCTATTATTTTTCAAAGAATATATTGCGTAATTTATTTTTACAATAAGTCTTGTTTCAATAATGTAAAAGTAATTATTTTTATATATTTTATTTAATAATGTAAAAGTATTTTATTTTATTTATTTATATTTCATTTATTTTATATTTTTTTGTGAAAATTATTTTTAATCACGATTATTGAAACTTTGTTATAGAGTAATATCGGCGTGACGTATGTCGACGTCACCCATGCTTTTTCCTATACGTAAAATACTGCCCTCAAAATGGCGGCCATAGCTTAAAGCTACAGAGTGATACTACTCTATTGTTTTTAAATTTGTCTTAAATTATAGTCAAATATTTTAATTTTTATTTAATAATAATCTATAGAGTAATGGTATTGTCACGTCACAGGACGTCACCCATGAGTGCTACTAACTAATTAACATAGAACCTAAAAGACCCCAAAAGTCAAGGTTACTGATCTACCTTAAAATTTAGATTTGGTTATTAAAATACCATATTTTTATAAGCACCATTGACGTGAAATATTTTTCTACTAGTGTTTAAGAGCAGTTTACCAAGTAGTAAAATCCGCAATTCTTATAACACATTAACGCAAGTTACTTTTGGGCGAAAAAAATAATTTGCCTCTTTTGTGTACGGGATTTTTTTTAAATCTAGGTTTTTTTTATTGTGGATTTGTCATACAAAGTCTATGGGAGCGAAATTCTTGGATTTGTGTACTTATTTCCAAATTTTGTGTGGGATTTGGCCAAATGACAGAGACCCCTCAGATTCGAAATTTAAAAATATGAATAATCTTTTTGGATAATTCAGTGCAAATAAAGGTTTTACTTTGTTTAACATTGATTACTATTTTGGAATATTTTTTCGAAATAAAAATTGAGATCCCATATTGCCAAATAAAATTAGATACTATATTTCCCAAATAAAATTAGATACTATTTTTCCCAAATTAGATTAGATACTATTTTTCTAAAAATAAAATAAATCCTATTTTTCCAACATTTGGTTCCTATTTCCCCCCAAAAAATAGATACTTTTTTAAAATAAAATTAATCCCATTTTTCCAAAAATTTTGATCCTATTTCCCCGCAAAAAGATTTTCCCCCAAAAATTTGATACTATTCCCCCAACCCAAATTTTGATCCTATTTCCCCGCAAAAAGATTTTCCCCCAAAAATTTGATACTATTCCCCCAACCCAAATTTTGATCCTATTTCCCCCCAAAAATTTGATCCTATTTCCCCCCAAAAATTTGATCCTATTCCCCCCCCAAATTTGATCATATTCCCCCCCAAAATTTGATCATATTTCCCCCCAAAAATGTATATCCTATTTCCCCCCTAAAATTTATATCCTATTTTCCCCGAAAAATTTATAACCTATTTTCCCCAAAAAATGTATATCCTATTTTCCCCAAAAAATGTATATCCTATTTTCCCCGAAAAAATGTATATCCTATTTTCCCCGAAAAATGTATATCCTATTTTCCCCGAAAAATGTATATCCTATTTTCCCCGAAAAAATTATATCCTATTTTCCCCGAAAAAATTATATCCTATTTTCCCCGAAAAAATTATATCCTATTTTCCCCGAAAAAATTATATCCTATTTTCCCCGAAAAAATTATATCCTATTTTCCCCGAAAAAATTATATCCTATTTTCCCCAAATAAAATTGATACTATTTTCCCCAAAAAATTGAGATCCTGTTTTCCCCAAAAAAGTTAGATCCTATTTCCCAAACAATTGAGATCCTATTTTCCAAAAATTTGGTTTATATTTAACTCTATTTTATAACGAAAAAAAAGTCAATTTTCCGGTAATCATTAACATTTTTTATCCATTTCAAGTTACGCAAACTTATAAAAACATCGAAAAAAACCCACTTTTTATAACTACCAATTTTCCGATCGCCAAAAAATTTAAATGTTACCCAACAATGTCACAACATATTGCGAAGTAGAAACATATATCTTGAAAACCGAAATAAACAAGATGTCACGAACATTTAAGGACATACAATCCCCCCGATGTATTAACTATATTTTAAATATTAAATTTAAATTTGAACAAATTTTCAATCATCATATACATTAACTTAATAAACGCAAGAGCAATTTTATTTCGTGTTCTCTAGTTTTGTAAATAAGGTTGTGACACATAAGTTTGTTACTTTGAGGAATATTTTACTGAGAGCTGTTAACGGAGTGACGTCATCACAAGAAGAAAATCTCCCCCTAGCGAGGCGCTGTCAAAGACAACGTGTGACGCGTTAGCAAGCCGACCCCAAACGGCGACGAAGCCCGTAATGCAGTCTGTCTCGTGAATAGCTCTCAGTAAAACTTTTACAGGTGAAGATAAGGAAGTGTCACACTTATGTTTTAATATTATACACTTATGGTGAAACTAATACACCCAAATCTTTTAGGATTGTGTAACTGTAACAAACGGTAGTTGTCAAAGGTAAACCCACGTAATATTCTATATAATAATTTGAACCCTATTTATTTTTTAGTATTCTTACAAGATTACAATTACAACTTTGGTGGAATTGTTTTTTGTCTTGGTTAGTGAATGAAATTTTCCTACTAAAAAAAATAGGATTTTTTCCTATTTTTTGGTTCGTTCTCCGCTAAAGGTGGGTGGGCACACGTACAACCCGAAGGCATTCTTACGAGAAAGTAGCTCTTAAAAAATCTTTAAGGAAAACCGCGAAACTTCAAACTTGTCTGTCGTTTAGGTCCTTAGGTATATTACTGTTAGACTTGATAAACTTCTTATTTTTTTATCAATACAGCGGCTAGCTTTGAAGGGAGGTAGAAATTTGTTTTTGGATGAGCTCTGTTTTCATGCAATGGTCAACAACCCAAAATTGGGTCATGAGGATTTTATGAATCGTTTCTCAGTGTAGTTCGCCGCTCGCTGCGTTTTATGAAGTCAAGGAAAATATTGTAAGCAGGTGCCATTCCTAGTGATGGTTTTTGTTAAGCCTCCAGTGGCGCGCTGTGCCACGGGTGTACTTTTGCTCATTAAGAAGGCTTTTTTACGCGTGGGATTTTGCAGTATCGTGTTTTTTTATATTTCTTTTTTAATTTGCAGATTTTATTTGGTCTGGTACCTTTTTTATGTGGGTTTTGGAAGAGCTGTTTGGTTTTCTATTTGGGTGGTTTTGAGTTTTAGTGTTAGTTTTAATTAATCTGCGATTATATTTACGATAAAATAATAAATAAATTAATTTTATCTTTGTCGTAGAAATGTTCATTTCAGGAAATAAATTTAAAAATCTTTAAATTTAATTTAAAAGCGAGTTTAAAAATCTAATTTTACCGATAATTTGCCTATAACTTGCTATTAAATGTTACCGATAATTTGCCATTAAATTTTTCCGATAATTTACAAATAATTTGCCATTAAATTTAACAATAATATGCCATTAAATTAAACCATAATATGCCATTAAATTAAACCATAATATGCCATTAAATTAAACCATAATATGCCATTAAATTTAACCATAATATGCCATTAAATTTAACCATAATATGCCATTAAATTTAACCATAATATGCCATTAAATTTAACCATAATATGCCATTAAATTTAACCATAATATGCCATTACATTTCACAATAATTTGCCATTACATTTCACAATAATTTGCCATTACATTTCACAATAATTTGCCATTAAATTTCACAATAATTTTCCATTAAATTTGACAATAAATTGCCATTAAATTTGACAATAATTTGCCATTAAATTTCACAATAATTTGCCATTAAATTTCACAATAATTTGCCATTAAATTTCACAATAATTTGCCATTAAATTTCACAATAATTTGCCATTTAATTTCACAATAATTTGCCATTAAATTTCACAATAATTTGCCATTAAATTTCACAATAATTTGCCATTAAATTTCACAATAATTTGCCATTAAATTTCACAATAATTTGCCATTAAATTTCACAATAATTTACCGATAATTCGCTATTAAATTTTACCGATAATTTCCAAATTGATCATACCCCAAATTCTCAAAAGATACTGAAAAAAGCGTTTAAACCCAACCACTCAATAACCCCCTCGGGCCGTCGTACATAACCGCAAAACGACCAACTAAAAACCCGTCAAAAGTCAACGTGTACCCTTTTTTTCTCCTTACTCGTAACTCTGAAATAATCATTTCAATAAACACTCGTAACAGTTCGCTAAATATGTAAATACATAATACTTTGCCGAATTCCACGGGTTACCCGACCAGGGGAGGTAGCGTAGCTAAAAGGTACTACCCGTACATTATGCTAATTTTGGTGGTTGGGGAAGGGGTGACGGAACGCAAGGGGGGGACAAAACGGAGGTGTTTACTACGATTCATTTAACAAGCAAAGCGTCTAATTTAAAAAGACGGCCGCCCCTTTTTAGGAATCTGATATTTCAAAGAACGGAAAATGAAAAGAAGTCCGCCCCCCCCCCGCGCGCCTTTAATTATGAATTAGTCACGTTGATTTCCATTGCGACGCGCCTCGCTTAAAAGGTGTTCTATTTGATGCTTTATATTTAAGGCGTAGGTCTGCTATTTTTGTTTCGGGACTATTGAAGACTGCCTCATTCAGTTAGTCACTGTGCCATTTGATTGTATGATCCATTTTACTTTTGGGATTTTATTTCAAGTTTAGATTTACAGGGTTGCTACGGTACCGGGAATTCCTGGAAAAGTCTGGGAATCTGAATATGGGTATAAAAATCAGGGAAAAGTCGGGGAATTTTAAAAATTGTTTAAAATTCAGGGAAAAGTCGGGGAATTTTAAAAATTGTTTAAAATTCAGGGAAAAGTCGGGGAATTTTAAAAATTGTTTAAAATTCAGGGAAAAGTCGGGGAATTTTAAAAATTGTTTAAAATTCAGGGAAAAGTTGGAGAATTTTAAAAATTGTTTAAAATTCGGGGAAAAGTTGGAGAATTTTAAAAATTGTTTAAAATTCAGGGAAAAGTTGGGGAATTTTAAAAATTGTTTAAAATTCAGGGAAAAGTCGGGGAATTTTAAAAATTGTTTAAAATTCAGGGAAAAGTCGGGGAATTTTAAAAATTGTTTAAAATTCAGGGAAAAGTCGGGGAATTTTAAAAATTGTTTAAAATTCAGGGAAAAGTCGGGGAATTTTAAAAATTGTTTAAAATTCAGGGAAAAGTCGGGGAATTTTAAAAATTGTTTAAAATTCAGGGAAACGTCGGGGAATTTTAAAAATTGTTTAAAATTCAGGGAAAAGTCGGGGAATTTTAAAAATTGTTTAAAATTCAGGGAAAAGTCGGGGAATTTTAAAAATTGTTTAAAATTCAGGGAAAAGTCGGGGAATTTTAAAAATTGTATAAAATTCAGGGAAATTTGGGGAATTTTAAAAATGGTATAAAAATCAGGGAATTTGAATATGGGTATAAAAATCGGGGAAATGTCAGGGAATTTAATTTCGGTTGCAAATAGGAAACAGTTTCTAAAATATAGGTTAAAAAAACAATCTTGCGCACAAAATAAGTCCGGGAAAATCTGGAAAAGTCAGGGAATTTGATTAATTCGATTAAATTTGTTTTTTGTATTAATAATTAAGTTTAATGGCGATTTTAAATCACCTAATAATACTTGCATTTATGAAAATTTACAAAACAAGGTTCTGAAGCAATTTCAATTCTAAGCAAACTCAATAAAATTTATTTTTGTATTAATAATTAAGTTTAATGAAATCGAATTTAAACTTTAGTTTACATAACCGCTGCACTTAATTATTAATAAATTTCCTTAAAATAAAGGCTTTAGAACTTAAAAAAAAATAAAATAGAAACTATTAAAATCAATAAAAATCGCAATTTAAATCAATTAAATTGATATTTTACTATTTATTGCTTTATTTTAATTTTTAATGAATTTTTATGTTTAATCCAGTTTTTAATACTTATTAAAATGCATAAAGTAAGATACTCGGGTGTAGTATTTTTAATATATTATAATTCAAAATTGAATATTTTTTTCTGGTCTAATAGACCATTCTACAGCAATAGCTTTCAAGGGCTTGGCCGGTTCAGCTAGGATGGTCTATTGATTATGATTGTTCACTTCGACTCTAGAAGTGTATCTTAAATTTTAGATCTAAATGCTCCTTGTGTGGAGTTTATCAGCATTTTCTGATTCATATTTGATGGGTAGAAGGATACGGTTTTTGGATTTCCTAATGTTACTGCTAAGGGGCTGTTCACAAAAAACGTAACATCAAAAACTGGGTTGGTGATTTTTCAGGTTTTAAATTGAAACAAGTTGATTTATTTGATTTAAATCAGAACTTAATTAATTTTTTGATTTTTGCATGTGTATCTTGACAAATTCATTTATAACTTCAGTGCAGTGGAATGTAAATTAAAATGTAAATTAATCTTCATATTAAATATTAATTAAAAATTAAATCTGATTGAGTTTGCTCTGAATTGACATCTCAAAAATAAACATAAAAAACCTTGAAATCAACTGTAGGATGCACCGATGTGGGTCGGCTATTCGTGGCCGATATTAACAAAGTTATCTATCATAACAGTAGTGTATGTGATCAAATCATTGTAAAAGACGGTTCAGTGCACTGTCATGTCATTTTATTATAATTTTTCATTAAAAAACGTTTGCAAGAGCATATCCGAATATGTTTTGTTTTCATTTTACTTGAGACATATTTTCTATCACAAATCAAATATCGTGGTTTTTTATTTGTTAACGTATGATCTAGCTTCTGAAATATGGCGTACGTACATATCAAATAAAATATTATCATGAGTTTGTTCATCGATAATTTTCTTATTTTTAAATGTTTTTCCTGAAAATATTTTTCTAATACCGGTATCGGCAAAAGTAATTATTGAGATGCTCTAATAGTGCCTTCAGATTTGACCTTCCACCATGCTTGACATACTTTTTAAAGAGCTATCGATCACGTGTTGTTTTTCCACCAATAGAGAAAAGTACTTAATTCCACATATTATCCCGCGAAAAGTAGTGCATTCCGGGGAATTTTGGGATACATTGTTTCGGTCCTCGCTTTCGATGTCTCGAATCGTCCGCTTCTCATTTTGTTTTGGACCTAGTTTAAAGATTTTAATTAAGTGATTAGTTTAATACAGTGAATAAAAAAATGCCACGTAAGCAACCTTTGCCGCCGAAAGTTCAATCTATACTGTGTAATTTTTATTTAGGGATGCATTTGAAATGAGAGCAAAGGCTTCAGTCAGTAAACAAACCCAACCGAAATTTTAAGTGTTATGTTTCCATCCTCTGTTGTATTTTAAGCATAGTTTATCTAGTATTTGCTAAAGACTCGCAAATAGTTTTATTCTTCAACAATGCTTCAATACTTAACCCTTGGCTAGTCATTTTTTATGAAACCAATTAATATGTTCCTTTTCTGGCTATAGAATTGAATGTCAACTAATTAAAAACCACGAAAAAAAGTCTAATTTTAATGTCATATAAAATTCTTACCTTTTTAAGTTTTATATCCGTTTAAATATTCGTTTTCTTGTAATATACTCCAAATGACATAAATTTGTGGCTAGCGCGATATCACGTCATATTAGGCTTACTAAAAGCACCGATTTAAGTTACATGTGTATCTATTTTAAAAAGTCGTATTATTGTTTTTAAAATGTCGTATTTTAGGTTCAATCATATATCTACTTTATAAACTTTATTTTGGAAAATAAATTATCAAATTATCGCAAGCGAAAGTTTAATATCCGCGTATTTTAAAGCGAACTATTTTTGCCGCGGCGGAGTACATCGATACACTTAATGTTCCTGAAAAGTGGCGAGGGGCAGTGGCGTAGCTGAGAACTCAGAGCCCCCCCCCCCCCCCGCAAAAATCTCTATGAGGCCCACCTTTTCAATTTTTTTATGATTAGCGGGGGCCCCACCCGAAGCTCGAGGCCCCCCCTGAAGCTCGAGGCCCTCCCGCACCGCGGGCCCTGCGGACCATCAGCTACGCCACTGGCGAGGGGGAAGGCATCACCAAAGCCAAGAATTTCTTACCCCTCAAATAAGATGTCGAGGCGATTGTATTAGACTTTATCTCAATATTTAATTTTGGTATCGGCCAATATCGGCTTAAGCGAAGCTGATATTGGCCGATACCGGTATTAGAAAATTAGGCCAATATATCGGTGCATCGCTAACTAAAAGTTAGTTTGAAACACTTACCCTCTAAATTATGTAACAATTACCCTCTCAATTATATTTGCAACAGAACCCTAGAATTATTTATCACGTATCATCAATTAATTTAAAGTAATGATACAACGGTAACTTTGTTTAATTGAGATGGGACAATTTTAAAGCCCAAAATTATCTTTGAAATGTTTAATAAAAATTTTTTCAAAAATATTAAAACTTTCAGCGGCATCAAAAATATATTTATATTTGTTGAGAATGACTATGTTTTAGGGGGAAGTTGCTTAGTGTTAGAATCTGAGAGGGAATTGGAAGGTACGCTAAAAATCATCTCAATTTACGACTTATATGTTTAGCGGCATTTTTACGTATAATTAACCAATTTTTGTCATTTAGTTTAATTGTTGAAAATAAAATTATTAAAATTTTTCCAAACCGGGTTAACTGATTTAAATCAATTTCAATTAAATCTTGTCAAGATTTAAATCAACCTATTTTGTTAAAAAATCGATATTTTAAATCACACAATGTATTTTAATGGATTAGCAAAAAAATAGATTCTTAAAAAATCAAAATACATAGAAAATCTAAGCAAACTAAAATATTAAATAGTAATTCAATTTAATTGGGTTTTAATTTAATTCAAGATTCGCTAACTGTTAAAAATAAAATATCCGTTAATTATACAGGAAAAGGGCCATTAACAGGGTTGCCACGCGTCAGGGAAAAATCAGGGAATTTAAAATTGGCCGAATAAGTCGGGGAATATTAAAAATTTGTAAAAAGGCAGGGAATACAATTTTATCTTGGCACTTGTTGAAGGTGATTTTACTCTAGTTATCTGACAAATTCTATGATTATTATTTATTTCCTTTAAAGTTTTATATTTTTTTATCGTTTGCAATAATACTTTTGTACTGAAATGTAGGTGGATTTCAATTTATAAACTTCTGATAAAAGTCTAATTTTGTTTTAATAAAGTCAGGGAAAATCTCTTAAAATGGTTAGGGAAAACAGGAAATGGTTAGGGAAAACAGGAAACAGTCAGGGAAAACAGGAAATAGTCAGGGAAAACAGGAAACAGTCAGGGAAAACAGGAAACAGTCAGGGAAAACAGGAAATAGTCAGGGAAAACAGGAAATAGTCAGGGAAAACAGAAAAGTAGTCAGGGAAAACAGGAAATAGTCAGGGAAAACAGGAAATAGTCAGGGAAAACAGGAAGTAGTCAGGGAAAACAGAAAAGTAGTCAGGGAAAACAGAAAAGTAGTCAGGGAAAACAGAAAAGTAGTCAGGGAAAACAGAAAAGTAGTCAGGGAAAACAGAAAAGTAGTCAGGGAAAACAGAAAAGTAGTCAGGGAAAACAGAAAAGTAGTCAGGGAAAACAGAAAAGTAGTCAGGGAAAACAGAAAAGTAGTCAGGGAAAACAGAAAAGTAGTCAGGGAAAACAGAAAAGTAGTCAGGGAAAACAGAAAAGTAGTCAGGGAAAACAGAAAAGTAGTCAGGGAAAACAGGAAAGTAGTCAGGGAAAACAGGAAAGTAGTCAGGGAAAACAGGAAAGTAGTCAGGGAAAACAGGAAAGTAGTCAGGGAAAACAGGAAAGTAGTCAGGGAAAACAGGAAAGTAGTCAGGGAAAACAGGAAAGTAGTCAGGGAAAACAGGAAAGTAGTCAGGGAAAACAGGAAAGTAGTCAGGGAAAACAGGAAAGTAGTCAGGGAAAACAGGAAAGTAGTCAGGGAAAACAGGAAAGTAGTCAGGGAAAACAGGAAAGTAGTCAGGGAAAACAGGAAAGTAGTCAGGGAAAACAGGAAAGTAGTCAGGGAAAACAGGAAAGTAGTCAGGGAAAACAGGAAAGTAGTCAGGGAAAACAGGAAAGTAGTCAGGGAAAACAGGAAAGTAGTCAGGGAAAACAGGAAAGTAGTCAGGGAAAACAGGAAAGTAGTCAGGGAAAACAGGAAAGTAGTCAGGGAAAACAGGAAAGTAGTCAGGGAAAACAGGAAAGTAGTCAGGGAAAACAGGAAAGTAGTCAGGGAAAACAGGAAAGTAGTCAGGGAAAACAGGAAAGTAGTCAGGGAAAACAGGAAAGTAGTCAGGGAAAACAGGAAAGTAGTCAGGGAAAACAGGAAAGTAGTCAGGGAAAACAGGAAAGTAGTCAGGGAAAACAGGAAAGTAGTCAGGGAAAACAGGAAAGTAGTCAGGGAAAACAGGAAAGTAGTCAGGGAAAACAGGAAAGTAGTCAGGGAAAACAGGAAAGTAGTCAGGGAAAACAGGAAAGTAGTCAGGGAAAACAGGAAAGTAGTCAGGGAAAACAGGAAAGTAGTCAGGGAAAACAGGAAAGTAGTCAGGGAAAACAGGAAAGTAGTCAGGGAAAACAGGAAAGTAGTCAGGGAAAACAGGAAAGTAGTCAGGGAAAACAGGAAAGTAGTCAGGGAAAACAGGAAAGTAGTCAGGGAAAACAGGAAAGTAGTCAGGGAAAACAGGAAAGTAGTCAGGGAAAACAGGAAAGTAGTCAGGGAAAACAGGAAAGTAGTCAGGGAAAACAGGAAAGTAGTCAGGGAAAACAGGAAAGTAGTCAGGGAAAACAGGAAAGTAGTCAGGGAAAACAGGAAAGTAGTCAGGGAAAACAGGAAAGTAGTCAGGGAAAACAGGAAAGTAGTCAGGGAAAACAGGAAAGTAGTCAGGGAAAACAGGAAAGTAGTCAGGGAAAACAGGAAAGTAGTCAGGGAAAACAGGAAAGTAGTCAGGGAAAACAGGAAAGTAGTCAGGGAAAACAGGAAAGTAGTCAGGGAAAACAGGAAAGTAGTCAGGGAAAACAGGAAAGTAGTCAGGGAAAACAGGAAAGTAGTCAGGGAAAACAGGAAAGTAGTCAGGGAAAACAGGAAAGTAGTCAGGGAAAACAGGAAAGTAGTCAGGGAAAACAGGAAAGTAGTCAGGGAAAACAGGAAAGTAGTCAGGGAAAACAGGAAAGTAGTCAGGGAAAACAGGAAAGTAGTCAGGGAAAACAGGAAAGTAGTCAGGGAAAACAGGAAAGTAGTCAGGGAATTTGAATCTGAAATTATTGTGGCAACCCCGATAAATTGTATTAAAATCAATAAAATGAAAAAAAATCGATTTGATTTTTATTTAAAAAAAATCAAAAAGTGGCAACCCGGGTTCCAAAAACAGCGTTTTCTCCACCAGCAAGCATTTAACATTTTTCTATGTTATTTTACCTCTGACTATTGCAAACGTAAATGTTTTGTTGTTTGATTGCAGGCAACTCGGAAGATCGCCAAGTGCGGATACCTCTTCGTAGCCCCGGATTGGGATTTCTCCATCTCCATCAATCGAACCAAAGTACGTCACCTTTCCTTCTATTAATAGCCGCGACAAATTACGCGTAAACATTCACGCTGTCACACTGTTCACGAAAATCATCGTGGCGGCTCGTAACACGCTGTTTGTAATAAAACAAGGAGGCCTCAAAAGTGAAATATAGTCCGGCGTTTAAGTTCGTGAACCCGGACATGGGCGAGAGAAAAGACCAGTAATCATATTTTAATGTTCATTTAATTTAATTCTTCATATTAATTTAATTCTTCATATTAATTTAATTCTTCATATTAATTTAATTCTTTATTTTAATTGAGTATCAATAACATTCTATTTTTAATAGCATACTTTCTTTTAATATCAATAACATTCTATTTTTAATAGCATACTTTCTTTTAATATCAATAACATTCTATATTTTCATAGCATACTTATTATTGATTTGAATTTCAAATCAATAATATCCTTCATTTTAATTGAATTTAAAATTAATAATATCCTTCATTTTAATTGAATTCAAAATTAATAATATCCTGTATTTTAATTGAATTTTAAATTAATAATATCCTGTATTTTAATTGAATTTTAAATTAATAATATCCTGTATTTTAATTGAATTTCAAATTAATAATATCCTGTACTTTAATTGAATTTAAAATTAATTAAATATTAATTTCATTCTTTATTTTAATTAAATATTAATTTCATTCTTTATTTTAATTAAATATTAATTTCATTCTTTATTTTAATTAAATATTAATTTCATTCTTTATTTTAATTAAATATTAATTTCATTCTTTATTTTAATTAAATATTAATTTCATTCTTTATTTTAATTAAATATTAATTTCATTCTTTATTTTAATTAAATATTAATTTCATTCTTTATTTTAATTAAATATTAATTTCATTCTTTATTTTAATTAAATATTAATTTCATTCTTTATTTTAATTAAATATTAATTTCATTCTTTATTTTAATTAAATATTAATTTCATTCTTTATTTTAATTAAATATTAATTTCATTCTTTATTTTAATTAAATATTAATTTCATTCTTTATTTTAATTAAATATTAATTTCATTCTTTATTTTAATTAAATATTAATTTCATTCTTTATTTTTATTAAATATTAGTTTCATTTTTATTTTAATTAAATATTAGTTTCATTTTTATTTTTATTAAATATTAGTTTCAATCTTTATTTTAATTAAATATTAGTTTCATTTTTTATTTTAATTAAATATTAGTTTCATTTTTTATTTTTATTAAATATTAGTTTCATTTTTTATTTTTATTAAATATTAGTTTCATTTTTTATTTTAATTAAATATTAGTTTCAATCTTTATTTTAATTAAATATTAGTTTCAATCTTTATTTTAATTAAATATTAGTTTCATTTTTTATTTTTATTAAATATTAGTTTCAAAGACTGAAGTTTATTAAATTTATCTCTTTATCAGAATATAATTCCGGCGTCATAGATCTATGAAGCGCCGGACCCCCAAAAAAACCAAAACTGGGGGTTGAACAAGAACCGGTAACAAAATGGATAATTCGAAATGGAAATTCCTCGATCTAAGAAAAAAATATCAAATGGGCCAAAAGTTAAATCAACCGTTTTCTAGTGGGGGCCAATTATTTTATATAAAACAATTTTCGTTGTTTTGTTGAAACGCATCGAACTCTGAGAGGGAGGGAGGATAATTTTTATTTTTTTTCTATAAATTTCGTTGTTTTTTACGTCGATATTATCGGTACAATGGCCGTTGGGAATCTTCATTGCGCGAAATTTATTGCCGAATGGTCAGTAACAGAACGTTCAACTTGAGCGAAATAATTCGTCATCCGCTCTCTCTCCGAATGGTATTCCATTGGCGTACTTCGCCCGGGAAACAGGTTCATTCGACTATTTCGTTATATCTCGTTTATTTTATAATATTTACCTTATTTTATGCCTCTGTATATATAATATATAAATTTTCAATGCTTTCCTTAACTTTTATAATATTTGATAATATTTTCAATTTTTCTAGTGCACATTTGGGTTGATTTATGTTGTACCATGTTTGACGACGTTTATTTCCGGGTACAGAGCACGGTTGACTGTATTAATATGGTAATATTTCGAAATTGTTCAAAATCCTTCATTGTATTATTTCGAAATTGTTCAAAATCCTTCATTGTATTATTTCGAAATTGTTCAAAATCCTTCATGGTAATATTTCGAAACTGCTCATAATCCTTCATGGTAATATTTCAAAATGATTCAAATTCTAATTGGTAATATTTCGAAATGTTTCTAAATAGTAATATTTCAAAATGATTCAAATTCTAATTGGTAATATTTCGAAATGTTTCTGAATGGTAATATTTCAAAATGATTCTAAATGGTAATATTTCGAAATGATTCAAATTCTAATTGGTAATATTTCGAAATGTTTCTAAATGGTAATATTTCGAAATGATTCTAAATGGTAATATTTCGAAATTATTCAAAATGGTAATATTTCGAAATTATTCAAAATGGTAACATTTCGAAATTATTAAAAATTCTTAATTATATTTCAAAATGATTGAAAATTCTAAATAATTATATTTAAAAATGATTCAAAATTCTTAATAATAATTATATTTAAAAATGATTGAAAATTCTTAATAATAATTATATTTCAAATGATTCAAAATTCTTAATAATAATTATATTTCAAATGATTCAAAATTCTTAATAATAATTATATTTAAAAATGATTCAAAATTCTTAATAATAATTATATTTAAAAATGATTCAAAATTCTTAATAATAATTATATTTAAAAATGATTCAAAATTCTTAATAATAATTATATTTAAAAATGATTCAAAATTCTTAATGTTTGGTAAAATCTCCGGAAATGGCCGAGGAAAACCAGGAATAATCAGGGATTTGAATCTGGAAAACTGTAAAATAATAAGTGACATTTTTAATCGGTTTTCCGCTTTTTGGGCTAATTATCCTTCGTTATGGTACGCTCTAAAGATTTAGTCCTAGTCTAGACTGTGGTCGCTAAATATTTATTCCTACCTGCACGTTTAGAGGGAAATCGGAAATCGGCCATTTTTATGGTGTATTTCAAACCAAATATTATATATCTGGATTTGTGCCGACGAAAATCTATTCTTAACTGGGCGCCGGCGTTTTCTACCAGGGTTGCCGCGTGTCAGGGAATTTGAAAATTGATTTAAAAGGTCGGGAGATTTGAAAATAGATTTGAAAGTTCAGTGAATTGTCAGGAAATTCGAAAATAGATTTAAAAGTTCACTGAATTGTCAGGGAATTTGAAAATTGATTTAAAAGGTCGGGGGATTTGAAAATAGATATAAAAGGTCGGGGGATTTGAAAATAGATTTAAAAGTTCACTGAATTGTCAGGGAATTCGAAAATAGATTTAAAAGTTCACTGAATTGTCAGGGAATTTGAAAATTGATTTAAACGTTCGAGGGATTTGAAAATAGATTTGAAAGTTCAGTGAATTGTCAGGAAATTCGAAAATAGATTTAAAAGTTCACTGAATTGTCAGGGAATTTGAAAATTTATTTAAAAGGTCGGGGGATTTGAAAATAGATTTAAAAGTTCACTGAATTGTCAGGGAATTTAAAAATTGATTTTAAAGGTCGGGGGATTTGAAAATAGATTTAAAGTTCACTGAATTGTCAGGGAATTCGAAAATAGATTTAAAAGTAAAATATTGTCGACAAAACTAAGGTTCGCAAACCTTGCAATAAATTTGTTTTTAGTTAATTCAAAACTGAAGATTCACCTTTACACTAAAATAAAGTAAATTTCTGAACTTATGAAAAAAAGTAAAATATGAAGTTATCAATAGTTTAAATTTTAGTCTTTAAAAAAAGACCAGAAATGTCGAGGGGAAAAAGTCGGTGAATTTAAAAAAAACATTGTGGCAACCCTGTCTACCGTTAGTAATCGACGCGTACGATAATTATCGCGCGTCTGGCAAAACCGCAGATAGAAAAGAGAAAGGAAAAAACTGCGAAAATAATATAAACCCAAAACCGGAAGTTAAATCGGCCAAACAAATAGAGAGACACTCTTTAGGAGTCGAGGAAAAACATGACGAAATCTCGCGCGCGCACCGTAGTTATTATTCGACTTAGTTCGAGTTTTATAGGTAACTCAGGTGTGATCGGCTTCACTACCTAGGTTCATTGACATTCGCGTGTGCGGCCTCAGCGGATAACTTTAATTTTTACCAAGTACAGCGCGTGTAATATTTGCGCCAGTCTGCCCCCCTCCGAATTACAGTTTCTAGTTTTACTTGATAGCGAATATTAAAGGCGCCAGTTGTGATATTAAACGAAGAACGGTATCAAGTTAGGGGTGGCCATTTTCACCCGTGCAAATCTAGAAAATCAAGTTTAAAGGAAAAATTATAACTTAGGCTGATGGATAAGTGTTTTGGGGCAAAACATGTCTACGGTAGTTTGTTCGATTACTCTTACTGCTAAAATTGGATTTTAACTTTACGTCTGATATTGGCTTTCCTTATAAATTTTATTATTTTTTGCTTATAATTTGATCTAAAAACGTTTTATTTAATATTGAAACGATGGATTATGAAAGAGGAAATTTTTGGAGCCGGAAACGTTTTTATAAATTTAAGGAAATATATATTTACATTTTTTGGAAGAAATTTACGTTTTCGTAAATTTTCGATGGGCGTTTTAACGATTTTGCTTGTAAACGATGTATATTTTTGGACACATAAGAATTAAATATTCCGAATTTAATTTCTGTAATAGGAATTTAACGGATTTCAATTCATTTGATTTAAATAAAGTTATTTTTTTAAATAATATACTTCAATGCATTTAAGAAAATGTACAAAAGTAGGTTATCTTGCAATGTCAATTCATAACAAACTAAATTGCAAAAAGTAATTAAAAATAATAAAGGTTAATTTAAATTTTAGGTCATATCACTGCAGCACCTTATAAATTAATAATTTCAGGAAAAAAAGACAAAATGTTTTAAAAATAAATACAAATTCGATTTTAATAAACTATTCGTGTATTTTTAACGAAAAGCAACAATCCAGATTGAAGAAATATTTTGTTTTTTAAGCTGGGAGTTATATTTCACATTCATTTTGATTTATATAATGATTGTCAAAATTATCTCTGTTTAATGAAGTAATTGTATATTTGTTAATTTGTAGTAAGCGACAGAATATTCAAATTAAATTACTCCGCAAGAAAAATATATCTAAATAAAATGACACAAATGCAGTTAAAACGGGGGTCACTAAAAACTTGTCATACCGTGTTTTAAATAGTTCTAGTTTTACGCGATTTAAATTTTATGTAAATTTATATTAAAACAAGATGTCATGGACATTTAAGTACACACAATGTATTAAATATATTTTAAATATTAAATTAAATTTGAACAAATTTTCAATCATCATTACCTTAACTTAATAAACCCCAGAGGAATCTTATCGAAATTGAATTTCTTGAGTTACCTCGTTTTGAAAATAAAGTAGCGTAAAGCGAACACCTTAATTTAAATAAATATTTAGACAAACGCTTACTTTTCGAGTTACCTGGTTTTGGAAATAAGGTAGCCTTGTTTTTTGTTGTTAGATGGCGCCTGTATCAATTGCAGGGTTGGCAAAATCCTTGTTTTTTTTAAAAAGAACAAAAACAATGTTTTTTATTGTTTTAAACAAGATTCATTGTTTTAAACTGTTTTTAAAGCGAACAATAAAAAACACATAATAAACAATAAAAAACTATGTTTAAAACACGTTTTAAACTAATCATTATACTTATGAATCACGAGTAAACTCATTTAAAGTAATATTACGTATCATTAAACGTATTATCATAAGTGGCATAATTACCCTAAGTGTGTCAATAAGATGAATTTTTCCATGATACCTTGTTTAACGAAATTGACGTAAATGACGTCATTTTTCCAGTGACGAAATTTACGTAATGTGTTTGCGAAGCGGCGTCTGCGGCGCGAGCATTAAAAATACCATATAGAGTACTTGAACGGAATTCGCGAGTCCTACGGTTCTTTGGTCTGTTTAGAACAAGCTCAAATTGAAGATTTTCTGTGGGAAAGGCTCCTATTGGCACACTTAGGGTAATTATGCCACTTATGGTATTATAAATAAACTCACAGGGAGAAGAACCAATGAGTACACGCTTATTTAAACGAGCCAAGAATTTCGCTAAGCGTTGTTGACCAACCATTGACGGCCTTAGGGTTTTCGATGCCCCATGCAAATACTACCTAACCCGTAGTAGGGTTTTTAATATAGCTATCATCCTGGAATTTTTGGTCGCATAGAACTAAGAAAAGGGAAAATATCCACCCATTGTTTTTAGTTTTGGTTTATTGAAATGTGCACGTCTGCAGTCATAAATCATCACAAATAAACAATGTTACATAAAATAAGATTTTAGGTACCTCTATAATCTTAAAACTTCCATCACGTCATAAAATTTCTAAAAAATCGAGAAAGGGGACCGAAATCCCTTGATTTTTATCTTGGAGTGCCGCCTAGTCGGTTTTAGCCCGATCTGTCCAGACCGGCCGTGCTTCTTGTTACTTAAAACCCGGCACAATCCGACTAAACAGCAACCCTACTTTTATCTCGTGCATAGGTAGTGTCCCAAATAGATGTATATTGGCAGCTATATAAATTCTATTTAAACAAAAAGACAAAATTCAATGCGCTCGTAGGATTTTTGCACTGGTAGGAAATTTATGAAATCATATCGAGCCTTTTCAGTCGCTCTTTTCAGAGAATCTTTAAATCAAACTACCCGTTATAAATACAATTTACATTTCTTAGAGCCTTGGAATGGTTTTTTCTACCTTTTCCCTCATATTGAATAACGAAAATCTTACAAAAAACAATGAA
Source organism: Leiobunum rupestre (assembly GCF_980474605.1). Taxonomy (NCBI): domain Eukaryota; kingdom Metazoa; phylum Arthropoda; class Arachnida; order Opiliones; family Sclerosomatidae; genus Leiobunum; species Leiobunum rupestre. The sequence goes on along the minus strand of NC_143384.1, from coordinate 20,425,898 downwards.
AATTTACCTTATAAAAAACATGTTTAAAACAGATAGTTTAAAACGTTTAAAACAAATTGGTGTTTGTTTAAAATAATTGTTTTAAACGTGTTTTAAACACTTGTTTTAAACCTTTTGTTTAAAACTTGCCAACCCTGATCAATTGGTACGAAATTCAAATATGACAATAGTGCGTACGCTGGTTATGAGGTCCCGCGAATTGGCCAGAAATCTCACTTAACATAAACATTTCTTAAGGCAACCGAAAACGTAGTTCAGAAATGATTAGTACTAACTAAAAATATAATTTTCAACGAAGTCGGTCGTAATTCGAAAAATAAGTACGTAGATTTAGAGTCGAATTTGGTCAAAAATCACTAAAATGGGCAAATGACAAAATTGTGGGCCCCTGATTTCCAAAATTCATAACGGGCTACCGATGGCATGATATTTCCTTTCGATTAAGATATCGCTGGCCCTGCTAAGCCTAATTTCTGGAGAGTTATGTCGAATACGGCGGCGGCGGCATCGGCTACACTGTACACAATCCCGAGTTGTGTGTAAAAAGCATATAATCTAGCGTATATAACATAATATAAGAAATAATATTTTTCCTTTTAAGAGTCTGCAGTCAAAATGGGAACAAATATACGTTACTTGTTTGGCGTTTCACGATAAATTTGGTTAAGATGTCGGCCACGGTACAAAAGCGGGGCGTGATGGGCGGGAATGAAGATAATACCAGCTTTCCCTTATAGAGTATGTGACGTCACGCGAAATCTACATATGGCCCGAAATAAGAAATACGAAATGAGAATCAGCTTTTTCTAATAAGTTGAATTTATACGGTTGACTGTTCCCTATTGTGAACGAATGCTCCCCGACTACTAATGACTTGAGAAAAAAACTTAATTAGAGGGATTTAATCGAATTATTAATGATTATATCGAACTTTATGCCTGTTCCTTTTTTCTTTTAATTGCCGAAAGAGCATATGCTGATTTTCCTCTCCTAGCCCATTTGACTCCCCAAATCAATTTTAATATTTAAAAGTTTGGGCTTTAGGCGATTCGGAAGCTGCCAAAGTAAACATTCAAAAGTTGCTAAGCCTGATTCGCTCTGTTAGCCACTGGGGATGACCCGTTTAGGGGTTACTTTGTACCAGAAGTCCATGACTAGAATCGCCCAGGAGTGAATAAATACATTAATATATACCTGTGGTTGTAGTGATGTTTGAGTAAGAGTTACCTGCTAGCAGGTTTTTTTTTTTTTTTTAAATTTCGAGTTTTGATATCCATAAACAATTTTAGTGTCGTAGCTCCAATATAAGAAATATGGAAATTACATTTTCTTTTTAAATTTAGTCGTTTTTAAATGGATATATTTTCATATGTTCTAGTTATAAAAAAGTAACCCAAGGAAAGATTAGATTTCTTTAAAATCGAGTGTTTTGAAACCGATAAAAAATTATAGCTCGTAAATAAGTAAAAAGAAGTAAATATGGAAATTACATTTTATTTTTAAATTTAGTTGTTTTTAAATGGATATATTTTCATAGGTTCTAGTTATAAAAAAGTAACCTAAGGAAAGATTAGATTTCTTTAAAATTGAGCGTTTTGAAACCGATAAAAATTATTATTAAATTTTGTGGTTTGAAATTAATATACATTCATAGCTTAGGGCGCTGAGAAAAATGTCAAATATTTTAAAATTTAGCCTGACAAAATTTTGTGTACAGCTCCTAAAAAGTAACAAAGAATTAAATATGAAAATTGTATAATTCTTTTAATTTCGTGTTTTGAAATTGATAAATTGTCTTTGTGTTTATGTATAAAAAAAGCCAGAAATTAGTAAATATGATACTTCCATAATGCTTTTTTTCCCTGTTTTGAAATGGACACATTTTCCTTGTGTTTTAAATAAAAAAAAATAAAAAATGAGTAAATAGTAAAATTACATAAAATTTCTTTAAATAATTATATATAAAAATTACATAAATTCTGTTTTCTATTGTCCAAAACCCCGTAGATATTTTCCTACGATAAATAAAAACCGACAATGTTTAATTTACACATCAAGAAGCTAACATCATTTTTATTTTCCTTTATGAGATAGAAATCTAAAGCCGCGTTTTGTTGGTTGAAGAGAAAAACCAAATTATAAATTTTGCTAAAGTACCGCTACGACGGAAGATTTTCCTTAAAAGCCATTAACAGAGAAAATTTAAGATCCCCGTCGTTTGATAAAAAAACACCCAAAATTTTAAATTACGCGTAACAATTAAAAAGAAAATTAGCCAACCCTAATCAGTGTTCCATGCTCTTAACTTAAAACGATTAGGAGAGGGAAAACAAGACGGCCGACGACATAAGTAGAGTTTCACCTTCTTTTAAACCTATCATAAATTCTCTTTTAATTTCTTGAAATATCCTAGGAGTTTCCGAAATTCTTATTTAGCGACATAATTCGTGATGGAAAACTAACGCTACGCCCTTAGAGCCACCTATACTTGTTTTGGTGTCGAAAATAGGTGTATCTGTATATCAAATTTTAATTTCTTAATTTGTTTTTGAAGCACCATTTTTTAACCTGAAAATTATCGTATAAATACCTATATTTAATGAAATTTTAATCCCATATTGACAAAAATAATTATTTTTCCTATTAGAAATTTAAAATTACTGCCTATCTTGTGATACTTATATTTTAATTAAAAAAATAATTTTACATGCCTTTAAATTATAATTACAAAGAATTGGTTATTTTTTTAGTAAGAACACATGGTTTAGTGTGAAAATATTTTTTAGCTTCGCCGTGTTAAATATTTATTAAACTAAACCAACATTTATTCTTAAAATTAAAAAATATTTTACTTAACCGTAATATCGTAAGTCCATAATTCGCTTCTATAAGTGTGCCAGCTAGTCGAGATAATTACCGACGTCACACCGAGAAAGAAAAGAGGAAAAACACACTCAACTTTGAAAAACAAATTCACATGCCTCGGCACGCCACTTTGAAGTCCCCTGAAAAAAATTTGATCGTTCTAGAAACGGCTCTGGGTGAAATTTGAACACACGGAAATAATGTGACATAATTAAATTTCATTATAAACGTATGTTTATTTATAATTTATGTTATAGAAATATTCTATTAAGTTGAAAACCTAAATTGCCACAATTATGTGTAATATCGTAATCATAACAAGAACGCGCTTAAAGAATATTCTATATTGTTCAACCAATAAAACTCCTTTTCGTTCTTAGAATTCCACAATTTAATTTATCGCTTTGGCGTTGCCATAGCTATAATGATGAAAATAATCTTTTACTTGATGCTGGACGTTTCAGACATAAATTATCCCTCTTGGTAATTTTGAGCGAAATTGAGCGGTAAAATATCTTCTTAGAAGAGCGTCAAATGGAGATGAGATAAGCAAAAATTTTACTGCTCAAAAAGAGAGCAGTGAAAAGTTGGCCAGTCTGAAAAGATCTAAAAGAGGAGCAAAAATGTTTCCGCTCAAAAAATAGCGAAATCAGAGGAGTAAAAATCTAACCGCTCGAAAAAGATCTAAAAGAGGAGCAAGAATTTTTCCGCTCAAAGATCTAAGAGGAGCAAGAATTTTTCCGCTCGAAGATCTGAGAGGAGCAAGAATTTTTCCGCTCAAAGATCTCGGAGAGGAGCAAGAATTTTTCCGCTCAAAGATCTCGGAGAGGAGCAAGAATTTTTCCGCTCAAAGATCTAAAAGATGAGCAAGAATTTTTCCGCTCAAAGATCTAAAATAGGAGCACGAATTTTTCCGCTCAAAAAGATCTAAAAGATGAGCAAGAATTTTCGCTCAAAGATCTAAAAGATGAGCAAGAATTTTTCCGCTCAAAGATCTAAAAGATGAGCAAGAATTTTTCCGCTCAAAGATCTAAAAGATGAGCACGAATTTTTCCGCTCAAAGATCTAAAATAGGAGCACGAATTTTTCCGCTCAAAAAGATCTAAAAGATAAGCAAGAATTTTTCCGCTCAAAAAGATCTAAAAGATGAGCAAGCATTTTTCCGCTCAAAAAGATCTAAAAGAGGAGCAAGAATTTTTCCGCTCAAAAAGATCTAAGAGCAGCAAGAATTTTTCCGCTCAAAGATCTGAGAGGGGCAAGAATTTTTCCGCTCAAAGATCTCGGAGAGGAGCAAGAAATTTTCCGCTCAAAAAGATCTAAGAGGAGCAAGAATTTTTCCGCTCAAAAAGATCTAAGAGGAGCAAGAATTTTTCCGCTCAAAGATCTCGGAGAGGAGCAAGAAATTTTCCGCTCAAAAAGATCTAAGAGGAGCAAGAATTTTTCCGCTCAAAAAGATCTAAGAGGAGCAAGAAATTTCCGCTCAAAGATCTCGGAGAGGAGCAAGAAATTTTCCGCTCAAAAAGATCTAAGATGAGCAAGAATTTTTCCGCTCAAAGATCTAAAAGAGGAGCAAGAATTTTTCCGCTCAAAAAGATCTAAAAGCTGAGCAAGAATTTTTCCACTCAAAAAGATCTAAAAGATTAGCAAGAATTTTTCCACTCAAAAAGATCTAAAAGATTAGCAAGAATTTTTCCGCTCAAAGAGCTAAAAGAGAGGTGCAAGAATTTTACTGCTCAAGAAAGAGCGAAATGAGAGGAGCCAAAATTTAACCGATAAAAATTTGACGAGCGTGAGCTGAGCGGTTCTTTAACAACAGTGCCCATCATGAAACAAACTGTGAAAATTAAAAGAAGGTTAGTCTCTTCAGTAATCCAGCGAGTAAATGTATTTCACGGGCTCTAGAAATCCATTAAAAGCCAAATCCCAACCGCGTAAGCTGTAATTGTATATGGTCGGCCACCCACACTGCCCGGGAAGAAATCTCCTATTTATATAATGAAGCGGACTTTCTTGGTTGGCAGCTGCTGCCAGATGAAGAAAAAAACAACCCTGGACGACTCGGTTATGTACGAGAAGGGCTCGCATAAACAAAATTCATTGAGTCTAGCTTTAGTTTTAGTACGGCGTCATCGTAGACTACGTCGGAATTATACTACGATTAAAGCAGGGTTGGCAATTTTTTGATTTTTTAAAAAAAAAATCAAATAAATCGATTTTTTTAATTTAAATCAAATGAATCGATTTTTTTTATTTAAATCGGATTTTTATTGTTTTTTTTTTGATTTATTAGATTTTAATTAAAATTTCAAAGATTTATATAATTTAGTATCATAATTTTACCTAAAACAAATATGTTTTAATTTTTGAAGACTAATATGTATAATGAATTTATTTAATTTAAGCTAATAATCATATCGAAGTTTATTTTTTAAAGCCTATCTTGGTACTTTACAAAATAAATTCGGCGGAATCCCCAGCCACAGGTAGAAACCAATGCAACATTAGGGCGAAGTACAAGAAAGATAATATTGAAACCTAAATTTTAGCAATTGGCGAGGTTTTTTCTTTTTCAAAAATACTAAATAAAAATTTATTTAAATCAATAATTTTTATTTGAAAAAATCATTGATTTAAATCGTGATTAAAATCAAGTTGATTTAAATCAGCCAACCCTGGATTAAAGAGACTAATTTCATGAGTTTTGATGTAATTGACAATTGACATCGTTGTACAAAGCGGCCTTAAATTGACATATTTATGGTGGTTCAGGGAGTTAGACATTCTTCCACCAGGTCTAACAATAGCTAAAGATCTTTATGAAATTAAAATGAAGAATTAAATTATGAAATTAAAATGAAACATTAAATAATGAAATTAAAATGAAACATTAAATAATGAAATTAAAATTAAGCATTAAATTAATGTTAAATTAAAATGAAGCATTAAATTAATGTTAAATTAAAATGAAATTAATGCAATGTTTTATTTTAATTAAAATTAATGCTATGTTTTAATTTAATTAAAATTAATGCACTGTTTTAATTAAAATTAATGCACTGTTTTAATTAAAATTAAGGCACTGTTTTAATTAAAATTAATGCAATGTTTTAATTAAAATTAATGCAATGTTTTAATTAAAATTAATGCAATGTTTTAATTTAATTAAAATTAATAAAATGTTTTAATTTAATTAAAATTAATGCAATGTTTTAATTTAATTAAAATTAATAAAATGTTTTAATTTAATTAAAATTAATGCAATGTTTTAATTTAATTAAAATTAATGCAATGTTTTAATTTAATTAAAATTAATGCAATGTTTTAATTTAATTAAAATTAATGCAATGTTTTAATTTAATTAAAATTAATGCAATGTTTTAATTTAATTAAAATTAATGCAATGTTTTAATTTAATTAAAATTAATGCAATGTTTTAATTTAATTAAAATTAATGCAATGTTTTAATTTAATTAAAATTAATGCAATGTTTTAATTTAATTAAAATTAATGCAATGTTTTAATTTAATTAAAATTAATGCAATGTTTTAATTTAATTAAAATTAATGCAATGTTTTAATTTAATTTACCATAAATTTAATGCTTAAATTTAAAATATGAAATTGACATTAAAATGAAGCAATAAATAAATTAAAGAAGTTAATATTGATATATTACTAGGAAGGCTTGTAGAAGCTAGTCGGTGTAGTCTAAGCGCACCCTACCAAACAAAGAGGGTTTATACTCCCTTTAAGCACCGCACTATAAGTTGTGGTTGTTGGGCAGCTTGTTAAGTACGTCTTAGGTGGCTGTGTTCCGAAAGATTCAGTAATATTCGAGACTGCGCACATCGGGACATTCAACGACCTTTTTAAGAGTCGGCAATTGGAATTTGTGTAAGGGGCCCAGGCGCACGCTTATGCTTACCCCCCCCCCCCCCCCTCCTTCCACGTGCAAATCAATTGCCTAAATAGCTCCAAGGCCTTTCGCTTTTTATATGTTGTTGTATTTGTCGTCTGTTTTAGGGTTATTTATTTTCTTATTTGCATGGGGTGTTGATTGTAACTGAATTGAGGCCAAGTCTGAATTTGCTGATACTCTTTAATTATAACATGGTTGACATTGTTATTGAAAACCATCCAATCAGTTGATGGAATTATGGATACTTTTTCTATATAAAATTATTTAATTACTATTATTATTTTAGTTTGCTCAGAATTGCTTTCTATACGAATTGATACCAGGGCTGGGCCGTTGACTGATAAATCATAATTTAAATCAAGTGATTTTTTTTAAAATCTTTGATTTAAATCACACAATGTAATTCAATGGAGGAATAACAAATGGCAAAATAAGTTCTTAAAAAATTCAAATACGTAGAAAATCTGAGGATACTAAAATATTAAATAATAGTTAAATTCAATTAATATTTAATTTAATTCAATATTAGCTAACTGATAAAGAAAAATATCCGTTAATTAGACCAGAAAAGAGTAAATCAATTAATTCAATAAATCAAATAAATCCGATTTAAAAAATCGATTGATTTGATATTAACTAAAAATATCAGAAAAGTGCCAACCCTGATGGATGGCTTTAGTCCCATTCGAATGAAAAGGTTTTTGAGGTGTCCCATTCGACCAAATTCCGCCGAAACGTGCGGTTTTTATGTGTCCCATTCGACCGAACGCTTTTATGTGTCCCATTCGACCGAACGCTACAAAGACCGCGAGAATCCTTTGAAATCTCAAAATGAAGTAGCACTCTCCCTACTAGATGCAGTAGCTATGAATTTAGCTATGCCATTTTAATATCTTTGTACTATGCATTTATTTGAAAATAAAATGGAATGAGCATTAATTATATTTTTATCTTCACCTAGTCAAGAAAAGTAACTGAACCAAAACTGAAATAGTAAACTTAACCAACTCTAACCTAACCTAACCTAACCTAACCTAAACATAGATCTTCGATAGTACAAACCTTATAAATAAAATACCAAATCACCCAGCCAATTGGGCTACATTTTAAAATTCTTTCGGTCGAATGGGAATAAACGGATGGATGCGTCAGCTCTGCTTTTCCAATATATTAAATGATCTAATTTGTGGGTTATATTTAAATATAGTATACTAGGTGTATAAATTTAAGAAATAAAACCATTTTTATTTTGGTAAATTTTAAAATTATACAATTTTTAATACGGACCATTTTCGTCTATGAATATTGAAATCCAAGAATCTAAATTATCAATGCTTTAAAATGCCCTAAAGTAGTTAATTCATTGCCATTAAAATTTTATTTGGAATTTCAAATTAACTTATAAAAACATGCTTTTCAAAATACCGGCACCATTTTGGCCACCGAGGATAATCACTCTTTTAAATTTTCACCTGAATAAAAAAATGAACTAAATCTAAAGAGTGTAAAATAAAAATAATATTCACGGCGACTTAGTTTATAGTGTTTACCAAAAATTACGCCATCATAAACTTTAATTTGAAAGAAAAGGCATGGCCATTCATACTTAAATATAAAGCATCTTATTTATTGCCGCGAAATTTTGGCCTTTTTAAGTCCCTCTCAATTTGAGTGAATATTTTCCCACATTTTTCCATGATTTTTATCTTATCATACTTTTTTTTAACCGTTCCAAGGGCATCTAGTGTATAAGTTCTGTGTCAAAATCTAGTAAATGCCATTTTTTGTAATTAAATTTGAGATATTTAAAGTTTCTTTATTTTTTATTAATATTATTTCGCGTGGTTAATAGAAGTAGTATTTACTGTTATATCTTATCCAGAATTTATTGAAATTTTTCAGTAAATGTGTCCAATTTACTTCTAACTCGAAATTTTTAAAAATATTGGCGCTTACTAAGTTTTGCCTTTGGACAGCGGATCTGACGGTATGAATGAAATCGAAATAAGTTGGCAACTATGTCAATCGTGTTAAAAGTATTTTCAAAATTCTATTAAAATTTCTACTTGAGTTTGATTAACCTGTCTCCTTTATTTTTTAAATTCTATTTCCTAACTATCAATATGGTATTCTGGTTTGCAAGTTAAATTAGTTGTACGATAATCAATTAGGAATTTATTTAATAAATTACAGAATCCCCTCAATTATAATTGATATTAAGTTTTAACATACTAAGGCTGTTGATTTTAAATCGGATTTTAATTTATATTAATATTTTTTTTTTGGTTTTATTGAATTTTAAGGTTTACATTGTTTAATTATATGATTAAAGCGGGAATGTGAACTAAAAAATAAACTAATAATAATTATATTTAGTTACTAATTAAAAGTTTAATTTAAATCATTTTTTTTAAATGACGATTTAAATCAAACACCTTAACTGTTATTAAATTATAATTGTTATATTAGGAATTTTAAGGGGAAATTAGGACATTCTTAATTTTGATCTAGTTGGTAAAATATATTTTCTGGTAAAAAATACGAAACTTAAGATTTTTCCGTTTTTGTATTAAATGAATTACTAATCACCTTCATTGTAATTATATTATAATGATGATATTATCAAGAATTTTATGGAAAATTTTGCATTTTAATTTTTGACGTACAGCCAAAAAAATAATTTTCTATTAAAAATACGTACGAAGCTTGAGTTTTTCCTTTCCTTTACTAGATTATCTTAATTATAATTATTAAATTAAGAATTTTTAATGAAAATTATAATAGATTTAAATTTTTGACGTTCAGCCAAGATAATTTTTCTGTTGAAACTATTAAGTAGAAGTTCATTTTATTAAATAAATTAAATTACGTAATAACCCAATTATAAACTAAACTTTAAAATACCGAGTACGAAATAAAAACACCAATTTATAATTTTAATTGTTTTAATTTAGTATTTTCACTTAGCTGATGTTAGAGCGGGAAAAATCTAGTTTCTTATAATCATCGTTTTATTTACGGGAAATGTATGAGCGACACGGTTTTCGAAATCTGGCAATTGAGGGAGTTAATTAAATACTTCTTGGGAGAAAATGGAGTCCTTTCTCGGTAGCTCGCTTTCGCGAAGACATCTAGCGCAACCTAAATTCGTCTTTAATCACACGGTTTAAGCGTTACTTTTAATTTTAAACCCTCTAGCCGACATCGCAATCCCTATAATGATATCCGAACCAAAATTGAAAAAAGAAGCTTAGAAACTAATTCTGAACGTGGAAGAAATCTTTAGACGTTCACGTTCGAGTAAACCGTTTTTAGCTGCGTTTAATTCAATATTACTGCGTTTAATTCAATATTACTGCGTTTAATTCAATATTACTGCGTTTAATTCAATATTACTGCGTTTAATTTAATATTACTGCGTTTAATTTAATATTACTGCGTTTAATTTAATATTACTGCGTTTAATTTAATATTACTGCGTTTAGTTTAATATTACTGCGTTTAATTCAATATTACTGCGTTTAATTCAATATTACTGCGTTTAATTCAATATTACTGCGTTTAATTCAATATTACTGCGTTTAATTTAATATTACTGCGTTTAATTTAATATTACTGCGTTTAATTTAATATTACTGCGTTTAATTCAATATTACTGCGTTTAATTCAATATTACTGCGTTTAATTCAATATTACTGCGTTTAATTCAATATTACTGCGTTTAATTCAATATTACTGCGTTTAATTCAATATTACTGCGTTTAATTCAATATTACTGCGTTTAATTCAATATTACTGCGTTTAATTCAATATTACTGCGTTTAATTCAATATTACTGCGTTTAATTCAATATTACTGCGTTTAATTCAATATTACTGCGTTTAATTCAATATTACTGCGTTTAATTCAATATTACTGCGTTTAATTCAATATTACTGCGTTTAATTCAATATTACTGCGTTTAATTCAATATTACTGCGTTTAATTCAATATTACTGCGTTTAATTCAATATTACTGCGTTTAATTCAATATTACTGCGTTTAATTCAATATTACTGCGTTTAATTCAATATTACTGCGTTTAATTCAATATTACTGCGTTTAATTCAATATTACTGCGTTTAATTCAATATTACTGCGTTTAATTCAATATTACTGCGTTTAATTCAATATTACTGCGTTTAATTCAATATTACTGCGTTTAATTCAATATTACTGCGTTTAATTCAATATTACTGCGTTTAATTCAATATTACTGCGTTTAATTCAATATTACTGCGTTTAATTTAATATTACTGCGTTTAATTTAATATTACGGCGTTTAATTTAATATTACGGCGTTTAATTCAATATTACGGCGTTTAATTCCATATTACGGCGTTTAATTCCATATTACGGCGTTTAATTCCATATTACGGCGTTTAATTCCATATTACGGCGTTTAATTCCATATTACGGCGTTTAATTCCATATTACGGCGTTTAATTCCATATTACGGCGTTTAATTCCAATATTACGGCGTTTAATTCCAATATTACGGCGTTCAATTCCAATATTACGGCGTTTAATTCCAATATTACGGCGTTTATTTCAATATTACGGCGTTTATTTCAATATTACGGCGTTTAATTTAATAATTGGTTAAAGCATGACTGATACTTCATGGTATTTTTTTAATTAAAAACAAAAATACCATGAAGTATCAGTCATGCTTTAACCAATTATTAAATTAATATTTTAAACCATGGTAATTAAACGTTTTAACTTATACGATTACGGCGTTTATTTCAATATTACGGCGTTTATTTCAATATTCCGGCATTTATTGCAGTTGTGGTATAGAATGGTAAATAATAAATTAATTTTAAGTTTAAATTTTAATCGACATTTCTGTTAATGTAAACCAAGCCTAAAGTTTAAAGTTACCAGTTAACTTTTCCTACGGTTTTAATAATTTTCGTCAAATAATTTTAATTTCCGTTATTTCTCAAATTGTCAGCGTATTAATATTAATAATTTAAAATGTGTGTTTTTTTAAACACTGATTTATCATTTTAATTTTATAAAATTGAGACTCTGTTTTAAGCCAATGTGGAAAATGCATTAAATTATATTTGTCGTGAAAAGAGCTTTCCGTACGTACACGTACGCGGTGTTCAGGAGGGGGAGGGCGTTGCTTAACCTCTTATTTGAAAAAATAAATTGTAGGTGTATGAGATGTAGATGATAAAAGCGGTATTCGAAAACGAACCCCTAATTATTTAGACCATGTTCTAGAAGGGCGACTTAGTTAATTGGGAATTTATGCTAATGAGGTCGAGCTATTAATGAATAATTAATATTTGTACCAGAAAAATTGTGCCGTATATTCCACATAAGCTTCAAACTTTTATTTGAGGAAAAGTTTTGATTTCTTTTATATATATAATGTAAAACGTTTCCCGATAAATTTCGATTTTGATATTTTCTTTCCTCGGTTCATAGTTTTTCCAATAATTTTACTCCAGTCTGGGCATAATTTTATTTTCGTATAAAGGGACATATTACAGTATATATTTTACCTTTTGGTTCGGCGAAGAATACCAGGTGTTTTTATTCGGGGTTGCCACAATACCCGGAGAACGTGGAAAAGTCAGGGAATTTGAAATGGGATCTAAATTCTTAAATTAATACAGGGGAAAGATAGGGAATTTGAAAATGGGGTCGTAACTTTCAGGGGAAAGTCAGGAAATTTGAGATAGGATCTAAAATTCCGTTAAAAATCGGGTATTTTTAAAATGGATATCAAATTCAGGGAATTTGAAAAGGGGAGCTCTAATTCAGGGAATTTGAAAAGGGGAGCTCTAATTCAGGGAATTTGAAAAAGGGAGCTCTAATTCCGTGTAAAGTCAGGGAATTTGAAAAAGGGATCTCAAATTCAGGGAATTTTAATATGGATCTCAAATTCAGGGAATTTTAATATGGATCTCAAATTCAGGGAATTTTAACATGGATCTCAAATTCAGGGAATTTTAATATGTGTCTCAAATTCAGGGAAAATTCGGGGATTTTTAAGAACTAGTAAATAAGTCAGGGAATTGAATTAAGGCTGCAAATGGAAAACGTTTACTAAAAAATATAGATTAAAACTCGTCAAATTTTGGCTTACAACCAGTAGAGTGGAAAAGTCGGGAAATTTGAAAAATCTGTGGAAACTGTTTATATTCGTCGAAACGTTTCAAACCTTTCTGTATAAATTATGCAGATGTATAAAGTTTTGAGGCAACGTCACATCGGCCTCTAGAGCAGAGATGAACAACCTCATTAGACGGAGCCACAAATTTCTTATCTAAAACTATCTCAGGGGCCTCGAAATTCACTTTTTATTAAAGAACATTTAGTGTGCGTACTGTTTCTAATTATAAAATTAATATTAATTTTATTCAACGGAAAAAATTGCATCGTGAAACCCTTTAATTAATTATATTTAATTATTTAATATATAGATATTTAATTGATAATTTATTTAGTGTGAATTTAATTGACTAAGTTGACAATTAATTTAATTGACTAAATTCACAAATAATTTAATTGACTAAATTCACAAATAATTTAATTGACTAAATTCACAAATAATTTAATTGACTAAATTCACAAATAATTTAATTGACTAAATTCACAAATAATTTAATTGACTAAATTCACAAATAATTTAATTGACTAAATTCACAAATAATTTAATTGACTAAATTCACAAATAATTTAATTGACTAAATTCACAAATAATTTAATTGACTAAATTCACAAATAATTTAATTGACTAAATTCACAAATAATTTAATTGACTAAATTCACAAATAATTTAATTGACTAAATTCACAATTAATTTAATTGACTAAATTCACAATTAATTTAATTGACTAAATTCACAATTAATTTAATTGACTAAATTCACAATTAATTTAATTGACTAAATTCACAATTAATTTAATTGACTAAATTCACAATTAATTTAATTGACTAAATTCACAATTAATTTAATTGACTAAATTCACAATTAATTTAATTGACTAAAACTAGATATCCCTCATTGATTATAAATTTCTGATTAAATTTAAATATTCCTTAAAGTTAAATTAGCGACCTAAAACTAATCTTGAATCATAACGTTTGCAAAATTATTTGAAACCCAAAAAGATCTGGTCGTGGGTTTAGATGTGGGACTAAAAAAAGGGCTAGTGTTTATTTTTTAAAAACATCTTCAATTCCATTTTCGGTGTTAGACTTTATCAGGAAGTATTTTGGGCGAAATATCAAATTGAATTCACTTCTTATCGGCGTTATTTCAACGAACAATAGACGCGCGTGGCACGTGTAATATTTGAAATTACCTTCTTTCTCGAACCCCATTGTTTCGGGCACGGGTCGTCGCTCGCCTGTAATTTGCGCAAATAGAAGATGGGCCTTTTTGTTTTTCCTTCTCGACTCCGGACTTATACGAGCAATTACAAATTGGGCTATTTTAATATTATCGGCTATCTAATATAGCTGTTGACAGTCGCCACGCGTAGCCAGGATTTTGCTGCTATTTTGGGCTTCAGATATTCGGTTTTGATTCCTAAGTAGGAAATTAATTCTTTTACGAAAATATGTTATGTCATAATTTATATTATTATTATTGTAAAGAATGTATTTATTTATATTTTTATAAATAAACACATTATTGATATTATGTTATCAAATATATATAATATAGTAATTTATTGTAATAAAAGTAAAAATAATATAAATATTTAATAATAGTGTATAATATATATAATATAATATAAATAATTGTGTATTTTATGTATAATATAAATAATTGTGTATTTTATGTATAATATAAATAATTGTGTATTTTATGTATAATATAAATAATTGTGTATTTTATGTATAATATAAATAATTGTGTATTTTATGTATAATATAAATGTGTATAATATGTATAATATAATTAAATATTTGTGTATAATATATGTATAATATAATTAAATATTTGTGTATAATATATATATAATATAATTAAATATTTGTGTATAATATATATATAATATAATTAAATATTTGTGTATAATATATATATAATATAATTAAATATTTGTGTATAATATATATATAATATAATATAAATATTTGTGTATAATATATATATAATATAATATAAATATTTGTGTATAATATATATATAATATATATATTTGTGTATAATATATATATAATATATATATTTGTGTATAATATATATATAATATATATATTTGTGTATAATATATATATATAATATAATATATATATTTGTGTATAATATATATATATAATATAATATATATATTTGTGTATAATATATATATAATATAATATATATATTTGTGTATAATATATATATAATATAATATATATATTTGTGTATAATATATATATAATATAATATATATATTTGTGTATAATATATATATAATATAATATATATATTTGTGTATAATATATGTATAATATAATATATATATTTGTGTATAATATATGTATAATATATATATAATATAATATATATATTTGTGTATAATATATATATAATATAATATATATATTTGTGTATAATATATATATAATATAATATATATATTTGTGTATAATATATATATAATATAATATATATATTTGTGTATAATATATATATTTGTGTATATAATATACAAAATTGTGCATAATATATAATATAATATAAATAATTGTGTATAATATATATAATATAATATAAATAATTGTGTATAATATATATAATATAATATAAATAATTGTGTATAATATATATAATATAATATAAATAATTGTGTATAATATATATAATATAATAAAATATAAATAATTATATATAATAATTCCAACTTTTATTATTTAATGGAAATGAACTAATAAACTTGTAGTTCGTATAATTTATATTATATTGGATTATAAAAAATATTTTATATAGTAATTTACAATAAAATAACATATATTAGCTATTGTTATTTACTGGAAATACTAAACTACGGAACTAGCAATTTTATCAAGGGGAGTCTGCTATTTGTACTTAAGTCTTATTCAAATTACTATTTACACCAAAGGGCTTTTGTGTATTTGATTATAACGGTAATTGCTATTTATACCAAAGGGGTGGGCCTATTTATTTTTCAAGGTAATTTCTATTTGTGTACCATATTCATTGTTATTTGTACTAATGGGGTGTGTAGTCCGAAATTCTTACACTTTTGAATAAATGACAATTTTTATTTAGTAGTTTAAGAAATTATCTTTCCACAAATTGATATAAATTAAGCGCAACATTTTTAAATTAAACTTGTTGATAATATTTGTAATGACATAGTGACGTAATTTAATTTTCAATATTTCTAAATAAAAAATGATTACAAGGTGAGATTACGTTTGCCTCTTTAACGGGGTTACAGGGCATCCTAATAACCAAAAGTCAAAATATTTATTTTCTGTTTGTGTGTTGCAGAGATGGCAGAGACGTTGGTTCGTGTTGTACGACGACGGGGAGTTGACCTATTCCGTTGACGAACATGTAAGTCACCGTAGTTAACCATTTCATTATATTGAAGTCTTTTAATTCTCCTAATAAACTAGGAAACCTGGAATTCTTGGAAAAGTCAGGGAATTTGAATATGGTCTAAAAGCCAGGAAATTTTTAAAATTAGTCTAAAAATCGGGGATGTCAGGAAATTTAAAAAATTGTCTAAAAATCAGGAAAATGACAGGAAGTTTTAAGAAATTGTCCAAAAATCAGGAAAATGAACGGGAAATTTAAGAAATTGTCTAAAAATCAGGGAAATGTCAGGAAATTTAAAGTCTCTAAAAATCAGGGAAATGTCAGTAAATTTAAAAAAAAATAATTTCGGTTGCAAATAGGAAATCCTTACTAAAATTAAAATATAGGTTAAAAAATAAAATTTGGCCCAAAATAAGTCGGGGAAATTTTGCGGAGATGGTCAGGAAAAACCTGGAAAAGTCGGGGAATTTGAAAGTGAAAAATATGTGGCAACCCCGTTTTAGTTAGTGGACGATTTTCCCGTTCTGATTGTATAACTCCCTTTTGGAAACGTGTTTAAATAAGATCTCATTGGGCGTGACTGCAAAAACGCTTCGTTGTTGGCGTGAGTTTGCGTGTCGTCTCTTTTGTCGTAATAACGGTGTGGTTCCGTTATATTTGCAGCCCAACACAATCCCTCAAGCCCTGATTGACATGAACAAAGTATTGGAAGTCACCGACGCGGAACATCTGACGGGCAATCAATATTCTTTGGCCATCCGAGCCCTCGATCGGGTTCACTTTGTCAAGGGCACCTCCAGAGACGAAACGAAATGGTGAGATCAGACTTCTCCTTCTGCTTGATGGCCTCCGTTTAATTGAGATTTAATGGTTCCACCGCGCCGAGTAAACGAGCTTTTTAAACTGACTGTTGCCAGGTTTCTTCACCTTCTCGATAAATGATCTTCAAACTCCATTAAGTGTTGTAATAAATGATCGAAAAGCACTTTTTTTCTCTTCCCAGTATTGTTTGCTATAGAGTTTTAAGTCGGAAAATTATCCGTGGAAATTTACCAAGGCCTTTTTTTCCGGAAAAATTTCCGTATTTTCCCGAAAAAATAAAAAAAATGTTTTCATTCCAAGATCAGCCTAATATTGTTCGCAATCATTCATGACAACATTTGGTTTACGTTAGGTTTTCTATATGCACTAAAAAATTATGATAATGGTTTAAGTACTAAATACGAAAGTTAATTTATTTAATATTGGTTTAGAGTTTTAAGTCGGAAAATTACCGAGGCCTTTTTTCCGGAAACATTTCCGTGTTTTCCCGAAATAAATAGAAAAAGGTTTTCATCCCAAGATTAGCCTAATATTGTTATTGTTCGGCAATTTTAAACAGGGTTCATACAAACATGGAAATCAGTGAAAACCTAGAAATATCAGTGAAATTTATTTTAAGCAAAAAGTCAGGGAAATATCCGGGAAAATGAAAATTTTCCTGAAAAATCAGGGAAAATAATTATGAGAACTCCAAATTATGTGAAATTTGTTTTAGTATTACTGAAATTATTACTTAGTATTGAATTCATACGTTCAATCTTGACTATATTGTTTTAGAATGTACACCTGGAAAATATTCAAAACTACTCTGAAAAACCTGGAAATATCAGGGAAAATGGTTTCTGAAATATTGTATGAACCCTGTTAAATTGGCGGCATTTTCGGCTCATTTTGTCGAATCCAAAAGTAAAACTAAACCTCTAGATGTTTCAATTTTTTATTTTTCTGATTTTACGGAAATTTTCCCGAAATTTTTCCGGGAAAAATAACAACTCTTAATAATTGTTTTTTTCGCTCGGTTTTTTTAACAGAACTTATTTATACTTAGGGATAATGTTGAAACGATTGTTAGCCCAATCCACTTCACGGTCTTTCGGTTTGCACCTCCCCTTAGCAGACAATCAAAACGAGATCCGCCTTCTCATTGGTTCCCTACAACTGGCGTCTTTTTTTACTCCCCAATTTCATTATCGTCTCAACATTGTCATTATCATTGCTTAGAAATAAATACATACTTGGTGTAAGCAAAATATTTATTAAATTAAATTATAGGTGGTGTACTCTTTTCGCCTGTTCTCTGACTAAAAGTGTACTCTTTTCGCCTGTTCTCTGACTAAAAGTGTACTCTTTTCGCCTGTTCTCTGACTAAAAGTGTACTCTTTTCGCCTGTTCTCTGAATAAAAGTGTACTCTTTTCGCCTGTTCTCTGACTAAAAGTGTACTCTTTTCGCCTGTTCTCTGACTAAAAGTGTACTCTTTTCGCCTGTTCTCTGACTAAAAGTGTACTCTTTTCGCCTGTTCTCTGACTAAAAGTGTACTCTTTTCGCCTGTTCTCTGACTAAAAGTGTACTCTTTTCGCCTGTTCTCTGAATAAAAGTGTACTCTTTTCGCCTGTTCTCTGACTAAAAGTGTACTCTTTTCGCCTGTTCTCTGACTAAAAGTGTACTCTTTTCGCCTGTTCTCTGACTAAAAGTGTACTCTTTTCGCCTGTTCTCTGACTAAAAGTGTACTCTTTTCGCCTGTTCTCTGACTAAAAGTGTACTCTTTTCGCCTGTTCTCTGACTAAAAGTGTACTCTTTTCGCCTGTTCTCTGACTAAAAGTGTACTCTTTTCGCCTGTTCTCTGACTAAAAGTGTACTCTTTTCGCCTGTTCTCTGACTAAAAGTGTACTCTTTTCGCCTGTTCTCGGACTAAAAGTGTACTGTTTTTACCCTAAAACGTTTTATTCGCCAGTTCCGGGGATGAGAATTACTCCGGCCCATAAACTATTCTCTTGTTCCGGAGTATTAGACTACTCTTTTTACTCCTTCTGGAAACGAGGTGTAAAGGAGTAAATCGGATTTTGTCGTCTGCTAGCCAGAATTTATCTGCTAAAAAGGCCATTTTGGAAAAAGGTTTTTACTCCGACTCGAACTAATCGCCGCCACAGAATCTGAGTAAAATGACGTCATAGCCTTACTCTTCTTACCCTACTCCAAAATCCCGGAATACAGGGGCGTAGGAACGTACTAGAAGTTGGAGGGGGCAAAGATAAACGAAAAGGGGTCTGAAGAATGGTTTTTAATTTTTAATGGCGTGTAGCTTCTCCGAATGCATGTGTACTTGTTAAGTCTACTATGTAAATTGGCAGGAAAAGACTGAAATTTGAACAGAGTTGAGGTTCTATAAACTGTAAATGCATTTAAAATGATAATTTGAGCCTTTTTGAAGATTTCAACTGACCAAAGGTTGGAGGGGGCAATAACATTAGATGCCCCTCCCAGCAAAATTCTAGGGAGGGGCATTGCCCCCCCCCTGCCCCTCCCGGTTCCTACGCCCCTGCCGGAACAAGCGAAAAGAAACCACCATAAAACGTGAAGACTTGTTTTCCCTACACGTTTCAACCACCCGTTTTCTAGCCCGAGCTAAGCCTCCCTATTTGGCTATGTAGCAGGGTTTCCACTGTACCTGTAAAGTCGGGAAATTTTAAGAATTAGTTTCAAAAAGTCTGAATTTCTAGAATTTATTTTAAAAAGTCGTAATTTCTAAAATTGAAAAAGTGAGGGAATTTCTAGAATTAGCTTTTAAAAAGTCGGTGAATTTTAATAATTATTTTTAAAAAGTCGGCGAATTTCTACTACTAGTTTGAAAAAAGTCGGGTAATTTCTAGAATTAGAAGTAGGGGAATTGTTATTTTAATAATTGGTAATCAAATTTTTATTATTTATATTCCATGTTTTTTAATATTTATGTATATTATATAATTCGTAATTTAAATTTAATTGTTAAAAATTAAAAAATTACAATAAATCTGTAAATTGCGATGTTAAATAACGTACGTAAAATTCTGACACTCTTAGTTGAAATCGACATAATCTTTTACCGTATCGCCATGCCCCTAACATATAATGAACAATTTCACACAGACACAACCCGGTAGTAAACATGATCCAGAAACCTCACATTATCGCCTCCCATTTCAATTTAAAAATCCTCAAGTAGTAAAAAAAATTAATTAATGTTTACATCGTAGAACCAAAAAAAAAACCCCTTCAAAGAAAATTAAATAAGCCGTTTAGAGTTGACGACGAAGGTAAAACTTTTCTTCAATTTTAATAAATTGATAAAAAAAAAGTGGCGTTCTTTAGATAGGGCCCGCGGCGAAACCCTTTAAGCTAGTAATTTCAATGTGGAACTTTTAACTTGGAACTCTTCAATCTGGCGAGTGAAGGCGAGGTAACGCTCTTTTTCTAAACTTTTGGGTGACATTGAGAAGAGACGTTTGGGGACATACGTTCGTCTAATGGAATTCGCTGTCGGTCATATTTCGGGAGACCCGGGAGGTTTTCATTATTCCAATGTGTTTGGGGAAACTTAAGGGGGGTATTTTGTGGTTTTCTGGAAACGAGGGGGGGTTAGTATATATAGTTGATTTTTTTCGTGCCTCGTCCTTTTCGAGAGATTTTTAGTAAGTGGTTGTATCTGCAATTTTGTGTGACGTTTTTTTAGCCTGCGCCTTTTATTTCGGTTTGTGGTATGTTATTGATTTTGGACGGTTGTTTTTGTAGTTGTTACGGTTTTTTATTAAGTAACAGTTAACCAGTGATGGGCACCGCTCGTCTCATTGTGAGCGCTTTTGTTATAATAATAAATTTTATTTCTTGTTTCGATTTACAATTATTATGTGCAGGGCTAAGTCTACAATAGACGTTTAAGCCCGGTTAACACAGGAATAATATTAGTTTAATCATATTGCGATAAACAGAATGTAGGAAGTATGACTATGAGATTAAACAAAGTTAAATGTTATAATTAACAGAGGATTTTTACATATGAGTTAAATTGAGCGGCCAAATGTTTTTTAAAAGAGTGCGAAATGAAAATGAGAGGAGCGCTGACTTTACCGCTCAAAAAAAGAGCGTAAATGAGAGGAGCGCTGATTTTACCGCTCAGATTTGGCTGAAATTAATTTGGGCGTTTTGTTGGTGACCGTTTAAAATGTAAAACACAAACTGCTAAATTTTTGCTTTCTGATATACTACAACTACTGTTTCAAACCGTTTCAAACAGTGATGAAAATAAGTAGGTAGTAACCAGTAGTATTCGACAAATTGTATCTGTCGTCATACTTAAATCAATATTTGTCACAAAAAACTGGTTTTGAAGCACACTGCAAGCATGGGCCAAATAATGATAAATCCAGGACATGACTCTATGCGAAAAACCCGTCCAACAGCGCTAACACCCGATCACTATTGCCCCCTATTGGGAAAAACGTGCGATCGCGGACCTACGTCATTTTGGGGGCAAATGTTTTAGGGACAGTTTTCAAAAATAATACACGTGGTCGTCGTAGTAAATATCCTGGAATATTTATTCACAGTTATCATATATAGTGTGGTTATTAAAGTAAGTACTTATTTTTATACGTACTAAGTTCATAATTAGTATAATATGTATAATTATATAATATTAAACATATACTTTCCTAGAATCGTTAAAATTTATCAAAAAATGAGGGGCGAAATATGGCAGGATTTTCGAATTACAACCGCCACTTATTTCCGAATTCCGACTCAGTCATCACTAGATGGCGTTCGGGAAACCGGAAACTTGCTTGATTTTGCCCCCAATTTTTTATTATTTTTCCTCCTTTTCTCCCCTACTAATATGGCCGCCTGTGTCTTTTAGTGTACGGCCGATTTAGTACGCGTGAAGGTACCAGTCATGTCCTGGATTTATCAGTATTTGGCCCATGCTGCAAGTCTGGATTTGATGTGACCCCTCTGCCTCCCCCTGTTGTGAGTGATGGATCCCTTTAACGTTAGGCTACACAAATCCACCTGGTGGTGAGAAACGTGCAACAACCGGGAAGATATCGGTGGGGAAATTTGGAAAATCGTGGAAATATCGGTGGGGAAACCTGGAAAAATAGGGAAAATATAAATGGGAAATTTAAAAAAATCTTGGAAATATCAGTAGGGAAATTTGGAAAATCGTCGAAATATCGGTGAGGAAACCTGAAAAAAATCAGGAAAATATCGGTGGGGGAACCTGGAAAAATAGGGAAAATATAAATGGGAAATTTAAAAAAATCTTGGAAATATCAGTAGGGAAAATCGTCGAAATATCGGTGAGGAAACCTGAAAAAAATCAGGGAAATATCGGTGGGGGAACCTGGAAAAATAGGGAAAATATAAATGGGAAATTTAAAAAAATCTTGGAAATATCAGTAGGGAAATTTGGAAAATCGCGGAAATATCAGTGGTGAAAGTTGAAAAATCGTGGAATCAGTTTGTAAATTTGGAAAATCGTGGAAATATCAGTGTGGAAATTTGGAACAACCAGGGAAATAAAAATCCCCCATTGCATGCTACCGGAAACTGCTTCGTAGAAGGCAAGAGGTATTAAAGGGGGCAGAGATTGGTAGGATTCGCTCTGTTTCTCCACCAGGTAGAGTCGATGCTAATTTTTATTTCTCCCGCGCCTGTCATAGTGCTGGCTACATGGACCCTTATGCCCAATTCCAACTTAGTGGACTTTAATAATTAAGTCTTATGATATTATTATTGCTGTATTTTGTGCCTTACTAGGTGGTTTCTTTTCGCCGGTTCACGGACTAAAAGTCGGCTGCCCCATGGCAAAACCTTATAACCAACAAATTTTTGAAAAATTAGATTTTTACGCATCAGTATTACTAAGGCATGTACAAAAGTACTGTAAAAGTTTCAGGTAAAAGTCAAAAATATTTAACTATTTATGACTTAAAAAATGGTTTTGGATTTTATAATTTTCGCATTAAAAACCACGTTAAAATCTTATAACTTAGGTTTTGAAAAAGTCAAATATCTCAAAATTACGATCGTGTTGGTTAAAAGGTTTTGCCATGGGACAGCCGAAGTGTACTCTTTTTACCCTAAAACGTTTTATTCGCCTGTTACGCGGATGAGAGCTACTCCGGCCCATAAACTATTCGCTTGTTCCGGAGTATTAGGGCTACTCTTTTTACTCCTTGTGTAAAGGAGTATATCGGGTTTTGTCGTCTGCCAGAATTTATCCGCTAAAAAGGCCACGGGCAGCCATTTTGGGAAAATGTTTTTACCCCAACTTACTTTTTAAATATGGTTAAATTAACCGTTGAAATACCCAGTGAAACTGTAACTGTCTTACTCGACCAACTTGTTTTTCTGTCGCGGGTTACCGAATTCTTAAGAGAGGAACCAGGCGAGGGATTATTCGAGGGGGGGGGGGCTAAGAGCACCTCCTAATGACAGTTCTTAGTACGCTTTCTTCATCATTTCTTAAAAAACCTGTTTTTTCTCTCCTTTTTCCACCATCTCCGTATAACCCCCATATTTCCCCCTATCCCCCCCCCCGACAAAATTATTCTACCCACTAAATCCGTCCCCTTCTTGTTACCTGACACTTCGACGTTGGTCCTAGCGTCATCCCAATTCCGTATTGAACGTACTAGCGGCTAAGGTTGGTTTTTCTTTAGTTCACCGAGTAGAGTTGAAACATTTTGACTATTTTCCCTATCTACCTCTTAAGTCGCCCCCTTAGCGCGGGCATCGTAATAATTTTGGCAGTTCTCCCTCCCCCCTGGGCCAGATCTACTCCTCGGGAGCCCTCGGTGTATTTCCAGTTAAACTCGAAATTTCGAATAGCTGGAGTTGATGTTGATGTTTTGGGGGCTGTAGTTTTGAGGATGAGACTACGACGAGGAAGAGAGTTATTTTATTGGTAAAAATCCTTTTTGCCCCTTGGACGTGTTGGGAAATAATATTAGGTACGGCTGGGGGGGACCAAGATTTAATCCGTTTAATGTAATGAAAGATATCTTTGAGGGAGAGACTTTGACAGGGTGTTAAGTTTCTACTTTAACCATAGGGACTTGGCAGTGCGACGTCACAGTTAGAGGTCGGCGGAACAAATAAATTAACCGCAAAAATTTCAATTAATCATGAAAATTAGTATTATTTGTTTTATACGAATAAATTATACGATTAAACAACGATTTATCGTGCAAAATTAATAATTTTTTTCGAATATTTCTGAATAATTCTCGGTTATGGATAAATATAAACAATCGTATAATTTCTTATTCAAACGCCGACCTCTAGTCATAGTTTTTTTTCAATAGTTTTTATCGCGGGGAGAAAAATATTACCACAATAGCGGCCATGGCCAAAGCTACAGAGTGCCAAGTCTCTATTATTTGGTTTCCTGGTTTTTTTTTGGTGATTATATAAAAAAAAAAAATTCCGTAGTAAATAAAGCTATACCGAGTTGGAAAATCTAGAAATATCCGGGAATTATATTGACAAAAGTCAGGGAAATGTACCCCTTTTTTGGTAAAAAAAAATCGGGGATGTTTATTAAAATAAAATGGTGTAAAAATTGGGGAAATTTCTTACGTTTCTCGGTGAAAATTGGGAGAATTAATCGAAATTTTTTAGTAAAAATGTGGGAAATTTCTTACGTTTCTCGGTGTAAATTGGGGGAATTAATCGAAAATTTTAGTAAAAATGTGGGAGATTTCTAATAAATTTGGTGAAAATCGGGGAAATTTATTACGTTTCTCGGTGAAAGTCGGAGGAATTAAGAAAAATAGTTAATATGTGCGAAATTTATTAAAAAAGTAAAAATTTGGGAAATGTATTAAAAAAATTGATGAAAATCAGGGAAATTTATTAAATTTTTAATGAAAATCGGGGAAATTATTTTTATTAGAAAAATCGGTTAATTTGTATGAGGGTTTAGAAAGTTTGCGCTAAAGAGTATAAATATACATTAATAAGTTTATATCAGTGGGGAAACCTGGAAAAATCGGGGAAATATCAGTGGGGAAACCTGGAAAAATTGGGGAAATATCAGTGGAGAAACTTTAAAAAAATAAGGGAAATATCAGTGGGGAAACCTGGAAAAATCGGGGAAATATCAGTGGGGAAACTTTAAAATATAACGGAAATATCAGTGGGGAAACCTGGAAAAATCGGGGAAATATCAATGAGGAAATTTGGAAAATTGGCTTGCCAATAGTTGTATGAACGCTAAAAATGCATATTTTATTCAAAAGAACCTTATTATTATGAAGTAATTTATTAAGACATAAACAGAAATTTCACAAAATGTCGGAATAAATATAT
The DNA here is from genome assembly GCF_980474605.1 of Leiobunum rupestre. NCBI lineage: Eukaryota > Metazoa > Arthropoda > Arachnida > Opiliones > Sclerosomatidae > Leiobunum > Leiobunum rupestre. Next base: position 20,400,378 of record NC_143384.1, on the reverse strand, counting down.
ATTTCTGTTTTATTTTGGGGTGTTTATTTATATTTCTTTTGACTTCCTAAGCAGTGGGTTGATTTTGTATATTTGGTGATTTGGGCGAGAGTCCTAGTCAATACTACGCCGCTAAATATTCAAATTTCAACCTCCGCATTTAGCGGGAATATGAAAGTTTGACAGTTCAGACAAAATAATCGGAATCTGACAACATTTTTTTTCTTTTTTATTTTTGCTGGTTGAGAAACTTCTACCTTGCATTGCACGGGGAATTTTAAGAATCTGTAAAAACGTAAACTAATTTACAGAATTTGTAATGGAAGTATTATTTTCTAAAAAAAAGTAAGGTTTTTGAAAAACGTTGAAATAATTATTTTTACTTAATAAATAACTTTGAGTCAACTTTATAATAAAATATAAATAAATAAGAGTAAAAGATAAAAATGGTATTATTTTGGCCTTAAAATAAAAAAGCGCTTCTGTGGCCAATATTGGAAAGATATCCAGTCAAATGTTAAACAAGCGCGCGCAACAAAAGCGTTATTAAACGTTTGGTAAATATGGTTTATCAGTAGTTAAATATGGTTTATCAGTAGATAAATATGGTTTATCAGTAGATAAATATGGTTTATCAATAGATAAATATGGTTTATCAATAGATAAATATGGTTTATCAAGAGATAAATATGGTTTATCAAGAGATAAATATGGTTTATCAAGAGATAAATATGGTTTATCAAGAGATAAATATGGTTTATCAAGAGATAAATATGGTTTATCAAGAGATAAATATGGTTTATCAAGAGATAAATATGGTTTATCAAGAGATAAATATGGTTTATCAAGAGATAAATATGGTTTATCAAGAGATAAATATGGTTTATCAAGAGATAAATATGGTTTATCAAGAGATAAATATGGTTTATCAAGAGATAAATATGGTTTATCAAGAGATAAATATGGTTTATCAAGAGATAAATATGGTTTATCAAGAGATAAATATGGTTTATCAAGAGATAAATATGGTTTATCAAGAGATAAATATGGTTTATCAAGAGATAAATATGGTTTATCAAGAGATAAATATGGTTTATCAAGAGATAAATATGGTTTATCAAGAGATAAATATGGTTTATCAAGAGATAAATATGGTTTATTCAATAGTTAAATATGGTTTATTCAATAGATAAATATGGTTTATTCAATAGATAAATATGGTTTATTCAATAGATAAATATGGTTTATCAGTAGTTAAATATGGTTTATTCAATATATAAATATTGTTTATTCAATATATAAATATTGTTTATTCAATAGTTAAATATTGTTTATTCAATAGTTAAATATGGTTTAGCAGTAGTTAAATATGGTTTATCAATAGATAAATATGGTTTATTCAATAGATAAATATGGTTTATTCAATAGTTAAATATGGTTTATTCAATAGATAAATATGGTTTATTCAATAGATAAATATCCCTAAGCAGTGTAATTTTAATTTTTACATCTCCAAGCGAAGTACTACATCACCTTGTACAGTTTAATAAGGCCCACCTCGGCTCAATCTCCCCTTTTTGGCAACAAAATATATGAAACTGCGGGAAATGATTGAAACCCTCCCAGCCACGCTCAAGCTGAACTTCAAACGTGTATAACCATTTCCCGATTTCTTTTTTATATAATCGACAGTGTGTAATTCGGAGAACATTATAAATGAAGGAAGTTGGCCTCGGGGATTCGCGAATCTCTTTCAAGATATTGCGGAGCCCTCTAGTAAAATCGTACAACTAGCGAAAAAGAAAAAATCGTACGTTTCACCTTTACGAGGAAACTGGGGTACATGCCTCATTTGCTGCGCTTTTATTTTACGAGATTATCGCCAGGGTGCGCTTCCAGACTATCCCACCTATAAATAATATTTTCTTTTTTGAGTTTCCTTTCTGGAATGTTTCCCTTTAACCATTCATAACTTCTATTACGACTTACGACCTACATCAGAAGTATATAAAATGTATCTTTTTAAAGAAGTGTACCACGGCTTTTTGAATTTCAAAGTTATTTCAGAAATCATAGAGTAATTTTGAAACTCCAGAGTAAGATTTTCGCGTTTGTTTCTGGTTTTTTAGACTGATTTCGAGGTTTTTCAACAGAGTTTCGCCCATATTTCGGGATTTTCAAATTGTTTTTTCATTATTTTTAAAATTAATTTTTCTCTAGAGACTAGAGTGTACGGACTTCTCGAAATACATATCCATACGTAGTGTCGTTTAAAAGGCTTAGCTGGATACTTCTTTCGTAAAAGATAATATCCTATATTTTATTCTGTATTTCCTATATTGTTTCGGCATATTCGATAAAAAACAAACTAAGAAATATTTTTGTATTTAATTTTGAAATTCTTGTCATATAATTATCCTAAAAATTTTAAATGTTTATCATATAATTATCCTATAATTTTTAAATTTTTATCAAATAATTATCCTATAATTTCTAAATTTTTATCATATTAATATCCTAAAATTTTAAAATGTTTATCAAATAATTATCCTATAATTTTGAAATTTGTATCATATAATTATCCTAAAATTATGAAATTTTTATCAAATAATTATCCTATAATTTATAAATGTGTATCCTATAATTTTGACATTTTTATCATATAATTATCCTATAATTTAGAAAAAAATCATATAATTATCCTATAATTTAGAAAAAAATCATGTAATTATCCAATAGTTTTGAAATTTTATCCAATAATTCCTATATATTTTTCAGCCTTATTGTAATATTTTGTGAACTACTGTCTACACTAAAAGCGGCAAGTCGTAAAACCAAAATGATTGGGAGCATTCCCAATGAAAGAAATCTTTTATTCGATGAAAATTTACATAAAACTTTCTTTCACGTAGTTCTATTTTGCTCAATAAATATGTAGAAATATTTTTTCTTAAGACTGACATAATTTTTATTTTTATTTCTGCGAAATGTGCCGGCTTTGATTTTTATCTGTGGGCGCCGTGTCTCTAATCGCATTGTTTAATTTAAATATGCGTGGCATAATTTAGAGCCTGTTTTTTTTTATATTCTCTTCAAATCATTATTGTTATTAGGAACTGGTATGGTTGTTACGTCGATATACCCTCATAGTCCTCTTAATTTTTTCCCAGCTCAAACGTTTACGTACATTTTATTTTTATGTGGGACTAGGTCAAATTTTAATGAAATAACTCAGAAAAAGAAATATTTTTATGAAAAATATTTTATCCTTTTCCTTTCCCGAACGTAATTTAAAACCTGAGATTTGCGCGAAACCTTGAATGTATTTGTTTGTTTTGGCGCTTATCACTCGCGGAAATTTCGTTGTAAGGATATTAATGTTTCATTTTATTTATTTTTTACTTTGGCGACTAAGATGGGGTACGAAAGTTATTGCGCGAGTGTGTTGGGTGGGCGGACTAGAACTTTGACTTATTTTAATTTCAGCTTCTTTTAAGGTATAAATTAAAATTTAACAATTATCCTTTTAATAACGAGTTTTGTGTGGTTCTATTGTTCGTTTTCGTACTTCATTAATTGTTTTTTATTTTGTTACTAGGTGGTGCGATTTACTGTCCCATTACTCTCATGGCACCGTTCGTGGCCGGCTTAAGAGAAATACGACCTTTCCAGGTGGAATTACCACTACCAACTCCACTTCGAACGCGACCACAAATAATAATAATATCAACAATACCATAAATGATTTACCAGAGGTTAGTGTCTGTATTTTTTACATTTGTGATGTTGGTATCATTTCCAGTGTCAGCTCGTAATTAAATTCACTTAAATTGTATACCTACGGCTCGGAGTCTCTACCATAAGTCAATTATATCGCTTGCGAGATAAGTATCCATCTAGACTATTAAAATTAAATACATTTCTTCGAAGGTTCTAATTTCCCGATATGTTAACGCGCAAAATTTACAGCGTTTATTACCTGAAAATTTACACAGGGATTGGTACTTAATTTATTAATTGCAGGGCCCCCAGATGTCCTATAATTCCTATAAAATCCTATATTTTCAAAAATGTCCTATAATTCCTATAAAATCCTATATCTTCAAAAATGTCCTATAATTCCTATAAAATCCTATATTTTCCAAAATGTCCTATAACATCCTATATTTTTAGCAAAAATCCCCCAAAAGTCCTATAATTTAGATATTTTGCCCGTTTCAAATCCAGCCACTCAGATTTAGCTTTAGGATAAATTTCTATACCAAGTCATTCTAGTCTATACTTTTGTTATTGTTACCATGGTTAGCTACTAGTATATTTTTGTGCTAAAATGGTTAGTTTCTATTTTTAAGTGAAAATCAAAGATTTATTTATCTAAATATAGATCGTTGTTTTTAAATGCACAAAGTTAGTACACTAAATAGCATATATAGTCCTATAAAATCCTGTAATTTTGTAAAAATAGTCCTATAAAGTCCTATATTTTTAGAAAAATAATCCTATTTTTCCCCATAAGAAAATTGAAGATGTGAGTGGGGGTCCTGAAATAGTTTTTCGATATAATTAGCGTTAGACAACTCTATATATGACGGATTCTGAGCTATTGCTTTCGCGTTGAGTTTGCAAGATATCTTCTCACTGGTTCGATAAAAACTCAAAGGTAATAGCGAGTGTAGGGAGATATTGGCTCCCGTGGTACAAAGAGTTGGTCACCACCCTCCTACGCGTTGTAACCCGGCCACCTGAATTAATGACATTGAAATCGCTCGATGACCCTGAATTAATGACATTAAAATAGCTCAGTGACTTTGGCCTAAGGTGCTGCCAAGGGTAAAACATTAACAGTAAACTTATCTCGTAAGAAATAAACTTATCTACTTCTAGCTATAGTAGAACCGCAACCTTGAGTTGTAATATATAGCAAAACACGCCCATATCCCACGCTTTGCAAATAGAAATCTCTAACCTTCATTTAACGATGCTTAATTATTATTTATCGATATCATTATACGCGCGTTAAAAGCGACTGTACAATTTCAGAAACAAACGGTGGAACAATTAACCAACAACTTCAACGAAACCGTGAGCAACAATAACAATAACATCAACAACAAGCATTTGTCCGTGGGCGTGGAACTGGAATGGCGTTCCATCGGACCGGAAACCAGCTCCAACGAACGCGAGGAAGTACTTAATAACAGCCTGGGAAATTCCTATCACGGAAATACTTCCGGCAATACTTCGAATAAGCTGCAGCAGATGGCGCCCGACAACAGTATTAAGCCCGAAGATCTGGAAAATCTAAACAACCTGATCATAAGTACGCTGACCAGTTTACCGGCCAAGAAAATGTCGCCGGACACGACTCAGGAACGAGAGAACGTCGTCCCCAAAGAGAACAACAATTTATCCAAACCAGAGAAACTTGACGCGGACCAATCGAAATCCCGTAGCAGACGATACGTCAAGCGGGAAAGCCGAGGCTTAAGGAGTCAAAGAAGCCGATCGGACGGCGTGGCCAAAATGATACCATCTTCCACGAGCGTGTCCGGTACTTCGGTGACGTCCAGAACGACCCGCAACATTCATCCGGAACCGAACATAGTGGACGACGATTGGTCTTCCAACTGCGTCCAGAACCCCCTGTATCTGCTGTCCTCGGACGGACCCAATCTCTCGCGTATGGACATCATCGGGAAGGACAAACTGGACGGATCTCCTCTGACGGGTCATCGCAGGCGACACGCCAGTTCGGGGCAGGAACTGGTCAGGGAATCCAAGAGCGAACCGAGGAAAGTACCGTCGGCCAGGGATTTACTGCTCGGGGACCATTCCAAGGGTTCGCCGTTGCTCATCCGCAGACATTCCTTCAACCGGAAGGTGAAGACGTACGACGAAGATGGCGAAGTTAGTTTTCAAGGTGTGGTGGAGAGTACGCCCAAAAGAAGCGGCTCTTTGTCGCGAAATAACAGCTTGAGGAAGGAGAAGGATTTATTGTCGCAGGTACTTGCCTTTTTCATTCTTCTTATCGAGAGATTACCTGCTAAGATTGTTTCTTTTATTCCAGGTACGAGGGGATCCCGATGGGTGTCTTCCTAGTTCTTCGTTACCCAATCCGGAAGAACAGCTGGAAATTAAGGATGTAAGTATCCACTAAGGCTTTTAAAAGGATTGTTTTGGGTTTATTGTAAGCCATGGGTCTGTGTCTGATCACTCCCTGTAATCAGTGTAAAAACTTGTAGCTTTCACTGATTTAACATTATCAACGGGTGTACGGTTTTATATTTAGTGGGTCTCTCTCTTTGTAAGCCTAAGCAGGAATTCATACATCGAACTTGGGATGGTTATCTCTACCTAGGGGACCGTTTTTTTTTTCATCATTTTGACGTCGGAGCATACGTGTTTTCTCTTACGATTTTCATTGGCTTAAAAATCTCCTACCAAAAATATCCTGGACCCCCCCCCCCCCCCCCCGTTATCTAGTATAGTCGTCTGGACAAACCTAACCATAAATTTCGAAATGGCCGGGGAGTCGAACGACAAAAACTACAGTTGTAAAAACGGGAGGTTGCGAGGGGGCGATTTTTTTATCCGAGATCTTACCATAGGGAATACGGCCGGCTAACCGTTCCAAGTTCGAGGTATGAATTCCGGGCCTAAGTTATAGGACGCCTTTAAAGCAATTCTGTTTGTTTGGTTTTCTAGGGGTCATCGGAAAAAAATGGTTGGTTATTCAGGTACGGGATGCACAAAGAATGGTTCAAGCATTGGTTTGTTTTGAGAAAATCCATGCTGTGCTACTTCCGGGATCCTTCGGCCGAAGTATCGGGTATCATGGACGGTGTACTCGACTTGGGTTTAGTCAAAGACGCCCAAGAACTGGCTTCCGATACGAACCACGCTTTTACCATCACGACGTGGGACGACAAGAAGCACATACTGGCGGCTTCCAAGTCGTCGGTCCGCTCCGATTGGGTGCGGGCAATCGCGGCGGCCGCCAACCTCAGGGCTAAGTCGCTCTTTAGAGACGAAGATCGTGACTCTATTATCCAAGACATAGAGAAACTGAATCTGAAGCTCTCTTCTCAATTGGAAGTCGACAATCTGAGCCGCAAAGAAGACCCCGCTCCCGATTGCGCCTCTTCCACGTCGAGCGATGACCACTCGGAGTATTTCTCCGTCGTGGACGAAGATGACTTGGCCGAGCGGTCGGCGTTGCCACCTTCGCCTCCGGTCAACCGAACGGCCATCTCCAGAGTCAAACAGAAAGCCCGTTCCAGGTCTTCTTCGCGGTCCAGAAGCAAAAGGAAATTGCGCTCTTCTTCGGATCTGGGCAGTACTTCTAGTTTCGACCTTGGCGCCGACTCCAACGAAGCCGACACCACGATTGTACAAGAAGATTGTGACGCGAAATACGAAACCAAAGAAAAACCAATCGTCAAAACCTCCGGTCCAAATTTGCTAGTGGCTCAAATTAACGATGATAGCAAATCGGGGGACAAACCGACTGGAAATTACCGAAATTTGTTGGATAAATATAACATTCTCAGGAAAGAACTGGACTTTCAAAGGCCCGGTGACTCTGATAAAGTCGACGAGAAAACTATGGCCTACGCGAATGACGCCTTGGTCGAAAACATCTTCAAGTTGATGAAGGATTGTAAGTCGTTTCTGTCTCGGTTGCGAGAAACGTTGAGGTCCAAGAACGAAGGCGAATTACGGTTGCCCATCATGGAATTAAGTCTTCAGTGGAAGGAAATCAAGGCCGTTTGTACCAAATTGGATTCCATATTGTGCAAACTATCCGGTATGGACGATGGTAGTGGAGCAACCAAATCGGACAATCCGGACTTATCGGTCATGGTGGACAAAGCCAGGGACGAGATCAAGAGGTTAAAGAAAGACTTGAAGGCTTCTCAAGATAGCTTCGACGATTTGGAATTGCATTGTTACAAGCTTAAACAGGACATGAACAACGCCGATGACCTCCATAAAAGTCACATGTCTCTGATGACGGCTCGGGTTGACGACCTAACCTCCAAACTAACGGCGTCAGAGAGGTCTTTACGATTAGCGAAGCAGAGAGTCGCCAAGTTGGAAGCCAGACAGGAACGAAGACGCAGTTCCTTGAAAGGTAAAGAAGCCGTCAGTTTGTCGAAGGAGTTTGAAGGTAAACTCAGCGAGCTTGAACAGAAGATTGGCTCCATCGAGACGTCTTTACGATCAAATCAGTCCGATGTCTGCGACGCCTCTCAGGATAAGATTAAAGACACGGAAACTCAAAGTTCTTCCACAATCGATACGTCCGCGACGGGTATGCTACTTAGGTTGCATTCTTTGCATACTAAAGTCAGCGTCGCTTCCGTCACGGCTTCGGAGTTGTCCAGCGCGACCAGTAGTCCACCGAATGAACTGGCCGGAGACTTAGCGGCTTCGCCACCTCCGACGCTACCACCGGCGCAGTTACCTTTGGAAAAGCCCAAAATATGTCTTCAAGTTAAAGGTGGAGGCTTGGATGAATCCGGTTCCGGTGCCGGAAATGGCGAAGACGCCATCGAAAACTGGAGTAGTCTGTCCGTAACGACCAGTATGTCCGATTTACATACGATAGAGCCTGACGAAGAACCTCCGGGAAATTTGGAGGAATGCCTCAACGTATTGTCTCAGAAATTGGACATCTTACTGAGCTGGTTGCAAAGTTCAGTACAAAACTTAACAACGGAGGATTCCATTCTGGTAAACAACCTTCCAGACGACCATTTGAAAGTCGCGAAGATACTGGAGGAATACTTAGCGACGCAACTCGGAGGAGACGAATCTACGATCAACTCCGTGTCGTACCTCACCCTCTTGCGCAAAGCGGTAACCATGATTAACTCCGTTGTTCAAACGCGCACTTTGAATTCCAACCAAGGCCTTAAGAACAACGAACTCGCTCAGATCAGGTTGAAGAAGCTTTCGAAGGCCATCGAACAGAATCTCAAACTGGACTCGGACTTTGAAAACTCAGTCCATCTTCTGGAAGAAATGATTCTCGTTAAGGGTGATGACCTCAATGCGGATAATTACTTCGAGTATTCCGAAAACGTCATCGAGAATTTGAAGAACTTCAAGCAATGGAAGATCGAAGAAGTGCTGCTACCCAAAACGTACTGCGACGTCCCAGTTAAAGATTCAGATTTCAGCGGCCAGCAAGAGGATTCGAATAAACTAGCCACGGACATTCCTATCGACAGGCTACGAAGTAACGCCGAAGCTATATTAAACGGGTTTTTTTTCAACAATGGCGATGGTGCGGAATCCAATAACAAATCCAAAGAGAAGATACTGGTTCTGATAGATTCAGAACTGAATTTGCTCAAAAAAGACTTAGATAAGAAAATCGGGGAGTTGGATTCCGAAGACGTCAAAGAAGATATTGAAAACGTGGCCTTAGTCGGGGTTCTGGATCGTCTCGCTAGTTTTGTCTTGCAAAACGTCGTGGAGCCCAAAGAAAGCGAAGAAGAATGCGTTCTAAACAATGCCTTGCTAACTCTAATCGAGGCTTTGGTCGCTCGATGGTCTTTGCAGTTGTTAGCGAAGAGTTTGGTCTGCGTTTCAACAGATCTGAAGAAGAAATCCAAGGAAATTTCTCAATTGAAACGCAAAATTCAATGTTTAGAGGAAGAGGACGAACAAAGAAAGATGGAACCGTGCGTCACTTGTCGGGATTTGCAAAAACAAGTTTGCAGGTTACAAACGGACTTGAGGGCTTGCCAAAGACGCATGGGTCAAGGCGGGGTTCCGTGTGAGAGATGCAGAGAACTGCATCGAAGAATGGAAATCTTGTCCGAACGCCACCAGATGGAACTATCTTCGTCACTCGAACGGGAACGCGAAGAACATCGGGAAGAACTACGGAACAGAATCGCGGAGCTGACTGTCATCAGGGAAATGGAGAAAAACGCCGATCGCGAAGAAGTGGCCAAGTTAAAGCAGGAACTGAAGACTGTTCAGAATCAGGCTCAGGTACTTAAGGACCAATTCGACGAACAATTGCGCAGTTTGCGAGAGGTCTACGAAGATAAGATTAATCGAAGCGAGAAAAGCGTGGAATTCATTGGAGAAGCCGTTCTGCAAAAGTACCAATCCGAGATGGAAGACTTGAAGGGATTGTGCGAGAAAGGTCTGCTAGCCGTGGATCAATGTCACCGTAAAGAGCTGACGGATTTGACGCAAAAACAGCGGAAAGAAATCGAACAGTTAAAAGCTGAGAAAGAACGGGCTTTGGCCGAGGAGTCGCAAGCCACCGCGACTGCTGTTGCGGCGCTGAAAAGAAGTCATAGAGAAGAGATGGAAAGAGAACTGAACAAGTTGAGGGAAGAGCTTTTGCTGCATGTGGGCACACCCAAAGAGTGAGTACTTTTAATGCTAACCATTACCCTAAGTTTTATAGGCCACTGAAAGCTTTATGTTGTAACAACAAATTTAAATCGAAAAATTCTAGTTCAAATTTGGAAGAAATCAAGCGAGAAATTCTGCAGTTATCGGAGAAGTACTCTCGAAAATGCCTAGAGCACTCCGCCTTAGAAGAGAAATTGAATATTCTAAGTCAACAAATGCAACAGACCAATCATCAAGTACGTTGTTTTTTAGTTAACTGAACCAATTATCACCTTCTTAATAACTTTTTTTTTCATCGATAGATGCTTGACTTATTAGCTCGCAACCGTCAGCTGCAAGCTCACTTGTCTTCTGATTTGGTTGAAAAAAGGGATCAATTTCAAATGATTTCATCTGAAACTGGAGAACTGGACGCGTCCAAAAAAATGGAACAGCTGAAGAAGTTGCTAGTTCTGAGGGAAACAGAGTTAGTCGCCGAGAGGGAGGAGAAAGCCAGAGTGAATCAGCAGCTAATCCAAGCCAGAAATGTAAGGAGGACATAAGTCATTGCTGGCCATTCACATGAAGCTAATGTTTGCCTCTTTTCAATTTGTAACATAGGAGCTGACACAACAAGACATTCGTTGCCGTCAGCTTGACCAAGGCTTGCGAATGCAGAGAAGGTTGTGGTTGGGACAAGCTGGTGCTCTGAAGAATCGACTAGAGGCCATCGCAACGGCAGCTAGTAGCAGTAATATTGATGCTGAGGATTACAAATCTCACCTTTTAGGTTAGTTTATAATCTTTGTTTATACTGCTGTCGTGTTGTAATTCTTTTCAACCTTGAGTATCACAATCTTGGGTTCTGGGTAGTTAATGGTTAGGGACTTCTTATATGATCCTTAGTATTCATACCCTAAATCTTCAACAGGATACAAAGGATACTTAACATCTAGCCCTATGGAAGACCGCATGAGACTTAAACCCAGAAGGACCACAAGTTTTACCTCACTAGTTCCAAGAGGTAAGTAACTGGTTTCCATTACAACCAGAATGAGGAATCCATAACGTTACTTCCCATGACCTTTGAGTGTCTTATGTTCCATAGCATTATGGATTCCTGCACAAACATTAAAAAACTATCTAATTTAACATTCCTTTTCTTTAATCATACAGAGCTTTTGCGCTCACCAAGCTGTCCTGGTTTGGCTACTCCGTCCAGTAGTTTAACTTAAAATTAATTCAAAAACCAACACTAAGAAAATATAACCTCCCTCTTGAAGCAAAAAACCAAAAAAATAACCGAACAAAAAAGTCAAGTCTTCCCACCCAATAAATATTAAAGAAAAACAATATATATAATTTTCACCAAATTAAAATAATGATAAAAGGGTCGTTTTTGTCCCGTAAGAGTTGAAAGTTTTGAGAACATTATATTTTTAAATGAATACTTTATACAGAATATATGTTTTGAATAAAAAAGTTAAAATTAAATAAAAAAAATTGTTGGAATAGGAAGGCAAGGTATTTTTCCCCGTCCAGGGATTGTATAGTTATGTTATATGTTGTACAGAAAATATTAATTTAGTACAATCCCTCTTTTCGCGTTCTACCAGCTTTTTGTCGCTAAGAAAATGAATTTATATAAATGGTTTAAATTTTTAAGCTTTGTTTTTAGTGTAACTTTTATATAGATATTTTTGACGAAGGAAAATAAACAATTTCCGTAATTAAAATAAAATTAACACTTTTTTTATGAAAAATTCTTTAATGGACAGATAATGTAAATGTGCAATAAACAAAATTTCGCGCATTTTTGTGTGTTTCTGTTAATTATCGTGGTTGTAAAGTTCGTTTGAGACCCATTGCAGCAAGATCCAAAGCAGTTTTTTCTTCCTAAAATAATAAAATGGTAATTTTAGCAAAATGTATTTGGAGAATCGAGATGGACGCGTTCTATTCCTTGAAGCAGACGGAATTTTGAAAACAAACTCATTACGTCACATGCAAAATTACGCCATCTAGCGACAAATATTTGAAATAGATTGGCGTGAACACCTGATGCCATTTAGAACAATAAACGGACTACTATACTTAAGTAGTTAAATACTTTGTTTAGAATGTCTATCCTAGCACCATTTTGTACCAAAACCCTTGCAACTTCTCCTCTGTCTTCCTCGCAAGCTAAATGCCTAAAGAAAAATTAGGAAATTAAGCATAGTTTTCATAATTTTGCAAGCAAATTCCAATAGGGAGCTAACAGTTCTACGTCTCACGACGTCACCCATGCTTTTTCCTATTGAAAAAAAATTCTACCCAACATGGCGGCCAAAGCTACAGAGTGTTAGTTCCCTATACTTACAAAGCAGTATTTCCAACTGAATCTTGGGCGTCTAGATCTAGTTTATTTTTATACGAATTTAGGAAGAGATTTATGATTTTTAGGTTTCCTTTGGATGCGGCACGATGAAGGGGTGTAGAACCTATATTGTCAGCTGCATTTATATCAGCATGATGCTCCAATAAAACTTTGGCAACCTGAAAGTAATCCATGACATTACTTGAACGTTTTTTAACCATGAACGATCTAACTACCAGGATAAGAAAGTGGATAGTGGTTAATGAATTTACATCGCCCTTAAATTGTACCCCCTGATTTTCTCATAGGTTAGAGCAGATGCGGTGGACATTTAAAATCTAAGGTTTTTTACTTAAGGAGAATAAAAGTATCTCGTCTCAGTAGATAGAAGGCTCATGTTTCTACGTAGTACTTTAATAGTAATACTTGAACATGTTCTTTGGAAGCAGCGTAATGCAGCGAGGTTTGTCCTGTTTGATTGACAATTTTAACATCAGCTTTTCGGGCTATTAAAGTTGATACAATATCATCTTTTCCAACAGATGACGCAATCATTAGTGGTGTCCAGTGACTCTTAAAATTAAGAAATTGTAAGTATCAGTTTATATTATTATTAGCAAAATTATTACATCGTCCGGTTCATCTATAGGAGACCCTTGTTGAAGTAAGAAATTGACAACATCTGTGTGAGCTCCAACGCAAGCCCAGTGAATTGGATACCGTGCTGACTGCAGAGTTTAAGGAAATTTAGGAAATACTTAAGATATATTGTAATTTTCAGCAAAGTACTTACTTTATCCCTCGTTAAAATTAACTTTCGGTCATTTTCTGTTAAATTCTTCAGATCTTCATATTTCCCTTCATAAGCTAAACGTGAAAATTCTACCTCTGACATCTTTTTAACTATACAGAGTTCCTAATGACAGCGCACAATTTAAAGTTTTCAACTCCTTTCTCAGTTGTCGTTAGTTATTTCTATTGCCAATAGATGACGGTGCAATTTTTGAAACTCCAGAGATGGCGCTATCCATAGATACAGTTTTCTATCTTTATGGTTTACGCGCCAGATTTTTCAGAAATTTACCGCGGCGTCAGTCCGCATGGTCCACTGCCAAAGAAGCCTTACTTAGGTTATTAATTTAACTCCATTATCTCTACTGTTAATTTTCGGTATTTCTCTAATTTAATGTTATAAAAAATGTTAATATTTGATTTAGTTAACAATTGAATGAAGGAACAGACCAATGAGTCAACGAAGTCAAAGAACCCGAAGGGCCCGACAGACCGAAGCCTTCGAAGATGACGAACAAGCAGGTCCTTCTCAGAGTCAATCACAATCCCAATATTCTCAAAGAAGAACCCAGGCTAGCCAGAGATCACTCCTTGACAGAACTAGTCGTTTTACATTGCTAGATTTACCAGCGGAACTGCTGAAGAAGCTGGTACAGCCTCAGAGCTTTGTGGAATAGAAATGCCATTTTAAATATTTTTTTCCCCACAGACAAATGATATGGTATATTGTCTTCTAATCGCTGATCAGAAAAAACTTCCGATTAAAAAGGCAGATCTTATTAAAGCTGTTATGAAAGATAAGCCAAAGGCATTTCCAGTTATCATAGAAGAAGCTGAAACAGTTTTATTGAATGTACGTTTAAGGTTTCATTTTAATAATGCATGTGAAACAATTTTAAGTTGTAATAATCTTTAATAGGTGTATGGCATTAAACTTAAAAAATTGGAAGATTCCAAAGGGTATATTTTAATCAATAAATACATCTTGAAAGACTCGAAAGAAATACCCATTTGGTAATTAACTATTTCATATTTAACGCCTAAAATTAATGAATTGATCAATCTCAAAATTATTTTTGCTTGTTAATATACATTGTCATGTTAAAAAGCCTGCTGAACCTCGTAATGTAGTGGCAGTGTTGCATTCAAAACTAAATTTGAAATTATCAATTCTTTTACTATTTTGTGTTTTGTCTTTTGGTAATTAATACTAATTATTTGCTTATTTTATAGGCCAAAACTAGATGCAGCAAAGCAAGGTCTCCTAACTGTAATTCTTTCAATTATTTTCATGAATGAGGATGCAATCGAAGAAAGTAATATATACTGAGGTTCTTGAAATGTTTCTAGATAAAAGGGGGCGTTGCACAACATTAGGGGACTAAATCAGAGTGTGTAAATAGGTGGTTTTTTTCGCTTGTCCTGGGACAAAAAGTATAAACTTTTTACCCTAAGACGTTTTATTCGCCTGTTCTCGGGGTAAGATTTACCCTGTCCCGAATTTTGTTCGCTTGTTCCAGAGTTCTAAGGTTACACTTTTTACTCTTCCTCGAAAGGAGGTGTAGATGGAGTAATCTAGCTTTGTTGTCTGCTTAAATTTTGTTTCAGGAAATGATGCCCTTACCAAAAAATAAGTTGGCTAAAAACCACTTACGACAACTTGTATTTCAACTTGGTTTTCAGTTTGTATTTGAGACAAATGCCTACTAAAAAATAACTTAAATCATCTTTATTAATCAACTTATTTCCAACTAAACCAGAATCAACATTTACATTTAACTACTTAAAACCAACTTAAAAATAATATGTAACTTCCTGACTACTAAAAACCAACTAATTACAAACTTAGCAAAAGAAGTATTTTCCTACCAACTGAATAACAACTTATTACCCCTTCAACTAGTAACTTGAAATATGCTGACAACTTGAGCTTACTTAATACCAACTAATTATGTGTATACAAACTAAATACAAACTGAAATCCAACTTATTTTTTGGTAAGGGTGGGCAAGCTTTTTATAAATAACCTTTAACTACTCCCTTCTTACTCCGACTCGTTTTTTTCGTCAACACTTCTCTATTGAAGTAAAATGACGTCATATGGCTACACTTATTAACCTGCTCAAAAAACCAAGAACAGGCGAAAAAAAACCACCTAAGGTTTTAAGGTTTTATTGTTGTGGTCTTCAACACCCTTTTGTAACAGTAGGGTGTCGAAAACCTTAAGGTTTTATTGTTGCCGTCTTCGACACCCTTTTGTAACAGGGCGGCTCACAAAGAGCACAGCAAAAACAAATTTACAAATACATGAAAGAGTATCATTAAAAACAGATATAAATATAAATAAAACATGGTTGCCACACGTCAGGGAAAAGTCTGGGAATTTAAAAATGGATCTAAAAAGTCAGGGAAATTTATATTTTTTAAGAAATCAGGGAATTCAATTTTCTTGACACTTTTAGAAGTTAATTTTACTTTAGTTATCTGACAAATTCTACGATTATTATTTAGCTCCTCTAAAGTTTTGCTAATTAGGGAATTTGAATCTGAAATTATAGTGGCAACCCTGTAAAACAAATTGGCGGGCAATGTGAAGATTCCGACCCCTTATGTTGTGCAACGCCCTCTTTTATATGTATACATTTCAAGAACCTCCTTCCCACTATACTTATGTTTTACTTAACGTTAATTTGCATTTGACAGAGGTCTTATTTTCTGGCTTAAAAAAATTTGGAATTGAAGTGGAATATCCCGATGACACTTTTGGAGATGTTAAGAAGCTATTGGTTCAAGAATTTGTCAAACAGTTATATCTGGACTATAATTGCGTGGCTAATGAATCCGCAGAAGCTAAAGTGTACGAGTTTCGTTGGGGAATAAGAGCGCATATGGAAACAAAGAAGAGGGATATACTCAATTTTGTTTGCAAAGTTAGTTATTTTACTCCCGTTCGCTAACCAAGGCTTAAGATGGGATCTTAGAGTTCTAAGATTTATTTCATTTTAGGTTTATGGTAATGGAATGAAACCTCAAGATTGGCCAACTCAATTGAAGCAAATTGAGCAAGACGAAATAGAACATCCTGATGAGGTTACGATGCCAACGGAACATGAGGAGGAAGAAGTAGAAGAATCGGATTAAGGAGTATGCGACGGGATTGGTTAAAGTTCCTTTAATTTTAATGTTTTAAATTTGGAACATTGATATATTTTTATCTATTTTTGTGAACTGGTTTCAAAGATCTGCCACATTTACATTAAAATTGATTGTCGTTTTACGAAGTTGATAATTTCAAACATAAAGAGGCTAATAATTTAGAAAACAAAACATTTTAATCATTTTTCTCACTACAATTCTTCTGCAATTTGAGTATTCTTTACAGTTTGTCATGAATAGCATTCTCTGAAAATTAGCGTACCATTTAGCAATTCTACTTTTAAAGAGCCTCTTTATTTCTGATTTATCACGTGTTTTAATGAAAACAATCCCAATTTGATTAATGTTCAAGGAATAGACGACCACAACATTTATTTTAATTTATAGCTGATAAATTTCTTTAACCTGAAACTATTATTGCACATTCAGTACTTTCTTAACTGCCATAATTACATCTTCTGGGCGTGGCAAAGCAACAGCTTCTAGTGATTGAGTGTATGGCATTGGTACGTCAGCCCCAGTTACACGAATAACCGGTGCGTCTAAGTAATCAAAAGCTGGACCTGAAAATAGGAAATTTTGGGATTATCTTTGATCAGAGCCTTAGGGTTTAATTACTATGGCTATGCCAACCAGTGTTGCCAGATTGATGAAACTTTACCACTTCTAGGGAAATTCAACCAAATATTAGCCAAATCTAGGGAAATTGAAGGGGAAAAATTATTTTATATTCAAAGCTAACATAAAAAATGGCACACCTTCATTAAATTAACTTATGAAAGAGTCAATTAATACAATCACTTTAGCTGGCACCCTGCATTTTTTTTTGTAATTTGGAAAGTCATCTGCTAAATAACTGGCCCACAAGCTAGCACAAACTGTACACTGGTAAAATTGTTCCTAGTTTTTATTCATTGCGAGAAGAAAATAAAATAAAAGTATTATTTTCTTCAGGACTTTTGTTTTACAATGTCCCCTGTAATTTTTTTACGCGAATATCATTGTTTATACTGTTTTAGAAAACTAGGGAAATTTTAGTGCAAAAGGGAAATTTCAAGGCTCGGAGAGGGAAATTCCATTTTCGCAACCTGGCATCACTGATGCCAAACGATTAGTATTTTAGTTTCTATAAATTAGATTGGATGCTTACTCTCAATGATTTTGGCACAAATTTCAGCACCTATACCATGCTGAGGCCAGCCACCTTCAACTGTGACCAAATGATTAGTTTTAACAACTGATTGGATTATCGCCTCATCATCTAAAGGTCGCAATGATCGTAGATTTATTACCTAAAGTTAAAAAATTTTACTTTTAAAAGCTCAAAGTTCATATCATCTTGAGCGGAACTTACTTCACAATCAATGCCACTCTTACTCAATTCTTTAGCTGCATCCAAGCACGTACCGACGCTTTTGGAATGAGAAACTAATGTCACGCGATTACCAGTCCTTTCAATCTTAGCTTTCCCAATTGGAATGAGGAAATCTTTGCTCAGAGCTTCATCCGGGGTTTCAAACGGCACACCATACAAAAGTTCATTTTCAAGAAATACCACTAAACAAAAATAAAATATTAATATTATTAATTAATATTGGCGCAGTTCATCCCAAATTACCCGGATCATTATCCCTTATGGCAGCCTTCAATAAACCTCTGCAATCTTCGGAAGAATATGGAGAAATAACCTTTAAACCAGGGCAGTGAGCGTACCAAGCACCGAAACATTGAGAATGTTGAGCCCCGACACCCATTGCTGCTCCGTTGGGCCCTCTAAACACAATTGGACAACTAATCTGTCCCGCTGACATGTAAAAGGTTTTTGACGCGCTATTGATTATGTGGTCTATTGCTTGCATAGAGAAATTGAATGTCATGAATTCACAAATTGGTCGTAGACCAGCCTATAAAGGGAAACATTAAGTTGAATTATTATTTGAAATATTTGTTTATTAATTTACCATTCCAGCTCCGGTACTGATGCCCGCAAAGCCAATTTCTGTGATAGGGGTATCTATCACTCTCTTGTCACCGTATTTTTTCCATAGTCCTCGACTTATCTGTATATTTAGCAGGTTTAGAAATTTATTAACCATTTTAATATCAATAAATTTTATATACCTTATAGGCGCCATCATACATCGCAACTTCTTCTCCCATCAAAAACACCCTATCATCCCTTTCCATTTCTTCGTCAATTGCTGAATTAAGAGCATCTCTAACAGTTAACTAAGATAACAAATCATGACATAGTGGTTTAAAAATTAACCATTTTTATGATTTAATTACTTGGGCACATAGAGGTGTGGCAGTAGATAGACGTTGTTTTGAATTATTTGAAATATTCTAAAATATTTTAACGAAAATCATTATTTTTCCCATATCTTTACTTTATACAAAGTCCAATTAAAATTTTTCCGTACCTTTAATATATTTTTATGGAGAGTTTGAGAACAGATTCTACGTATAACATCCATATTTTTAATTTAATCGGTTGAATTTAATAAATAACGTGTAAATAATTTTAATAATTTCGTTTCAAGGGAAGCGAGATGTGTCCAAGGGGTCGAAAAAATGTAGTTCACTTTTTCCCACCTAGAGGCGCTGTCAGTCAAGGTCATTTAGATAAAAGTTATTTTCTCAAGTTCCTAATGAATGTGTAAAATTTTGAATATAGCTTCTTATTTTTTCTCCTTGTAACCTATCTATTTTAGTGATAGTTACATCATTTTTTAAGATATTGATAATTATTTATTTTTCGAATCCCATACTTGATCACGTGATCTATGACCTCTTTCTCCTCGACGGTCGCCATCTTGGTGAGTACGCGTGTTCATTTTCCTCCCTGTTACTCGTGAAAGTGTAATCATTTTTGACCAATTTTAACTTTTATTTCCTCATTATCCAGGAATTGGAGGTTAATTTTCCAAAATGTTTTCAACCTTAATAGAAAAGGCCAAAAATAGCCCCTTCGCGAGCCCTTTTAGTGCAAAATGCGAAGCCTCAAATTCCATCGAAACAGCCGGTGACCTTTCGCCGGTTCCCGGTAGAGAAATTGCCGCAGCTTCTGCCGTCAAGGGTAATAGTGCTTAACCCTTTGCAAATACACCTATTTAAGGTTTTACCAATATATTATGAATAAATTTATGAACTCTTATATATCTAGATGAAGTTGAATTTGGTACAATGAAATACTATGCCCTCTGTGGCTTTGGTGGTATTCTCAGTTGCGGTATTACCCATACAGCAGTAACTCCTTTGGATTTAGTGAAATGCCGGATACAAGTAATACTGCATTCGCAATGATGATGTTTTTTGATATTTATAGTAATCCTTTATTTAGACAAACCCCACTAAATATAAGGGTGTATTCAATGGTTTTTCTGTAACTCTAAAAGAAGAAGGAATTAGGGGTTTGGGTAAAGGATGGGCACCAACTTGCATTGGCTATTCCTTACAAGGATTAGGCAAATTTGGCTGCTACGAAATCTTCAAAACTGTGTACAGTGGAATTTTGGGCGAAGAATTAACATACCAGTGGAGAACGTCTCTATACTTAGCTGCTAGCGCTTCTGCAGAGTTTTTCGCAGATATTGCTCTATGTCCCATGGAAGCCTGCAAGGTCAGAATTCAAACCCAACCCAGCTGTCCGCCCACTCTTAGGGGGACTCTACCTATGATTATTAAAAGTGAAGGATATGGTGGGTGAGTTGGATTCATTTAAAACATTACTGACATAATACTTTTGATTTATTTAACCAAGGCTCAAGTACAATTTAGGTGTTATTTCTTTTAATCCAAAATTTTAAATATTCCAGTTTATACAAAGGCATCACCCCGCTTTGGGGAAGACAAATTCCTTACACAATGATGAAGTTTGCTTGCTTTGAAAGAACCGTAGAATTATTATACAAACATGTTGTACCAAAACCAAGGGAGCAATGTGATAAAAGCGAACAACTTGTCGTTACATTTGCAGCTGGATACATTGGTACATATACCTTACAAATTATCCCAAGAACCATGATAATTAAACTAGGTTTCTCATAACTTTAGCTGGTGTTTTCTGCGCTATTGTTTCTCATCCTGCTGACACGATTGTCTCTAAATTAAATCAAGACAAAGGCAGCACTGCCGTGGACATTGCTAAGAAATTAGGATTTGCTGGTATGCTTTTTATTCACTCCTTAAAGCACTTTCTTTAAGCTGAATCCAGAAGACTGGTTTATTTTAAGCCTTGGTCGTGTTATTTTCATAATAGCAATTATGGTATTCAGTGAGTCATACTGTGCTAGATAATTATACCTCCAGTTTGGTTTATTAGTGCTTTATTGTAATATAAAGTCAAACTAAACGGGGACAAAATATTTAAATTACATCTAGAGCTGGGTGTAACTTGTTGGTTTTCTCTTTAAAGGTTTATGGAAGGGTTTAACTCCCCGTATCATTATGATTGGTACTTTAACTGCCCTTCAATGGTTCATTTACGACGCTGTGAAAGTCTGGCTGCGACTCCCACGTCCACCCCCACCAGAAATGCCAGAGAGCTTGAAACGCAAGTTGGCGGAGAAGCAGCAATAACCGCAATTGGTTGAGTAGTGTTATGAAAAGAATCCTTGTAATAGTTGCTGTACATAATTGCAGGTAAAGAGGAACTATCATTTTTTAGTGCACTTTCCCCTTCGACACAATTTTCTTCATCCTTCATCGCGTTTATTTAAATATATTGAAATTATAATATACAGACTGTGGACTATAATATTAGAGTATAAATTAAATAATGCAAACTATCTCCAAGACTTATTTAAAAAAAAATGGTTTTGTTGTATGTGATTTATAAAGTTAAATCCAATTAAAGAAATATTGTTCCTCCATAAGTCATTGAAGTTTAATTTTTTCCTTCGTTATGAATGTGATAAAATTACAGGGTTGCCACACGTTATGGAATTTAAAAATTGGCCTAAAATGTCAGGGAGGTTCAAGGTATTTATAAATGGGCATAAAATATCACTTAGAATTTGTAAAAAGTCGGGGAATTCAATTTTATCTGGATACTTTTTGAAGGTAATTTTACTCTAGACCTATGACAAATTCTATGATTATCATTTATTTCCTTGAAAGTTTGGCTAATTTTTTCAACATTGCAATAACCTTTTTACTGAAATATAAGTGCATTTAAATTTATTAATTTCTGATAAAAGTAAAATATAAAATGAAAATTTTGTCCTTAAAAAGTCGCAGAATATGTAAAGATTTTGTTGCAACCCCTGAATTAAATTGATTCCAACTAATTCAGTAGCTAAAGCTGCATTTACACTCTTAAAACTGGTTTTCAATTTCATTGGTCAAAACTGGCATTCAAATTGACAAACTGGAATTTAAGCTAGAGTATAATGTAGGCAGATAATCTTGACAGTTGCATCTGCCTATTCTTAGTTACTTCAAAATGCATTTTCTAATAAAATTTTCATAGAAAACTGTTTAATATAAACTGCAGTAGAAAAATATTTTGGCTATAATATTAATTACTTTGATATTTTTTACATCCATGAGAAAAAATTACACTGCGATGTTTTACTGTCTTTTCCCGCTGGTAGGGAACAAGACCAGAAATATCGACCATGATTATTCTTTCCATTTTTGCATTGTTGTTTTTTACATGGTTTTTGGTGTACAGTACATTTTGGAGCTTTTTGGGGCCCCGGTAGAATGTTTTTCCATCGTTTAGTCTGTTCTTGTGCCTTTTCGCTCGTTTTCTTTTGTTGTTCAGGCTGACTCTGGGTAAAATTAGATTCAGATTGAGAACTTTCTGATTCCAAAATTTCAATTTCTAAATTTGGCGTAGACTTTTTGGGTGCTTGAAAGAAATTTGTTATCTTAGTCTCTTTAGCAATTTTTCTTTTGCCTGTATTAGTAGGAATAACGGAAGTTTCTTTGTTTAAATACTGGGATATGCTTTTTTGAGTACCAGCCAGTTCTGGCCAATATTTAGTGCAAATTGAGGGGCATTTTGAAGCGGGTATAGGGTTGCAATTTTTTAGCGTAAGTCGAACTGGGCAGTGATCGGAACCCATTACATCACGTAGTATTTCACAATCTTCGATAAAAGGGAGTAATTTATCATCAACCACTATGTAATCCAATCGTGTTCCATAATTATTGACTCTGGCGTGGATTTTTGTATTCCAACAAGTGAAAGCATTTTTCTCATTTGGATAGAAAAACCGAAATGTATCGGTAAAATTTGGGCCACCTTCTGTTTCTAGAGAAAACAGCGTTAGAATTTAAATTGCGCCATTCATAAAGCGGAAACCATCTGCTAATGAAACTTTCACAGGTGCTTTCCCTTTACGAGGAACTTAATTGAACTATATATTTTTACTTGCTAGAAAATCAGTCAACCATACTCTGCTACGTCTTAATTCGAAATCCTGTACGAATAATTTTCTTAATTTAAAATTAACTTCAATTTAAGAGTAATTATAACTTACAAAAATTGTATCTGGATCACAATGATCGATTCTTTGGTGACTACAATTGAAATCTCCAAGAATTATCACGTGGCTATAAGAAAAGTAATATTTACAGGGCAACCAGGCAATAGTATTCAAAAATATGTAGGAAATTTCAAAATTATAGAATAATTATTTAACTAAATTACCAATTTAAAGAAGTTATTCATGACCAAAAACTATCGCTACGCCCCCTTTGGTTCGCCATTGAAACCTAGATAGGTAGCGAATTATGCCATGCTTAAGCAGACACTATTAGTTTTTCCTGCTCGTTATCCATAAATTTGACTCTAATATATAATGGTTCTTGCATTTTAATATAATTTTTACATTGTTTGCTTTATTTAAGAAAAAACGTTCTTATGACTATTTAATTTGTCTGAAGCGGACGCTAGATCATAGGTGCTACCTCAGAGAAGCTAGCTAGAGCCGTTACGCCACCTAGACTCGTTTTGGTCACGAATTACAACTAAAGACGGATCTGAAAAGAAATTTCAAAATCTTTTCCGGTCTGCAAGGGTGTAATTCTTAAAGTTTTATCAGTTGCTAAATATATAGTATAAAAAACAGAAGTATAGGAAAATTTAGGAATTATTCGTTCGCTAGGAGCTATTGGCAAATAAAATGATAGGAAATTTTGGTTTACTCACTAATCATTTAAAACCAGGCTTGATGCTCTCTTTTCAAGTAATTTATAAAACATCATCTGATAATCCTCTCTATCTGGTTTCTCACAATCAACTCTTGGGCAGTAAACGTTAATTACAACTAACTTTTTAGAAATTTCATCTAAACTGTAATGATTTTAATGTATTAATCCCAAATAAATGAAGTTTAAAAGTTATACCAAATATTGTGGCATGTTATCACAGAACGTCCCTCTTTTTCCAGATCCATTATTTGAGAAGCCAAAAAGTCGTCATCCTTAACTAAACATCCAATTTCACTATTACCATTTAATTGCCCTGATAGACCCTCTTCAGCATAGTATGGTGTAGCTATAAGTAAATTCAAAGTAATGAAATATAGTATTATATTTGGTAAAAGTTGTTTTTTTACTACTTAAAAACAGTCTACCAAAAATCAGCTTTAAAATTATCTAAATTTCCATTTAAAAATACAAAATATTTAGTATTAAACAATAACTTTTTAAGCATAAATAAAACATTTTGGATAAACTAAAAAATTGAACAAGGAAAATGTTAAATCAGTTACCATTAAATTTACCTTTATTAGTGCAAAATGTACCAACGCCAGAATAGCCACCTTCTTTATTTTCTCTTCTTTTCGTTAAAAAGAAGTAAGAATTGAAACCAGCAACTATCGGATTGGCTTGAATTAAAGTTGCCCCTTCAATTAATTGAAAATGAATTTACATAATTAAATACCAAAGAATTGTAATACTAAGATTATGGCCACATTGCAAATCATTCAAATTAGCTATTAGTAAGTTTATTAAATTTCTTCAAATTTGTTTGGGGTTTAGCTTTATTATCCCTTTTTTTAATGGACTAATCTACTTATTTGCCAATTTTATCATTCAAATTTACCGCCAATTTGCAAGTCGCAATATCATTGGAAAGTCGCGTTTTCATTTCGAACGAAAGTATTAAGCCTTGGAACAAACTCTCAAAAGACGAAAGATATTTTCAACTTACGAGACAATTTAATTTCCTGAAACGCTATAACATCGCTGTTTAACTCGGTAAGAACATCTCTTAATGGTTTAGGAAGTGCTTTTAGACCGTTAATATTCCACGTTGTAATTTTCATTTTTAATCGTGTGTTCTCAGTTCTCACATAATCACATTACATGACATGCCCCCATGGGGTAGTCTTCAAAGTAAGGGACCAATGTAAAAGGATTTTTGGGTTTAATTGATCGTATTGATTTATCTTAAAATTAGGCATGAAATATAAAATTTTTAAATGCATTAGGCTTTGCAAACCCTATTACTGTATAGAAGTCACTTTATCAATTTTTAAATTTATCAAGTTAACGGACAAGATATTTGGCGATTTTAGTGCTGACCCCGGCGCTTGCGTTCCAGCGTAAGCGCATGACCTTGACATATTTTTCAATTTAAACGCCTAACACGTGTTTGCGGCTTCTGCATAGAAACTATCACATCGATTTTCTCAAAATTAAATGGTAATTTAAGTAATTTAAAATTAACGCAAATATGAACGCTAACACAAAAGCCATAGAAATAGCCACACTGCTATCCAGTAAAGTAATTCTAGAACCGATAACGCCGGAAGATGAAAATAATATAAGCCTTGCACTAAATGAGTTGTCAAATCTGGCTCAAATGTTCTTAGATGGTAGTTTTCACGTTTTGTTTAGCCACCCAAATATCGCTGATACTGAATCGGGAATATTTAACAAGGCTTCTAGTGGAACTGTCGAGTCATGGGAGAAAGAATTAACTGTATCGGTGACGAAGTACTTGAACAATGCCATAGAAGATGATTTAGAAATACGACACGCAACCATTTTGTTATATGGGGCAGCAGCTTTACAACTTTATGTACAGAACAATTGGACAGGACCAGTAACCTCAACAACCTTTCAACTCCCATTTTATGCCAAAGAAAATGCATCAAGTGTCATTGAGACACTATCTTCAAATGGTCAGATATATAATTTAACCAGAAGACCAGAACTCTTACTGTTTTCAAAAACATTACTTGCGTTGGTGGATGAAAAGTATTGTCCAACTAAAATATGGTGGCAATTCCGTTACAGTCGTATATTCCAGTACCTTCTGCCTGAAAGAATTTCTTCGCTTTATTACAGCACAATTGATCTCATCGAAAAAGGTCTAGCACATTTGTCTGAACACATTGGTGATACGGAAAAAGCTTTATTACTAACAGAGGCATCGCTTTATTGCACAAAATTCAGAGATATTTCAAGGTCCAAAAAACACCTGGATGCAGCAACATCCATTTTGGGTGTTGACATAAGCATGACGGGAGCTTTAGCTAAAAGAACAAGATTCCAGCAAACTCCCTATGCACAGCTTGTAGTTAAAATAAACCAAGAACGAAATACTAAGGAGCTTTTTGACATTCATGATGAGTCTGTAATGCCTGTTGATGTTAAACTTCAAGACGAATCACTACTTCACAACATTGCCTTTTTAAATATTGAAGATGGTGAAATTGAACGGATTCAACCCGAAGAACTGGCAATTGTCTTGGCTACCTGCGTTCAGAAAAGAAAATGCGCTGCCCATGATGATATGCTGAAGGAAGAACTGATTGCCTTTATAGAATGCATTTTATCGCGACCTAACATGTGGTCATTTCATTTCAACGCTCTACTGTTAAGAAGTTTGCTCGAGAAAAATCGGATGAAGAAAGTGGAACGAGCCATGATGCAAGTTCAAGCCTTGGTCGATTTGGTTAATGAAGAATCTGAAGACTCGATGCCGAGACTTCAGCTTTTCTACTGCACTATGATCCCTCCATTTTGGGCTTTGGAAAAAGAGCTCGCCGAACTTTTTATGTCTTTAGGCTCAATCAAAAGCGCCCTGGAGATATTTTTACGTTTAGAGTTATGGGAAGATGTGGTATTTTGTTACAAGCGTTTACAACAGAATGAAAAAGCTTTGAAAATTATCGAAGATCAGATGGCGATTAAAGAAACTCCTTTATTATGGTGCTTATTAGGTGATGTTAAGAATGATCCAGTATGCTACGAGAAAGCCTGGGAATTATCAAAACATCGCAGCGCACGATCACAACGTAGCTTGGGATATTACTACTTTGACCAGAAAAAATACTCTGAATGCATTCCTTATTTTGCGAAAGCGGTGGAAATCAGCAGTTTGGATCAGAAAGTTTGGTTCTCATATGGTCACGCAGCTACTCAAATTGAAGACTATGAGCTTGCCACAAAATGCTATCGTTGGCTAATAAATTTGGACCCAGATAGCTATGAATCCTGGAATAATCTGTCCAACGCCTATATTAAGATGAAACAGAAACCAAGAGCATGGAAGACCCTACAAGAAGCGCTTAAGTGCAATTTTGAAGAGTGGAGAATTTGGGAGAATTATTTGTTGGTGTCCATGGATGTTGGCGCTTTTGAAGACACGATTAAAGCGTGGCACAGACTTATAGAGCTCAAAGGGAAGCATATAGATGAAGAAATACTGGAATTACTAGTCAATGCCATAATTAATGATGTTATTGATATAAATGAACGACCAGCTTCTTCATATAGGCAAAAAGCGTTGGAGCTTCTAGGTCATATTACCGCAACTGCTACCAATAGTGCAAAAACTTGGTTTCTTTATGGAAAATTGATAGATAACAGCACTGAAGCCTCTATCAACCCTGAAGTTATGGATAAAGTACTACAATACTACCAGAAAGCTTATCGCAACTCAGTTTTGAGAGAAGGGTGGGATAAATGTCCACAGTCGGTTTTTGAAACCATTTCCTACGTTGAATCTGTATCAGATGCCATTTCTAAACGAATTACTCAAACTCCGGATGAAAATCAAATTTCTCAGTTGAAACAGTCAGCTAAATTAATGTTAAAAAGCGTTATTGCGGTTGTTTCGAAACAGTTAGATGATTATATGTACGGAGATGATGCTAATGATGTACTAATTAAGAAAGAAAATCTTGTAAAATTGTTAGAAAATATCTAATTTTTTAAATTGTATTTTTGCACGCACCTATTTAATAAATGCATAGTGAAAATCATGTTTATGTGAACTTTTATTTTAATCAGGAAATTATGCAGTTGCACTGTGCTGCCAATGCTGCTCGAGAAATGGGCGGGGCTTTATGCGTGTTTTTTTATGAGCTGGGACTTCATGGTAAAATCATGGCACGAGTGGGGGGGGGGGGGGACGGAAAAAACGTCATTGGCGTGAACTTTAATGGCGTTTAAAGGCGAAAATGTTTGGCGATTAAATTTGTTACCGGTCTGATTTGATTAGAAGACGATCACTTGGAAAATATGCTTATGAGAAAATGGATTTCAGAAACATTCCTAGTTTATACATACATAATATCATAAGTAACATAATAACAATAATTATGACAATTAACGATATTTACAACGAAAATTATTTTCATAGATGTTTTCATCGGTGAGAGTTGTTGAACGTACCCCTGGTTTCCGATATCAATATTAGGCTAAAATGATAAAAATTAAAAAAGTTTTTCTCGGCGCCACTAGCTCATGTTTTTTTTTTATCACGCATGATTCGCACGCGGGCTTCAAAACAAAGCCAAAGCCCCTCGCGTCTCCAGAACCCATAACGATAATCGTTCTAGCTAGGAGCAACCATGGGCCAAATAATGATAAATCATGATTTATCATTATTTGGCCCATGGAGCAACAAACCGAAGGAGAACGCAGCTAGCCTTTAAACACGCTAACGAAGGGTTGTGTACGAATTTCATTGGACGAGCGTCACGAGCCTTTATACGATGAACGTTTTACGGGCGGGGGGGGGGGGAGACAATTTCCGAATTTTCCCCTTCCGACGGCAGCAGGCGCTAAAGCGTCTAGCCAATGAAAAACGTACACAAGAAAATCCACGACTTTTGACGGGTTGCGTTCTCCTTGTGTGGGGTGTTGTGTTTGTTGCTCCTAGGTTCTAGCCAGAACGTGCTCTCCGATATTAGACTTAAATTTACCGTTTTGGATGACTACTTTTTGACAAAAAGTAGTCATCCAAAACGGTAAGTCGCGAGTCCAAGTCACAGCTTGAAGAGATTATCAGTGCCGAAAAAAGGTTCGGTTAGAAATTTAGCATTAAAGCAATAGGAAGGGTCATACTTAGTGTTATTATGTTACTTATGATAATATCCTGGTTTATTTTTTTTTAATTGAAATATATGATGTAAAAGTTGAATCTTGAACAAATACCGCGTTGAGAGAACGAAGTAAAGATAATGCTAAAGCTGCTGCCATCTGTAATTGAGTTTTTAAATTACGTGGAACACTTGTAGTTCAAAAATCTACCTATAGATGACAGACTCTCCACCGAATAGTAGCAATTTTACACAAAATCGCGGCAGAAAGGTTTTTATGTTTAAATTCAAGAAACACTAAATAAAGATTACGAAACCTCGCTATTCAATTATTAAAAATTTACCCTAAAAATGCGACAGAAAGTTTGCTTAGAAAAACCATAGACAAATAAAAGATTATCCAGGACCGCTAGTCTATCTTTCCGTGTACCAAAATTGTCACATAAAACTTCAACTTCAGTTTCATTAATCTAAAAATTCCCTAACATTATGTGGCGTAAGCTGTACCCAAAGTGACGTAATTTTGCGTTGGCGTTTTTTCAAAAGGGGGCGCTAGTAGTTGAAGGTTAGCTTTAGAAGACGCATTTTGTAGCAAATAGCTGTCCGGACTGTTCGAGAAGGAAAACGTTATGAATAAAACCAAAAGTAAATATTTACTTTTGATAAAACCAATGCTTAACCAAATTTTTATAGTTAGGCAAAATTTTGTAACCCTATAAGCTGACTGAAAAATAGATTAATTCAAAATTAAAGACGGTGTTTCATAAGGCCAGCTCCGAAACTGCTCTCAACTCCCTCTGGGATCTAGTAAAGGTTACGCGTGACGTCATGCGAGAGCAATTTCTCAATGAGAAAAGCTATGGTTTTTTGGGGACCATTTTAGGCTAGATTTAAATAAATGTTTTATAATCTTTCTCGGGTGATTGAACAAGATTAGGGGGACCAGACTTCCTATATTTCCTATATTTTGCATGCCTTCCTATAAATTACTTTAATTTTACCTTATTTTCATTCATTTTGCTGGTTGCATTTATTTGGGTTTCAATTTTATCTTGAATTTCCACCAAGAATAATAACTTTGGTTTTTCGGTATAACCCTAAAACATTTCGTCGTCGTGTACCCACTTGTATTCTATATTTTACTTTATTTGGCCAATTTTTCATATTTTCCTTTATTTGGCCTATTTTTTATATTTTCCTTTATTTGGCCCATTTTTTATTTTTTACTTTATTTGGCCCATTTTTTATATTTGACTTTATTTGGCCCATTTTTTATATTTTCCTTTATTTGGCCCATTTTTTATATTTTCCTTTATTTGGCCTATGGTGTTTCCTATATTTTCCTTTATTTAAAATATGGTGTTTCCTAAATTTTTCTTTATTTTACCTGTTTTGTATCCTATATTTTCTTATAATTCGCGATCAAATTTCCTTTTTTTCGTATAATTTTTCCGATTAATTTTCCTGGTCACCCTTCAAGATATATCCGCATTGTAACCTGGCCACCTGAATTAATGACTTTAAAAATCGCTTGATGACTTAGGCCTGTGGTGGTGCCTTGGGTATTATTAGCCTAGCTGATTATTACCAAGTACTGTATAAAATTTATTAACTTCATTTTCAATAAAATAAATCTATTTTTATATTAATAAATTCAAATTATTCCGTTGGTAATGTCCAATGTAAAAGGTGACACTCAATTACTCTCGGTGTACACCGGGAGTGCTCGGAGCAGCCCCAAATTTGGCTCCTATTTTTCTCTATGTTTATAGTGAAAAGTAAATTTTTCTTAATTGTTAAATATATGTCGTTAAAATCAATTTCCTAATAATATTTATCGTTTTTATCATGAAACTAACTAATAAAATCGCGGCAAAATTTATGGCAACGCGCAGTGCCAGCCAGTGTATTTTTTGTAAGTTAAAAATTCGGTAAGCTTGAATTATTAAAAGATTAATACTTAAATTTAAACCATAGTTTAACTAATACTAAATATTTTTGTAGTAGTTTGTCGAAGGCTTTAATATATTCATAGTTCTTAGCTACGCTTATGTTCTTGGTGGCTATTATTAGTTGCTTAGGTGAAACTTAAGAAATGCAAACCTACATTGAATGGACACGGGTTAAGTTAGACCGTTTTAATTTGAGAAAACGTGGTACTTCGGCAATCGGCACAGGTTTTTAGGTAGTTTACTTTTTATACTAACTCATACGTAAAATTCAAAATTCTTAAAGGGTCACTAACATGAATTTTTTACTTTAAATTTTGTCATAAAATCAAATTTGAATCGTGGCTTGAAAAGTGACTGGGGTAGTGGGGTCTGAAACCTCGCCGTTGTAAACAATTTTAAATAAATTTCCGCCATGTAGTATCTTGTTTCTTTATATATGAAATATTTTAATTATACCATGACTTTTAAACCATTTATTCTACAAGATTAATCCATCCTAATAGTTATTTTTAATAATATTCGAAAAATATAATTATTATTATAATAATTTTTCTGGCATAACCCTATTTTTTCGTGTTTCTCAAACGTTTTGAATATATTTTGTTTCAATTTTCTGTTCCACTGTTCCCAAAAATTTATTTGTTTATAGATGGGGGAAGGAAACACGTTACCGGCGTGCACTTCAATCGCGTAGGAAGACGTCACTTTTAGGGAACCAATGAGATTTGATATTTTTGGTGGAAGGTGAATGAGGTGGATTGGGACCAACACTAAAAATCGTCTCAAATAGTAATAAATATATTCCTTCAAAAATTTAATTTGACTTGGAATAATCACGGCCAACTTTGATCACGCGCTATAGCGGCCAACCCATTCGTTGAAGTTTCTATGTTAACCTACGAGCGAAAGATGTCTGTATGAGTTGAGCGCCCCTAGCGGAATATTTTGTTTAGAATAGTTTTCTTTATACAGACCAAATGCGTTGGAATTCAAACTTATTCATATTAAAATTGTATTATTGTCATTTTTACACAATTACCTTGGACAAAAATTTAAAATAAAATAAAAAGACTGGATACTTCATGGCTAAAATTTATATATTTATTTACATGTCACTGGATACTTCATGGCTAAAATTTATATATTTATTTATGTAAATAAATATATAAATTTTAGCAATGAAGTATCCAGTCTTTTTATTTTATTTTAAATTCTAATGCCATGGCAGGTAAAACCTTTCAAATTAAAAATTACCCTGGACAAAACTTGTAAATATTAATTAAGTAACAAGTATTATTACCATTTAATTGCAAAAGTTGCCGATATATATGTGATATTCTAAATTAAGCGTATAAGACGCGTTAATAACACCCGTTTTACCTTGAAGCCAATATAAAAAACTCTATGGGTTCAGCGCCACGCTCGAAATAGCGGGAAAATCCTTGCTCAAGGAATTTTGACGAATGGGTTGGCCGCTATAGCGCGTGATCCAAGTTGGCCGTGGTATAATAAATCACGAAATAATTTTGAAATTTAGTTAAAAAAATAATTGGTTGATGACGAATAAAATGGCGAAATTTATTCCTGCAAAATCACCAGCATTTAAGTGCGCGCGTAAAACAATTCATGATGAACAAGTGTTGTAAGTTCCGGAAAATGACGAGGCTTTTTTCCGGAAAAGTTTCCATATTTTCCCGAAAAAAATTAAGAAAAAGTTTTCATTCCATGATTAGTCTAATATATTGTTTACAAATTTAAATAAAGCGGTATTTTCGTCTCATTTTTTTTTCGAATCTAAAAGTAAAACCCAAACTTCTAGACTATATTTAAACTGATTAACAATGTAATTATGCTACTTTTGCTGTTATTAGACATTTTATAAGTTAAAAAAAATAAAAACCCTTAAAAAGTAATTTATGTTTCAATTTTTTAATTTTCCGATTTGCGGAAAATTTTCCGTATTTTATTTTTCCGGAAAATTAACAACACTATGATGAACCGTAGTAAACCACAGAAACAATTAAGTGATGTTAAGAAAAAGGGCAAACATACGACTTTCATTATCTCATTCTCTAGCGAGTTTCTTCCCACCCATCTCCAACCCCCTTCCTTCAATCAGTTCTTGGGTAAGCCACTATTTTCTCTAGAAAGACCCAAGAACGCTTGCAGTTACTGAACGAATTTGTCTGCGCATTCGCCGTTCGTTTCCCCCCTTCCTCGCGCGTCTAAGCGCCCCAAATTTGCCATAAACTATCGAATCAGCGAAGCTCGATTTTGAGATTCTGTAACGACTTTTTTTCGCGTTTCCGTTTCCGGTTCCGTTAACCAGCTAACAAAGTTAGCGGCACGCCGTTTCTTTCGGGATAATAATTTAGTCTTATAGCCGAGGCTTAGCGTTGTTCCAAGAAGATAAAAGTCTTTTCGGGTGGTTAGGCCTAATATCGGAGAAATTAAGTTGCCACACGTTTATGGTTAGGAAATTTAGGTTCCTTTATTTTGGCTCAAGTACGCCATTTGATTCGCGTAATTGTATTACTTAAGGTTTTTATGTGGTTTACTTTTGATACTCATACCTTGAATCCAAGCTCATCCGTAACATTCAAAATTCTTAAAGGGTAACTGAAATAATATTTTTAGCTTTCAATATAGACTTGGCACTCCGTAGCTTTGGCAGTGGCCGCCATTGTGGTCATATTTTTCTCCCCACGATAAAAACTATTGGGAAAAAACTGTGACGTAGCACTGCCAAGTCCCTATTTAGGAATAAAATTATATTAAAATTGCAATGAAGGTTTTCTAAATTATACTAAAGGCTGGTTTACACTAAGGCAAAACCGCCGTGACGGCGGGCGCTAACTTTTGAAATCCTCGTTAGGCCTAATAGAAAATTTTTGCGTTCACGCCCGCCGTCACGACGGTTTTGCGCTAGTGAAAACCAAAACCCTTACACAAATTTTTAAAGAGTTACTATGATGATATATATTTAGC
The DNA here is from genome assembly GCF_980474605.1 of Leiobunum rupestre. Taxonomy (NCBI): domain Eukaryota; kingdom Metazoa; phylum Arthropoda; class Arachnida; order Opiliones; family Sclerosomatidae; genus Leiobunum; species Leiobunum rupestre. The sequence goes on along the minus strand of NC_143384.1, from coordinate 20,366,494 downwards.
TGTAAATTTTGATTTTAACATATTAAAATTGCTATGAAGGTTTTCTCAGATACTAACTCATAACTAACAAGATATTTTAGCAGGAAAGATCCAGTCTACGTCATAGGTCGGCAACCCTTTTGGTCTCTAGTCTCCGGTCCTCCAGTTTCCACGGGAAGGTTGGGTATCCGGTCTCGAAGTCCGGGGGCTAGAGGCCGGAGCCGTCAATTTTTTCGTGACTAGAGGCATCCAGGTCTCCAATATCCACTGGAAGGATGGGCCTCCAGTCTCCATAGAAGTTGTAGGTCTCCGGTCTCGAAGGCTGGAGGCCGGAGCCGCCGATTTATTCGTGACCAGAGGTCTCCAGGTCTCCAATATCCACTGGAAAGATGGGCCTCCAGTCTCCATAGAAGTTGTAGGTCACCGGTCTCGAAGGCTGGAGGCCGGAGCCGCTGATTTATTCGTGACTAGAGGCCTCCGGTCTCCAGGTCTCCAATATCCACTGGAAGTATGGGCCTCCAGTCTCCATAGAAGTTGTAGGTCTCCGGTCTCGAAGGCTGGAGGCCGGAGCCGCCGATTTATTCGTGACTAGAGGCCTCCGGTCTCCAGGTCTCCAATATCCACTGGAATGTTGGGCCTCCGGTCCCCGGTCCTCCAGTCTCCATCGCGACTAGAGGCATCCGATCTCCAGGTCTCCAGTTACCATACCGACTAGAGGCCTCCAGTCTCCATAGAAATCGTAAGTCTCTGGTCTCGAAGGCTGGAGACCGGAGCCGCCGATTTATGATTGTGACTATAGGACTCCGGCCTCCAGGTCTCCAATATCCACTGGAATGTTGGGCCTCCGGTCCTCCAGTCTCCATGGAAATTGCAGGTCTCCGGTCTCGAAGGCTGGAGGCCGGAGCCACCGATTTATTCGTGACTTGAGGCCTCTGGTCTCCAGGTCTCCAATATCCACTGGAAGGATGGGCCTCCACTCTCCATAGAAGTTGTAGGTCTCCGGTCTCGAAGGCTGGAGGCCGGAGCCGCTGATTTATTCGTGACTAGAGGCCTCCGGTCTCCAGGTCTCCAATATCCACTGGAAGTATGGGCCTCCAGTCTCCATATAAGTTGTAGGTCTCCGGTCTCGAAGGCTGGAGGCCGGAGCCGCCGATTTATTCGTGACCAGAGGTCTCCAGGTTTCCAATATCCACTGGAAGGATGGGCCTCCAGTCTCCATAGAAGTTGTAGGTCACCGGTCTCGAAGGCTGGAGGCCGGAGCCGCTGATTTATTCGTGACTAGAGGCCTCCGGTCTCCAGGTCTCCAATATCCACTGGAATGTTGGGCCTCCGGTCCTCCAGTCTCCATGGAAATTGCAGGTCTCCGGTCTCGAAGGCTGGAGGCCGGAGCCGCCAATTTATTCGTGACTAGAGGCCTCCGGTCTCCAGGTCTCCAATATCCACTGGAAGGATGGGCCTCCAGTCTCCATGGAAATTGCAGGTCTCCGGTCTCGAAGGCTGGAGGCCGGAGCCGCCAATTTATTCGTGACTAGAGGCCTCCGGTCTCCAGGTCTCCAATATCCACTGGAATGTTGGGCCTCCGGTCCCCGGTCCTCCAGTCTCCATCGCGACTAGAGGCATCCGATCTCCAGGTCTCCAGTTACCATACCGACTAGAGGCCTCCAGTCTCCATAGAAATCGTAAGTCTCTGGTCTCGAAGGCTGGAGACCGGAGCCGCCGATTTATGATTGTGACTATAGGACTCCGGCCTCCAGGTCTCCAATCTCCATAGCGGTTCTAGGCCTCCGGTCTCCAGTCTCCATCCAGACTGGAGGCCGGAGCCGCCGATGTATGGTCTACGTCAGTGTTTGAACGCCTTACTAATAATTGGTTTTCGCAAGGGCGTTCAACGTCACGTTTCTCAACTTTGGCACGTACCGGGTTTTGATGCGCTTTAATAAATACATTGCACGTGCAAGTGGAAACTAAGCTTTACATCCCTTCCCCTCATATAATATAGTAAACGCCCATAACAAATCTCACAACATGTCGGCGTGCATTTGTACAAACTGAAGTTAATAGGAGCTCCACTGTCTTTACGACTCTATTCGCGACCGAAAACTATCGCTACGCCCTCTTTTGGTTGCCGTGGAAAAGTTCTTGGGTAGCGTGTTATAACAATATTAGAGATGAATTATGGGTATATTGTTCAATATTGTGAATATAGATGGCGCTTTATTTTCTATACTAGGGGCCTACAGGGATAATTATTTTGGAAACAATGAAATCCACTATTCCCAGGGTTACTTCTGTAATTATTTAGATAAATATAAAATGTTTCTCTGGTTTTGGAAAACTAGGGAATTATTGGACAGAAATGATATATTTTAACGCCGCGAAAGGCAAATTTTCTTTTCCGCGATCTGGCATCACTGAGCGTATCAGCAGACTGAGCAGGCGCTATTAGAAAGTTAGGGTGGATGAAATAGAAGCTTTAAATTTACATTTCCTAATTTCCTCCATAGTCACACAGAGCAATTAAAACGCGAAATTTATCAAGAGCAGACGCTAGATTGTAGCAAAGATACGAGAGCTTTCAGATTAACGGTTTTGCAACGAAGGAATTACTCAAGTGACCTCCTAAATTAGAATCTAGGGTACGAGGTATATATTGTCTTTGATCGTAGGTACTACCTCGGTAGAACGTAACGCCGCAGCGCCATCTAGACTTGTTTCGGTCGCGAATTTCAACACATTGAATTTTAAAAAATATACCAAACCCTTTCGTCTGCTTACATAATTAGCGCTGATTCCGTCAGCTAATGTTACACTTGTTGGCAGGCGTATAAAATTCGTTTAATATGAATTTTACTCTGCCTTTTACCATAAATAACATAATACCCACAAGTAAGACGATTACTGTTTTAATGCTAATTTTCTGACCGAACCTTTTTTATACTGACACTCTGGCCAACTTGGTCAAGCTCCGACTTAGTCTTGCAACCGAACTGAGTAGCGCATTAACTTCCTTGGGAATAGTATATTTCGCCTTGGTCATATTAAGACAGTAGATAACTCTGTGCTGATAACTAAACCCTGATTTCGTAATAGAGTAGTTTCACCTCGTAGCTTTGGCCATGGCCGCCATTTTAGGCGCGTTTTTTTCTCTATAGGAAAAAGCATGGGTGACGTTGCGTGATGTAGCGCTGACACTACTCTATAGCTCTGAAAATCAGTATTCAGTTCGGTGATAAATTTTGCTAATTGACATTACTTTGCCTTCACTAGTAGTAAAATAAGAGTCTCCAAAGTATGACCATAAGTGTACAATTTTGAAACATTAGTGTGACACTTCCTATTCTTCACATACAAAAGTTTTACTGAGAGCTATTCACAAGACAGACTGCCTTACGGGCTTCGTCGCCGTTTTGCGTCCGCTTGCTTACGCGCTACACGTAGATTTGACAGCGTCTCGCTAGGGGGAGAGTTCCTTCTTGTGATGACGTCACTCCGATACTAGCTCTCAGTAAAATATTCCCCAAAGTGACAAACTGATGGACTAATATTATAGACTTACGGTATGACGTATTTTGAATTAGTGAAACGTTGTCACTGCCATTAGAGCGTTAAATTAATTGAGCCTCCATTACTGAAGAAAATAAAGAAATTGTAAATGAACACTGCTAGCGCGTGGCAAGTGGAAAAGGCTAAAGATATAAGACTTTCCCGACGATTTTAAAAGGAGTTTTTAGTTCAAAATTCCGAACGCAGATGACGCTACTATACCGAAAATAGAAAAACCCAAATTACCTTAGTCCAGAAGCCTTTGCATTGTACTCTTGGAGACTATTACTGATTATTACTCTAAAAAACACGAAAAATGCATTTTTATTTATTATTATATCCCAATTTATATCTTTGTTGGTGTATAAAAAAGGTTATAAAGCAAGACGTAATGTGTTTGGGTAATACCAATTTTTCACTTAGTCCTAAAACAACGAGTGAAAATGTCAATAGTTTTTCACGGCGTCATTAGGCTACGAGTACTACTATAGTGGCCTCTGTTATTCTAACCTGAAAGCGTACTGGTAGTACGTCGACTGACACGTAGATGGCGCTCATATTGAAGTCTCAAGGGACGGATAGATTTCCTTCTCCTATGATCGGCAAAGCTCCCCGTCTTAGCCGACTGTCTTGGCACAAAAGAGCGGAAACGATAGTTCACTTTTTTAAAATAAAAGGTGCAAAATAAAATAAATGATTATAATATTATAAGTAATTAATAATTACTTTTAAACTAGTTAATTACAATTGCGAAATTTGTGGTAACAGGGTCTGGGACCCAAATCGTTAACTTTTTTAAAATTAAAAGTGCAAAATAAAATTAATACCTAACGTTGGGAAATATTTTAATAATTAATATTAATTACTTTTAAACTAGTTAATTATAAATCTGGGTTGAAATCTGGCCTATTTCCAGTTTAAAATTTAAAATTTAACTGATATTTCCCGGTTTAACCACTGATATTTCCCTGATTTTTTCATATGCAAGATAACCTCATTTAATGATTGCAATTGGTTCTGTATTGTAATCTATATAAGTGGTAATAAAGTCATATCTTAAATAAGAAAAACATATTGATATAAATTTGTTTTCTTTAGGCAAAACTTTCTGAACCCTCATACCAAAAAAAAAGGGAATTTTCCTGACTTTTGGTATTCTGATTTCCGGATATTTCCAGGTTTTCCAGGTCTGTATGAGACCTGATTTCTTAAATAATTAAAAACGTAATTTATTTCATTTAGTAACTAATTTATAAACTCGTCTGATTTTTTTTGCTACACGTTATAAGTTTAGTTTAAGAATGTTTAATGTCAAATGGACCAAGTTGGTACCTCCGAGGCTAAAAAATTGGGTCGCACTTAGAAGGATTCGATCGGTTATCGAGTCTTTGGACCCCCTATTCACCCCTCGCGTTTGAGGGGGGGGGGTCGGAGCGAGAAGGGTAATATTTTTGGTTGATTTTATGCTTAGTATTGTTATATTTGTTTATAACTTGAGCGGTTATGTAAGCTTTACCATAAATCCGTAGACGTATATATTTTAGCCTTGTTTAAATATTGAATTATATTTAAATTACTTAATTAATACAATTAGTAGTTGGAAATAGAACGATCCCATTTTTTAAAGAAATACGTTTTTGCGTCTAAATAATTTTTAAGATCAAAGGCTTAGTATTATACGTATTTATTTATTAAATTATTTCTACCGGTTTATTTTATGCTAAGTATTGTTGCCTTTGATATTTCTTTATATCCCATTTTTTAAAGAAATTCGTTTTTGCTTCTAAATAGTAAATACTTGCTATAATACGTTTTGTATTTTATTACTAAATTGATTCTACTTTAAAGTGAATAGCGTTAAATTTAAAAGCCGCATTTTAAGCAATAAAATAGCGATAGTAGGTCAAAGAACCAAAAAACCTTCTAATTTAAACCATGACATTTACAAAAATAGAAAAACTCTAATTAGCAACGAGAACGTTTGGGCTTTTTTTTCGTTCGCCCTAAAATAAGCCTTGGTTTGTTTATTCATTTTTAAACGCGCGCGGACGTAGCGAATCGGCAAGACGGCAATACTGCCGAAATGATTTCAGGCGCGGTAACCCAATCGGGCATTTGTTTCCGTTCTGACGTCGGTACAATCAAGATAGTACGCAACTAACGCCGTCATTTCCTGCGTCGGGAAATTAGCGGCGGGCGAAAAAAAAAATCATAAATAAACGCCTCTGTCGCCATCTATTACTTTTAATACGCTATTCTTTAAAAAATAAAATAAAAGTCAAAATATAGGATTGAAAAGTTTTTTTTACGGTCCTTTTGTTGTAACTCGTTAACCGCGGTCACCCGCTTCTTCAACGCGATAGCTTGCTAATTAAGGATGGGTTTATGATTTTAGGATCCAAGGATGTCAGCTAGGATTTTTTTTTACGGGGGACGCTAAATAGTTCCAAAAATGGTATAAGATCGAATCTGAATATGACCTAAATTTTTCACCGGTTGACTAAGCTAGAAAAATATTTGCCTCTAATCTGAATATCATCGAAAGACTTTGCTCAATAATTAATTCAATGTTCTGGAAACTTAAAAGCGTCGAAACAATGTTCACAATGGAATAGTCTCGAATTTGTATAAGATCGAAATTATGAAACATTAACTAAGCTCGAAAGTGATTTGTTTCGAATCCGAATATTCTCAAAAGGCTGTGGTAAACTGAAAAGCGTCGAAACGATGTTGAAAACGGATTAGGGCCCTTTAAAGGGAATATAACCTGCAAAGCAATCTTTATGGAAGACCCCTTCCATTTTTCAAATTTCCCTGTACAGTGGCGCCAAACATTTTTAGAGCGAAAGGCAAGAGCGGCCAGAGCTGCAAGCTTTGGTGTTCCACACCAAATACCTGAGGTTATATTCCCTTTAACCCGCCACTGCAAAGTGCAGTATATTAATCAAGGATTGGTTTTCTGTGGGGTGTTTTTGGAATTGGAGTTGTAAAATGGTTTTAAATGGGTGTTGACCAAACCCGACCAAACCATAATTATTGGACATTGAAATTTGATTTTTAGAATATCGCCGAAAAATATTAAAAATAGCGTCACAAGATGGCGATTTCTAGAACTGTACTAACGTTTTCGGGGAGTGACTTAAGGCTAGTTTTCACTAAAACAGAAACAGGACGACGGCGAGGGCAGACGCAAAAATACTGTATTAGGCCTAACTGGGATTTTTTGCGTCGAAGCTAACCGTCGTGGCGTTTTTGGCCTAGTGAAAACTAGCCCTAAAGCCTATCTAATGTATTTAAGAAATATATTCATTTAATAATTTCCTGAATATGTTTATTTATCAATGGTGAAAATATCTAGTACGAAAAATGCTACTGCAAAAACAATATTACGTCCGTATTACTCCGATTTCTACCAAATTCTAAATCGTAAAACAATACTTTAATTTAAAGTTAGATTGGAAGAGTTTTAACTTAAGATCGAGTGTACCCGGGTTAGTTGACGTCACAACGGCGAGTGAGGGGTGGAAGGAAACGTTTTTAAACCCCGCCCCCTATCGGAATGACCGCGATAAACGGTTCGAAACATGCCATAAAGCGCGCATCGTCTTGTTTACGGGGAATGCTCTGCCGGGGAGCCCCCTTCGAAAACTTAAAAGGGCAAAGGTAGAAATGTTTAAGGCGTTACTGCGCGCATGCGCCCGCCATAACGCGTGGGGGGGGGGGGGGGGGGCTTGAAGGGGGATATAAAGGCGAGGGGGGAGGGAGTAAGATGGGCGTTACGACGACGGGCCTTGGCTCGGCGTTTTCCGGATTTTCCTCAAGTCAAATGCGATCCTGCAGGAGAAAGGAGGAGAGAATCCCTTTCTGCCGGGAGTGTCTATAAAGGGCAAGGATACAGGCACCGGCCTATTTACGGCCCGCACTTGCGCTTCTAGAAAATAGGTCCAGTCTCGCGTGCCCCCTACGTTCCCTTCAGCTTTCCTGCCCCAAATCCATCCCCCATAACCACCCGATACAAACAATGGAATGGGCCATCTTTAGTTTATTTTTCGTGCTTTTTTTCGGTTGCCCGAATGTGATTAATGTGGCCCCAACGAAGTTTTTAATCGCTTATAAAAGAAAATTAATTCGTTGTATGCTTTGGTTTGTTTTCGAACGTAAATTGTTTTCGATTAAGACATAGGAGAATTTTACATTTAATTAGAGATTTTGTATAACCCCTTTTTTCCGCAATTGACGCTTTGCAAATTTTGCGTCTCAATGGTGATTTCATTAATTCGAAATAGTGATTAGATAGAGTACGATTTTGGAGTTGATTTCAAGGACGGCGGACGTGAGAATAGACATTTTCAGGTTTTTTAATGGTTATTTTTGAGATTTTGGTAATGATTTTCCAGTTGATTTCAAGGCTTTTTTAATGGTTATTTTTGAGATTTTGGTAATGATTTTCCAGTTGATTTCAAGGCTTTTTTAATGGTTATTTTTAAGATTTTGGTAATGATTTTCCAGTTGATTTCAAGGCTTTTTTAATGGTTATTTTTGAGATTTTGGTAATGATTTTCCAGTTGATTTCAAGGCTTTTTTAATGGTTATTTTTGAGATTTTGGTAATGATTTTCCAGTTGATTTCAAGGCTTTTTTAATGGTTATTTTAGTGATTCTGGTATTGATTTTCCCGAGCATTTTCCAGTAGATTTCAAGGTTTTCTAATGGTTATTTTCGAGATTTTAGTACTGATTTTCCTGTTGATCTCAGGGCTTTTTTATGGTTATTTTCGAGATTTTAGTACTGATTTTCCTGTTGATTAGGGATGTATATCGGCCGATACCGGTATTAGAAAAACATTTAAAAATAAGAAAATTCTCGATTAGCTAACTAATGATCATATTTTATTTGAATGGCCGCGCCACGTACGCCAGACGTTAAATGAAAAGAATCATATTCGGATATGCTCTTGCAAACTTTTTCTAATGAAAAATTAGAATAAAATGGTATGACAGTGCACTGAACCATCTTTTAAAATATATTTATAACAAACACTACTGTTATGATAGATAACTTTGTTAATATCGGCCGAATAGCCGACCCACATCGGTGCATCCTACAGTTGATTTCAAGGTTTTTTATGTTTATTTTTGAGATTTTGGTACGGATTTTCCAATTGATTTCAAGGTTATTTTCGGGATTTTGGTACTGATTTCCGACCAGACTTCGAGACTTTCAAAGTTGATTTCCAGGATGTTTAAAACTATTTTTCTGCAAAATGCTTTTCATTTTAAGTTTTGAATAATTTCGCATAATTGTAAATAACAAGTTGGATGTAAGAAAATTGTGTCGTAAATTGTAAAAAATCGGCAATAAATAATAACAATTTTTAATCAAACAAAATTCATATCGTGTCAATTTTATTATTTATATATTTTAACATAGTAAATCTATTACCCAAAGACTATTCCTAGCAAGCGCTAACCAGCGTTGCCAGACGTACAATAATTATCGTACATGTCGATAGTTTCGAGCTAATTTTTTCAATGCCGTACTATTTCGATAATTCAGCTTACACGTACGATAGTGTACGATAATCTTTTATTTTGGCTTAAACCTAGTTAAAACTGTGACTTTTAAACATAAGTTTTCAATCAGTCGAACTTTAACAGGGTTGCCACACGTCAGGGAAATCAGGGAAAAGTCCGGGAATTTAAAAATGGGCCTAAAAAGTCAGGGAATTTTAAGAATTGGTAAAAAGTCAGGGAATTCAATTTTATCTTGGCACTTTTTGAAGGTAATTCAACTCTAGATCTATGACAAATTCCACGATTATCATTTATTTCCTTGAATGTTTGGCTAATTTTTTCAACATTGCAATAACCTTTTTACTGAAATATAAGTTCATCCAAATTTATTAACTTCTGATAAAAGTAAAATATAAAAGAAAAAATTTGGCCTTAATAAGTCAGGGAAAATCTGTTAAAATGGTCAGGGAAAACAGGGAATAGTCAGGGAATTTGAATCTGAAAATTTTGTGGCAACCCTGTTTAAGTGTTCCCTAAGGGGACGAGAATACGCTCTGATTTTTAGACCCCATCACAGTCGCTTTGCGGCCAGCTGCAAGAGTTCGTGTCGATGCTAGGGCCCCAACTGAATAACAAGTCGGCCCAGGCCGTAATATTAGTTCCACATCAGTGTATTCGAGTAGGCAAACCAATACACCCTTAGTAGACACAGGTAGGCAAACTAATACAAAAACTGTTGAGGCTACGTGATTTCTTATCGTTTGATATATAAATTGCCATCCTAAGTTAAAGAGTGGCCACCGCCCACCCTCAGGATATGCGGGTGGGCAAACCTATACAAAAGCTGTTGAGGCCATATGATTTCCTAGCGTTTGATATATAATTTACCATCCTATGTTAAAGACTGGCCACCGCCCACCCTCATGAAATCAACTTTTTTCCCGGTAACTCTCCCTTTACGGGGGTTGATCGGAGGGGGTGGAAATTAACGGCACTGCGTGCGCGTCAAAGAGTTCTATCGAATGAGACCAACTGTTTTTTTCGGTCACTCTCCCTTTAATAAGAAAGTGCCACATTTATCACTTCTGACCATACACGGTTTCGATAAGAAAATGCCACACTTATTTATTACTTCTGACCATACACGGTTTCGATAAGAAAGTGTCACACTTATTTATTACTTCTGACCATACACGGTTTCGATAAGAAAATGCCACACTTATTTATTACTTCTGACCATACACGGTTTCGATAAGAAAGTGCCACACTTATTTATTACTTCTGACCATACACGGTTTCGATAAGAAAATGCCACACTTATTTATTACTTCTGACCATACACGGTTTCGATAAGAAAGTGCCACACTTATTTATTACTTCTGACCATACACGGTTTCCATAAGAAAGTGCCACACTTATTTATTACTTCTGACCATACACGGTTTCGATAAGAAAGTGCCACACACACTTATTTATTACTTCTGACCATACACGATTTCGATAAGAAAGTGCCACACTAATTATTATTATATAATATTATATGCTCTCTGCTGCAATGTCTAACGGATCTATCTCTCCTGCCTTTACGGGCACTACTAGTTAACAATCTACTTGTACCGCTATAGAAAGTGCCACAACGCAAATACCCAGTCCGATTCAGGGGCGAGGGAGAAAATTGTCGGGCGAAAAAGCCTATGTGTTACGAAAAGAGAACGGAATATGGTTGTCCGCAAATCCCCAGTCCGACCCGCAGACCGCACCGTCAGCGGGGGCTCGCGATTCAGGGGCGAGGGAGAAAATTGTCGGGCGAAAAAGCCTATGTGTTACGAAAAGAGAACGGAATATGGTTGTCCGCAAATCCCCAGTCCGACCCGCAGACCGCACCGTCAGCGGGGGCTCGCGATTCAGGGGCGAGGGAGAAAATTGTCGGGCGAAAAAGCCTATGTGATACGAAAAGAGAACGGAATATGGTTGTCCGCAAATCCCCAGTCCGACCCGCAGACCGCACCGTCAGCGGGGCCTCGCGATTCAGGGGCGAGGGAGAAAATTGTCGTGCGAAAAAGCCTATGTGATACGAAAAGAGAACAGAATATGGTTGTCCGCAAATCCCCAGTCCGACCCGCAGACCGCACCGTCAGCGGGGCCTCGCGATTCAGGGGCGAGGGTGAAAATTGTCGGGCGAAAAAGCCTATGTGATACGAAAAGAGAACAGAATATGGTTGTCCGCAAATCCCCAGTCCGACCCACAGACCGCACCGTCAGCGGGGCCTCGCGATTCAGGGGCGAGGGAGAAAATTGTCGGGCGAAAAAGCCTATGTGATACGAAAAGAGAACGGAATATGGTTGTCCGCAAATCCCCAGTCCGACCCGCAGACCGCACCGTCAGCGGAGCCTCGCGATTCAGGGGCGAGGGAGAAAATTGTCGGGCGAAAAAGCCTATGTGATACGAAAAGAGAACGGAATATGGTTGTCCGCAAATCCCCAGTCCGACCCGCAGGGGGTCGAAATTAGAGCGGGGGGGGGGCGAAGTTTGAGGTTAGCTTGACCCAAAAACGCCGTAAATATACGTAAAAAAACCCGGAAAAAGGAACGAGAATTGCGACAACTTAACTTGACAAATTCCCCCTGCGCTGCAAGGAAAGACTAGATTTTCCGAATAAATTTTGTACAGAGCAGTGTGGCGCAGTTGTTAGAGGCGTCGGGTGTAGGAGATTACACGGCGAGCGGCTGTCTGAGTTCGAGCCCCGGCCAGGCCAGCAATATAAATTATATTAAGAAATTATTTTTCGCAGCTCCATCTACCGTGTCGTCGCTTTTCCACAACAAACACACAAACAACAACACTTAACGACAATCCGTCCTAGCAATAGTCCCACTTCGATATATATATCTCGATGTGGAACTAAAAACGGCCGTACTATAAAAACGGGAACTTTCAAGGTCATTTGAAGTGCTTAGAAGCTTACGTGGTTTCTCCCCTCTTTCAAACAGAGCGCAGCAATTAAATTTATCGGCGGCAGCGTTTCGGCGTTATCTAAATACTCGGCGGCGGCGGCGTTTGATCGGCGGCGCTATCCTCTATATATACTGTCTATGCTTTTACCGAGTTCGCGCCGGAAGTCGGAAAAATCGGGCTCCAGAGCAGGGTGAGAAATAAGGAATTTCAATATATAACCCAAGATTATATTACTCTCCTTTAGTTTTCTTTCGTTTAGAAACATTTTTAGAGATACAGGCATGATCCATTATTGTTTTAAAACAATATAATGCAAAAATATCTGGTATCTTGAAAACCGCGAGTCAAAAACCACGGCGCAATTTTCACTAAAACTTTACGTTTTAACTAGATGTCGGTAGCCCTGCCAGCTCCATGGAGGCAGTTTTTTCCGACTTCCGCCGGGAACTCAGTAAGAGCCTGCGTTACGTGCAAGGAGCTTGATTTCGAATCCAGGGTACGTTGTTATCTTTGGTTTTGGATCTGGTACAATAATTCGAGGAACTGGCAACACAGGAGCTCACTGTGACGACACGGACATGGGGGACAGTGTGTCAGAATTTATAGCCCGGTGTACCTAGTAAAAAAGACCATACCACCGGAGGCCTATCATCATAGTGCCCTACGCCAGCGTCCCCAAGCCCGGACAGGTGACAAATCCAGCATGGGTAGCAGAACCCTACTACTGATGGTCTCACCTTTGACGCGAGCCACTCAACCCAGCAGAAGGTGCAGCAATGGGTGGACCAATCCCCACTTCGCACACGGCAGTGGGATTAAGAGTGGATGCTGTAGCAACTCCAGCCGACACCCTACCTACGTAGGTAAGGAGTCAAACCCTTTGGAGAGAGCTCCTAAAGGGGAAAGACGGGCACAGAGCAGCCCAAGTAACCCGGCACAGCTGGCACCGGAGATCCCGGTGTGGCTCCAAAAGGCCGGGAAACAGGACCGCCGTGCCCTCATACGGAGGCCCGCCGTCCCACAGCAGGTTACCCAATCCGCCGAAGCGGCCAGTTTGCACGGACCCTCTCCGTTAAGATTCACGAATTACCAGGATCCCCACAAAGACTGCTAGGTGTAGCAGCGCTGCTAGCTCCGTAGCTCTGCTATCACGGCCAACTTTGACACTCGCGTAATAGCGGCCAACCCATTCGCCGAAATTCCATGAACAAGGATTTTCCCGCTATAAACTATCGGCGTTAAGCCCCACGCTCGTTTTTATATTGGCTTCAATGCAAAAACTATTCTAAAAATAATTTTCCGTTAGGGGCGCTCAACGCCGAGAGGTATTTTGGTTCGTAGGTTAACATAGAAACTTCAATTAATGGGCTGACCGCTATTGCGCGAGTGTCAAAGTTGACCGTGCTGCTAATTAATCCTTGGCTTCGCCATTTTGTTTATTTAGATCGACTGCCAGACATTTCAACAAATAATTAAAGAGAAAGGTACCAGAAGCAGTGTTGCCAGATTGTGGGAATTTTCCCATCTTGTGGAAATTTTTGGCGTCCATTTTGGCTCTGTGGGGAAAAGGTAATTTTTTTTTCAAAAACGTTGATTTTGTGGGAATTTTCATGTCTGCGGGTATTTATTCTATGTTTTTTTTTAAATTGTAATTTCAATAAAATTTTATTTAAAAAAAAATAATTTCACAAACATTTTGAAATTTATGGCATGTTTTCCGTTGAGTTTTCGTTGGGGGCGGGGCTAAATAGGGGTGTGGGAAATCGTGGGAAATTTACTACCCAGCAATGGGAATTTTGACTTTCTAACATTGGCAACACTGACTAGAAGGAGAAGTGACACATTTATGTGAAACATATTTAAAAACGTGTGGCTCTATTTAGTGTTGAAAGGAATATCTGTGGGCTGTACACGAAAGGAAATAAGTAAAAATCTACAGGTAGGAATGCAACGATCATGCGATTCCCAAATTTAGGTTCCCAGTTGAGCAGTCAGTGGCGGAGTTCGTCGGCAATTTATTATTCCACGCGATCCTGCACGAAAAGGTTAACAATATTGAGGGGCTAATTATGAAAAAGAAACGTTAAATAGCCTGAAAGCACGCTAGCGATCTGCATTTTTGAAACTGGCGTCCATTGCATTCTCAGCGAACTTTTAACTACTTCGAAAATGAGAAAAACCACTAGTACAGTTTATTCTCCATTATATTGTCTTTTAATTTTGTTAGTGGTATCATAAGTAAAGTATTAACGATAAGTATGACAAGTAAGGGCAAATACTCGTGGAACCACCTTAGGCCCTAGTCATCTAGAGACTTTTAATGCTGTTAATTCAGGTAGCCGGGTTACAAACGTACGGATGGTGGTGGCAAGCCCCGAGGGAGAAATAACTCGCTGAAAATATGTACAGCAGATTACATATTTCAAGAGATTTCTTAAAAAGTTACAGATTACCAAAATTTACGCGGGATTACTTATTTCGAGTGATCCAAATAATATTATTAGAGATTATTATGAGATTAAGCGAGATTACTAGATATTATTGATATTACGTTTGATTCATTATGATTACTGATATTACGTTTGATTCATTATGATTACTGATATTACGTTTGATTCATTATGATTACTGATATTACGTTTGATTCATTATGATTACTGATATTACGTTTGATTCATTATGATTACTGATATTACGTTTGATTCATTATGATTACTGATATTACGTTTGATTCATTATGATTACTGATATTACGTTTGATTCATTATGATTACTGATATTACGTTTGATTCATTATGATTACTGATATTACGTTTGATTCATTATGATTACTGATATTACGTTTGATTCATTATGATTACTGATATTACGTTTGATTCATTATGATTACTGATATTACGTTTGATTCATTATGATTACTGATATTACGTTTGATTCATTATGATTACTGGATAATACTGATATTACGCGATATTCAAAGATATTACATCATCGCAATTCATTATGATTGCTGGATATTACCAAAAGTAGCATAAGACCCAAAAGTGTGTCAGAACGGTATAGTAGTTAATGAGAGTTTGTCGCAAAGTAAAAAGGGGAAACGAGGGGAGTGAGTGAGTGAGGCGTTTTAGAACGTATGTCTACGGGTGAATTAATCGAAGAGAGATAATCGCCCAAGACTATAAACTAAATATAATGTTGCTAGTACTATTCCAACTAGTAGGTTATGTAGTCTATAGTGTGACTAGGTCTCACTACAAATTTTAATACGCGCGAAGGTACAACCGACACACTTTTGGGTTTTATGTTACTTTTGATATTACTGATATTACGCGAGATTCATTAGTATTACTAGAGATTACGGATTGCGAATATTACTTGAGATTATTATGGAATTACTGATATTACTTGAGATTATTATGGAATTACAGATATTACTTGAGATTATTTTGGAATGGCAGATATTACTTGAGATTACTATTTTACCTTGGGATTATCTAACGGGCGTACACCAGATTACTCAAGTTATTTCCCCTCGTTCATAGGACCAAAACCAATAGAGACTTGGAAGCATGACGTCACGCCGTAACTTTGGCTATGGCCGCCATGTTGGTATTCTTTTATTTACAATTGGACAAAAGTTCCTATTGTAATAAAAAATTACTTGATATACTGTACGTGAGCCCACTAAACACAAATCCCTTCAGCAGGGATTGTGTGTAAAAACCGAAAGAAAACTAAATTAACTGCAAACTCAACGTGGTTCCGAGTTTTCGCCTAATGTGACATGTCACAAGCTGGGATCGAACCCGGCTCCTCTGGCTGCGAGGGGAAAGCACTAAGCAATTCGCTAACCCAACCAATCAACAACGTCCTGATTTTGACATTTTTCTTTAATTTGACAATACCAGTCGCTAGAGCTTGGTGCTGCAGCGCCACCTAGATTCGTTTCGGTCGCAAATAACTCTGAAAATTAGTACGGTAATAATTTTTAGTTAACTGTCATACTTATTTTATTACGTTACCTATGGTGGTGTTAAATGTAAAATAATAACTTATAAGTATTCCATTTTCTTTAACGAAAACTTGTTTAACAGGGTTCGTACACGACCTGGAAAACCTGGAAAAGTTAGGGAATTTGAAAATGTTTCCAAAAGGTCTGGGAAAATTTAAAATGGTCCAAAAAAGTAAGGGAATTTTAAAATGACCCCAAAAAAAATCGGGCAAATAAATTTTGGAAAGATGTACGTAATAAATATTTTTCAAGATTTTACCTCAAACCATTCAAGGAAAATTTGGCAATTTGGTCAGGGAAAACCTGGAAATGCCAGGCTATTTAATTCCGGAAATTTTGTACGAACCCTGGTTTAAGGGCTATGACGTAAATTACGTCACTTCCAACTCCGTGACGAATTAAGCGTCACCAACTGTATATAGGCATATTGTGATAAACTTATTTGAAGCATTTCTATAATTTATCTCGCACCTCGCGTTCACCAGATTTTGTTTCCATGGTAACCTTTTCAATCACACAAGGAATGTGAAAAAAATCCTTTAATTTGGCTGTCTCGTTGCAAAACCTAGTAAACGCCAATTTATAAAATTTCGAGTTAGTAGTTAATTTTATTAAATAGACGAATGGTACACCTACTGGTACAAATTTCCACCCACCAAAAATTTTATGGATTAGTTACATTAGTTAATACCACTTAAAGAAATATTGTTAATCCAAAATTAAAAAAACTTATATACCTCAAATTTAATCAAATGGCGTTTACCAGGTTTTGGTCACGAGACAGCCCAATATGCGAAACTATAAAGCCCAGGGGGGCTGAAAAGATGGTAGTCACGTGACTTTGTGGAGAACTGCAGCGCCATCTATCGTAAGAAATACGAACTATTATTCATGTTATTTTGCCAATGGTGCTTTAAATTTTGATCGATTCATATAAATTATCTAATTATTATTATTATTATTATTTAAAACATCTTGTAATAGAAAGGTGGAAGTTAATTAGTTGTCTGCTGTATCTGAAATAAATATTTTTTCTTTTCAGTCACAAGGCCAACTATGAACACGAGTTACCGAATCGAAGTTGGCTGTGATATGGTAGTCACGTGATTTGGTTTTCCCATTTAAACAAGTTGGTTAAGACTAAATTTACTTTATAGTTTCGCCTATTGTACGTGCCGTTTGAAACCAGTTATCATTGAAATCTTTGCTATGGAAATACTATACAGAGGTATACTTACGAGTACAATATTACTTATGGTGTTATTAGACGGACGAAATTCGCGTTGGGAATTCGGCTCTAGCCTGTCTATGGTTTTTGCATCTTGCAACTTTTGAAAGCGATTCCCTACTGCAGAAGAGGGGTAAAATGGGGGGTGGAGATCTAGCCCCACGGGGGCAATGGATTATTTGCGTATATTGATCGGAACTCTGGGTTTTCTAAGAGTCGCTCGTGTGTTTTGGAGCCCCAGCTTGAGGCATCTTTAAGAAGATCGTGTTTATATAGTTTTTGACCTGTACATTGAGCTGTATATTTCTATAGGCCATTTATCGCGCCTTATCGTTGCGCGAACGTGCTGCCACCAAGCGTTTGTCTGTTTGTGTGGTTTATTATTTTTGGTGCAAGATCGCCATAGCGCACTGTGGTTTGTCGAGTTCCATTTTAAAGGGGAACGGTCAAGCTGTAACTAGTTAGATAGCCCTATAGCCCGTTAGAAACTAAAATTTATGGCGAAAACCGCGTACAAAAATATTAAGTGGTTAATTTTTAATAAAATAAAGAAATTTCGGGAAATTGAAAAGCGCGCGTACGCCGCGATAACCTGGTGAGAAATCGGTGAGACAGAAAAACAACGTAAAAGCGCGCGCTGCTGAAGACGCGAAAGATTTGTTTCGCACGCGCGGCGCGTTCCAGTTATACGAGACCTAAGCCTAAATTGCGCAATTTTAAAAGTTAGGATAGTTCGCAAATCTCTCACTAAGGTGCTGCTGGCGCTGGCGATACACCTGAAGATGGCGGCGAAAATTCAAACCGAAATACTTGGCGTTATTTTGCATTTCAACTTTTTGGGCCAAAAACAATTTTTTCAAGACAAAAAAAGGTACGTGTAAGTAATAAGTATATTGAACGTCTTGTTGATCTTTTGATATGCAAATAAGGCGATATTTGGAAAAGCTTGGCCGTTCCCCTTTAAGTTGGTATTTAAATTAAACTATAAGTTGGTAATTCTAATTTTTAGACGAGTTATGATACCACTTGATAAACTTGTAGCATAAGTAACGCAATACCAATAAGTATGACCTATTAGCCAATTTATCAACGAATTGATTTTCAGAGCTATTGCACCATTAAGGTTTAGTTCAGCAGCAGAGCCTCTTAGTGTCAAAATATGTTGAAAGTTAAATATACCACTACTCCCAAGGACGATAATATACTACTCAGTTTGGTTGCCAGTCCAAGTCGGAGCGAGACTAGAGTGTCAGCTAGGAGCAACAAACGCAAGGGGAACGCAGCTAGCCTTTAAACACGCTAACGAAGGGTTGTGTACGAATTTCATTGGACGAGCGTCACGAGCCTTTACGCTGAACGTTTTACGGGCGGTTGGAAGACAATTTCCGAATTTTCCCCTTCCGACGGCAGCAGACGCTAAAGCGTCTAGCCAATGAAAAACGTGCACAAGAAAATCCACGACTTTTGACGGGTTGCGTTCTCCTTGTGTAGGAAGTTGAGTTTATTGCTCCTAGGTGTCAGTGTCGAAAAAAGGTTCGGTCAGAAAATTAGCATTAAAACCATAGAAAGTGTCATACTTACGGGTATTACGGTACTTATGCTTGTAGGAGGGTAGATGGTAGTTTTATTGGGTAACATTTACACTCCTACAAGAGGTCTTATAATTGGGTGGCGGAGTGGTTATCACTTCCGCCTCACACCAAGAGGAGCCGGGTTCGATCCCAGCTTGTGGCACTGGGCGAAAACTCGGAACTTTTCCTTCTACGTAGAGTTTGCAAGTTCCCTCCCCACTGGTTTAAGGGGTTATCCAACTGGATCTATGGTTTGCGTAAAAAAAACTTGTAGAGGTTAATGGTAATAGTGAGTGTAGGGAGCTGTTGGCTCGCGTGGCATACAGGGATTGCCACCACCCTCCTACGCGTTGTAACTCGGCCACCTGTTTAAAGGCTTTAAAAGTCGCTAGATGACTTGGGCCTAAGGTGTCTGGGGTATTAGCCTAGCTGATTATTATTTCTTTAAAATCCTATTTTTCAAAAAGTCCTATAACGTCCTATATTTAAAAAAATTCCTATAACATCCTATATTTTTACCAAAATCCCCAAAAAGTCCAATAAAACCCTATAATGTTGATATTTTGAACATTTCAAATCCCGGCACTCACAAGGAGACTACCCGAGGTATTTACGAGGGGCAGATCACTTTGTTGGAAGGTGTCCTAATAATCATGATTAAAAATGTAATCATGATTTAATAATTTTTAATCTTTGTTAGATAGTTTTGAAGTTCGGCCTAAGAACCCCAGTAAGTAGGCTGCCACACAAACACAACCACCCAGCTAGAAAAAACCGATTTCAGGGGTAGAAGGAAGATCGATGTTAGTAGTAGGAAATGATTTAAAAAACTCCACGAAAATTTCAAATGTTTTTAGTTTTTGATTAAAGCAAATTCTCAAATTTCCAACTCTAACACACCGGTGGCAGCGGCGAAGAAAATTTTGCTTTGATACTAAGAAGTACGGTTATTGAGATCGAACTTTGATAGAGTCGGAGTACGAAATTTTTTGCATTTGCTTTAATTAAAAACTAAAAAAAGTTTTTGCGCCGTTTTTTTAACTCATTTCCTATTACTATAATCGATCTTCCTTCTACCCCTGAAATCGGTTTTTATAACTGGGTGGTTGTGTTTGTGTGGAAGTCTACTTACAATTGTTAGTGAGGTTTTTAGGCCAAACTTCAAAACTCTCTAGCGTCCTAACAATTCGTCGCAGAGGATCGCGACAAAGACAGTCATGCATCTTTACTCAGCCCTTATAAACCCTTAAAATTTCTTTACTGAGTACCTATAATTTAAAAAATAGTCCAATAAAGTCCTATATTTTTAGAAATATTATCCTAATAAACATTCAGAGTGCCCGGTCTACTGTTGGAATCTCTGGCCTAAATTTTGACTTTTGATAATATTATCCTATTTTTCCTATAAAAAATTGAAGATTTGAGTGGGGGCCCTGTTATCGTCAATTATACGTCACTCTAAAAATAGCTATCAGTCGTTATTTCGACTGCACTTATGGAAAATAATTATATACTTATGGTTAAACGAATCTGAGTATAATTGGTTCAAATTTGGACCATTCAGTCTCCGCCCATCTTCAGTGCTGCCGTTATATCGTATTAATTGTTTAAATTAAATATTAACCTTGAAAAGCGCGATAATATTACCGTTAATTGAACTTTATCACGGAAAGTTGGTATTCCTGTAAAGTAACTTCTCCCTGAACACCGGTGTGCGGCGTGTGCAACACTTTTACAGGCGCATTGACCTATTTTTCACCTATTTCTCTATTAATAAATAAGAAATCTATAAACCGTCTTTCAGTCGTGCTTTACCATACGTGTAAAGCTACGAAACGGTGGCACTAAGCGTTATCTTTCTCAGGATTAAAGTAGCGCTTTGAAAAGTGAGACTGAAATCTAAGTAGGAGTATAGTTTAAAAAAGTAAATTTTCTACATTAACTATCCATAACGGAGTTAGTTAGTCAAGCGGATCTTGAAAACCCGCGGAATTCCACGTTTCTAACTTTAACAAAAGAACTCTACAGTTTAGCTAGTGCCTCGCGATCACGTGATCTCGTTTCCATGGTTACCTTTCCAATAGCGCCAGGACTATAAGAATGTTGGTGTTTTTTGGGTTCGCTTATTGATGATTCTAAAAAAGATCGGTGGTCACATGGTATGGTGAAAGTATTTGAGCGCGTGCTTCTTTTTTTTTAATTTTCAACGCGCGTGCAAAATAACAGAAAATGATAAACAACTTAAAAATTTAAAATTTCTATGGAACATTCCTCGTGCAGGGGGACATTAACTAGTGTAAAATTGAATGACCTTGAACCATGTCTTCAAGGTCATTAAAAATCTATCTCGAGAACCGTTAGGTTTACAGATTGGGTTCCAATTAGAAGGTTGTTGCTCGCCATATTATTAGTTCAAATAACTTTGATTTGACCAAATTTGACCAATCAGAAGCCGATACATTTATGGTTAATGAATTGAACTCGATTTCTGTAAGATTGGTTGTCATGACAACAAGTTTTAGAATAATCGAACTCCGTCGTTAAACCAAATGTGAGCCATCAGAAGCCGTTAAATTAATGAATTCAGTGTTTGATAATAAAATAATGTGATTAGTTTTAAATTAACTAAATCAAATAAATACTGAATAGTTTACAGCGGTTCAATTATGCCACCGTCGGCTACGATACATGTTTGAGCCGATCGTTTAACGACGGAGTTCAATTCTAAAACTTGTTGTCCTGACAACCAATCTTACAGAAAGTTCAATTCATTAACCTTAAATGTCTCGGCTTCTGATTGGTCAAATTTGGTCAAATCAAAGTTATTTGAACTAATAATATGGCGAGCAACAACTTTCTAATTCTCGAGAGTTTTTTAATGACCTTGAAGACATGGTTCAAGGTTATTCAATTTTACAATAGGAAATGTCCCCCTACACGAGGAATGTTCCCTAGAAATTTTAAATAAAAAAAAAATGTTTTTCAGTTATTTATCATTTTTCGTTTTTTTAGTGAACACCCTGAATATCGAGAGCGCGCGCCCAAAAAATTAACACTTTTGAACATGTATTTGCCGATATTATATATCAGAATCACCTATTGCATAATAATAATAATAATAATCAGCTAAGCTAATACCCAATACCTTAGGCCTAAGTAGCTGGGTTACAATGCGTTGGAGGGTGGTGGCAAGCCCTTCATGCCACGCGAGCATTTTACTTACTATTGGCCGATTTCAAAATTACGTTTTAGCGCGAGACAGTACCTTTACATCGGCTTATTTATCTTCTTTTATACCCTAACAGGGCGGCGTATTTTCACGTGCAAAATGAATTTTAAGATCCACCAATTACCGTTAACCTCAACCAGTTTTTATGGAAGGGGAAACCGAAGAACTCGGAGGTAAACCCCTTAGACCAGCGGGGAGAGAACCAGCAAACTCAACGCAGTATTCACCCAGTGCCACAAGCTGGGATCGAACCCGGCTCCTCTTGTTCCGTGTGAAACAAGTTCTCATGGAATTAGTTTCTTCAGAGGCATACTTACGAGTGATTAAGTTACGTATGATATTACGTTACATCGGAATACTTGTACGATATAAAAGAAATATATGAAAATCACGCTTGAAAAACACTATATAATCCGGTTGATAGCGTTCGTGACCTCTGACCTTCCCTCTATCCGGGGAAACTTTGACTTTCGATATAAAGCTGGAGATTGGCGGGAGAGGCTGTCCTATTTGAAATACGTTCAGTCTGCTTCGGAGATACGACCTCCAAATCTCCTATTGTCATTCTCACAATAGTCGCTGAGAAGGAGCGGTGATTCCCAAGCCCATAAAAACATATCTATATTTCTTAAAAACCAACGATGAAAATCCCTCCCCTCCCATTGTAAAATAAAGACGCCGTAAAAGTCCAAGAGATGGCGCCGTTTTATTATATTGCACGCTGTATTTCTCTGGCCTTATTGAAATATTTATGCTTTTATGCCTTCTGGTACCGGGTTGGAAAACGTACGTACGGCTGTCAAGTTGAGTGTTGTTTGTTGGGCTTAAGATCAAAGTGAAGTAAAGTATTTTGGGATCAGATAAAAGTGAAGAAAAGTGTTTTTGCGGTAAGATGAAAGTGTAGTAAAGTACTTTGGGATCAGATAAAAGTGAAGAAAAGTGTTTTTGCGGTAAGATCAAAGTGTAGTAAAGTATTTTAAGATCTGTTCAAAGCGCTTTTGCGGTAAGATCAAAGTGTAGTAAAGTACTTTGGGATAAGATAAAAGTGAAGGAAAGTGTTTTCGCGGTAAGATCAAAGTGTAGTAAAGTATTTTAAGATCTGTTCAAAGCGTTTTCGCGGTAAGATCAAAGTGTAGTAAAGTATTTTAAGATCTGTTCAAAGCGTTTTCGCGGTAGGACCAAAGTGTAGTAAAGTACTTTCGGATCAGATAAAAGTGAAGGAAAGTGGTTTTGCGGTAAGATCAAAGTGTAGTAAAGTATTTTAAGATCTGTTCAAAGCGTTTTTGCGGTAAAGAAATACTTTGGGATCAAAGTGTAGTTAAGTATTTTAGTGGTGTAGTAAAGTTTTTATGGCAGAGATCAAAGTGTAGTAGAGTGTTTTGCGCTAAGATCAAAGTGTAATAAAGTTTTTCGGTCTATAGTTTTTGTACTAAGATCAAATTGTTGTAAAGCATTTCGAGCAGAGAACAAAGTGTAAGAAAGTATTTTCGGCTAAGATCAAAGTGTAGTAAATTATTTTGGACTAACATTGACGTTTAATTAAGTGATTTGGGATCAGATCAAAGTGAAGGAAAGTACTTTGGTTTAAGATCAAAATGCAGTAAAGTATTTTAGGCTGAGATCAGTTTATAGTAGAGTATGTTTGGCTAAAAACAAAGTATAGTAAATATTTTCTACATTATCTAATTTGATCACATTTATTTTTACAGACAAGTAATTGTAGTTTAGGTTTTATGATTTGGGTGAAGCATTTTTTTAATACCAGAAGTATATAACTATGATCGGCGAGTAATATTCTTTTAATAGCGTTGATCGGGGTGTTGTATAGCTTTTATACCTAGTTTTATAGCTAATTTATCTATGATCTGAGTATAGTTCCGTTTTTATAGCTAAATGATCTGAGTATAGTTCAGTTTTAAAGCTATGATCTGAGTGTAGTATAGGTTTATAGCTATGATTAGAGTGTAGTATAGTTAAATAGCTATGAACTGAGTGTAGTATAATTTTATAGCTATGATCTTTGTGTAGTACAGTTTAATAGTTAGGATCAGAGGGTAGTACAGTTCAATAGCTATGATCAGAGGGTAGTACAGTTCAATAGCTACGATCAGAGGGTAGTAGAGTTCAATAGCTATGATCAGAGGGTAGTAAAGTTCAATAGCTACGATCAGAGGGTAGTACAGTTCAATAGCTACGATCAGAGGGTAGTAGAGTTCAATAGCTACGATCAGAGGGTAGTACAGTTCAATAGCTACGATCAGAGGGTAGTAGAGTTCAATAGCTACGATCAGAGGGTAGTACAGTTCAATAGCTATGATCAGAGTGTAGTACAGTTTATAGAATTGGGATTATTATGTAGTACAGTTTATAGAATTGTTATTATTATGTAGTACAGTTTATACAGCTATGATCTGAGAATAGTAAAGTTCTCATTCTGGATATAGCTATGATCAGAGTGTAGTTCAGTTTAATAGCTATGATCAGAGTGTAGTTCAGTTTAATAACTATGATTAGAGTGTAATATAGTTTAAAAATTTCGAAAATTCCAAAAATAGAAAAAATAGATAAAAATTGACAAAAAAAACATCAAAATTGATCAACTTTTGATCAATTTGAGGTCAAAATCCCATGTTATTTTCAATGGGAAAATTTAATATTTAGTGTTGTCAAAAACATTTTTCGCTGCCATGGCAAAACGGTTGCCCATTGAATAAATTACCTTTAGGATTTTTCATGATACATGAAGGTCTACCAATCCCCCGAGTTTGAACAAAATCGGTGGGTTACACTTCGGGATGTCTCCTTGTGAGTGTAGCTAATTTATAGACCACAAACCATTTGACAGGTCTTATTTTAGACTAAGATCAGAGTGCACTTAAATTTTAAATGAGATAACCTAAAAATACAATCGCCAACGCCTCAAGTTTCTTGAAAAATTAATAAAAAAAAACTAGGGAAGATGAAGTTTCATCTTTTATCAAAAATTCTGATATTTATTGACAAAAACGTCAAATCTGAAGATTTCATCGCGTTTAATCTTTAACGCAAACTTTCCCGATTTGTTTGGTCGGTTTTATATTTTTCTCGACCAAGCGAAAAATTACGTTACATGCCTAAAAATAATCTCCAAAAACTCTTCAAAAATATTAAATATTGGGGGAGAAAAGCAATTTTATCAGGAGTCGATTCTAATTTGACTAGCGTATGCCGACGTGATACGTCATCGATAAAAATTTAAGTGGGAAAATATTTGTAAGAAAATGCTAATTTTATTACTTCGATTAGTCGCAGACATTAAATTTAAGCTAACTCTAATCTAATAATATTTATCCCACTTTATTTAGCGGACTATATTCCTTTCGGAGGTCGAAGGTAACAGTGACTTCGAGTATAACTTAGCTAATTATTATTATTATTATTATTACATGTCGTTGCTACCAACTTGATTTGTTTCTGACCCGTGGTTTGTGGGTAAAATTTAAAGGTCATTGATTGTGCTTTTAGAGCTTAATTGCCGTTCTAACTTGTTTATTTTGAATATTTATAAATAAATTTACATTTTTCCAGCGCCTAATCCATTAGGCCTAATAGCGTTTTCCATTTGATTGCTCGAGATTTACTCCGAATCTGTCTCTGACGTCATAGATCTCGCCCCAATCGACTAGAGTAAAACCGCAAATGGAACACCCCATTAGCATATTCCCGCGCTTTGCTGTTTTTCGTCTGCTAGTAATTTTAATTTTCGTGTCTTGATCTGCCATTTTGCCAAAAAAATCTAAAAGGAACACGCCAAAATTTGCTCCGATCTCGATCCGTTGATCTGTCGAAATTGGCAGATCGTTTTTGGGCGATCTCGGAGCACCCGAGAGCGGGAAATGGAACACGCAAAACTTGATCGGAGCAGATGCGAGCGGGAAATGGAACACGCAAAACTTGATCGGAGCAGATTCGAGCACGCAAATGGAACATAAAATGTTGATCAGAGCGATTTAGAGCGCTCGAGAGCAGTCAAAAGGAAAACGTTATCACACATGTTTTTCACGACGACGCAAAAATATACATTGGGACAATGATTATATAGACCTCGTACCCACTTCTTGCCGGAACTTCGAAAAAATTAGCTACTTAGTAACCATGGTAACCAACTAAAGATAGGGTACTACAGCAACTGGTGGGCAATCGCTCTGTTAAAAAACTGTCAATCGGAAAGTTAGGTCTAACACAATTTTTAGACGCCAAAATCTCCGTTAGGCTTAGCACAAGTTGCTTGTGTCGACGGAAAAATCTCCGTTATGCCTAGCACCAGTTTTTCGCGTCGACGCAAAAATTATCCGTAAAGCTTGTTTTCCACTGGTGCGCGCTAGGACGCGTTTCTCAGCTTTGAAACGTTCAAACGTTTTTACGCGCGTAAAGAAAATATCATTATGACGCGCACTAGTGGAAAACAAGCTTTAGGCTTAACACGTGTTTTAAACGTTGACGCAAAAAAATCTCCGTTAGGCCTAAAGCTTGGTTTCAATTTGGGACGTACAAACGTTTTTACGCGCGTAATAAATTAACATTATGACGCAAACTAGTGGAAACCAAGCTTAACACAAGTTAAAATATCTCCTTTAGGCTCTCACCATTTGCTCTTAAGACAAGCACCATATAAATAATAAATTGCACATCCAGGCTTAATGTATTAATACTTCCAAGCTAATTGCTGAATGAGTTTTATTGAACCGTTTTTTCCCCACAGATTTCGCGTTGAAAGCAACAATAGGCGCTTAAATAGAACATCTTCAAGAAAATCGCCAATAAGTAATATTTCCGAGAGCCAGGACCTGCAAAGACTGTTTATATAGTGCTTGTTGAAATAATGGAGGCTTTTCACCTTAAAATAGAACGTCGTGTCAAAAAAGCTACCTGGTTAAAATTAAACACTTCTTGCATACCGTACCGGTGAAAAGTTTCCATTCTTTCAACAAGCACTATATAAACAGTAACTTGCAATTCGTAGTTCTCGGAAATATTACTTCTTCGCGATTTCCTTGAAGATGATTTATTGAAGCGTCTATTTACATACCATAGCGCATCTGCATGGGTTAGTGTATAACGAAACTTCAATTGGATTTTATTTAAAACTTTCCTGTATAAATTGTAAAGTTTGTTCGCAATTTTAGTCGTTACTTTTTAGTTTTAAGTTAATATCGAAATTTAGAATTCACTAATGCACGGTTTGAAAGTTTTCTCTGTCGTTACTAACGTTGGGAACTCGGGATTGGGGAATTCTTAAAATTACCCTAGCAGGGTTGCCGTTATATATTTTGGAGAATACGAAAACTTTTGTACTTTAACCGCAAAAAAAACCAAAAAAAATACAGCCCCACCTATATCTATTATATTTTTTGTGCTTACAAATTTTTATAGATGGCGCTTTAGTTTCAATTTCGCAGAATTATTCCATTTTTAAATTTTATTGGGGGACATGCTTATTTTGCCAAAATAATTTTGGTAACATTGAACATCTGCGTACCACAATTCTCTTAAAAAGGTAGAAAATCTACTTTGCAAGTGAGAACTTGGAACTGGCCAAGTTTTCATTTAGGTGTAAGTC
The DNA here is from genome assembly GCF_980474605.1 of Leiobunum rupestre. Classification (NCBI taxonomy): domain Eukaryota; kingdom Metazoa; phylum Arthropoda; class Arachnida; order Opiliones; family Sclerosomatidae; genus Leiobunum; species Leiobunum rupestre. The sequence continues at coordinate 20,338,862 of NC_143384.1, read as the reverse complement.
TACCAAATGTTTTATTTATTCTTGTAACTCGCCATCTATTGAGACAGGAATCCATACCTCTACTTGGAATATTATCCAGGCGTATCGCGTATGGTAAGATCACTCTGACGGCTTTGGCCCCGCCTACGAGAGAAAAAATCCCCTTTGCGCGTGCTCCCCTCTCACGTTGTTTGTTAAGTTAACATAGTGACGTCAAAAAAACTGTCAGCCACATCGAGACGAAATTCTGCCGCATTAAGTATTCCGAGTAGAGGTATGGATTCCTGATTGAGATAAAACAAAAGTATTTATATTAATAATGTAATGTAATGTAATGTAATGTAATATAAAAAACACTAAGCCCAGGGCCGTTTTAACCTTTCCGTGGGCCTCAGCCAAAAATCACTCAATTACCGACTTTTCGGACATTCGTAGGCCCTATTGACGGCTTTTAAAATTCATTTTGCGCGTGAAAATACCTCTACATGTTAAGCTTGTTTTCCACTAGCGCGCGTCATAATGTTATTTACGTTTGAACGTTTCAAATCTGAGAAACGCGTCGTTGCGCGCGCCAGTGGAAAACAAGCTTAATGGTCAAAAAAGCACACAAAGAAGTCTGTGTGCCCAAGACATGTACCTGTAGTGTCACGCGCTAAAACGTCATTTAAAAATCCGTCAATTATATGGAATCGTAGGCTCTTATGTCTCCTAAAATTTTCGTAGGCCTTAGGCACTTTGCATAATCTGTCTTATGGATAAGGCGGACTGACTAAGGTCTTCATAAGTAAAGCCCCATGTTAACAGCATTGTCCTTGCGAGAAGAAAATTAACGTACGACGATAGGGCAGTAGCGACATCTTCTTTTTCAAAATATCGACATAAAAATATTATCTTACTTGGTAAAGTAGCCACGCTCGGGTTGATAAATTCCACACAAAACGCGTCTAAATCTCAAATTTGAAAAATAAATACCTTCAGAAACACGACTTTTATTTTTAGCCAGTTTTAGGTTCTGACGAATCATTTTGCAAAGATAAGTGTTCATTTTAAGTTTTGAAGCGATAAAATGGCGAATAAGCCTTGGCTACGGTGCTAAGGGCTCGCGGCGGAGATTTCTCCCGCGTGGTTCTAAGTTCAAAAACGATCGCGCACGGCTTGTGCGCATTCATCATGCATTTCGTGAAATTTATTTCTGAAATGCGTCGTTGAGGACGTAGCCACTAGGGGCAGACAGCTTTCATATTCAATTTCAAACTCGATCGGTAGGCGCCGATACTTGTGACCAAAATTCAAACTAAGCACGGAAAAAATTGTAAGGTAATATCAAGGATTCTATATTTTTTAATATTATCGAAATGTACTATAATAGGCCTTTCTATAAAATAAGCTACGCTTGCTGAACTTGTTTTTATGTAGCTCATTCGTCACGAAATACGTAGAAGTTCAGTTCAATTTATGCTTGAAAACAGGGTGCCTCAAATACTTTACTCTGTGCTGGGTTTTTCGTAGTAAAACGTCATCGATACGTCACCCGTGACGTAGCAGCAACATCAAAACAAATAAGCCCAATGTTACTTTAAGCCTATTATAGTTCGACAGGCCGCTACTAGGGGCTATGCAAACTGAGAAGCCTTATTGTACCAATTACAGCAACTCCATGTAAAGAAATTTTTTTAAGCTGTAGAAAAATAAATAATCCAAATAACATTTAAATTATATTAAATAACGATTATAATTTTAATTTTAAAACAGATGGCGCCAAAAGTTTAAAAAGTGAAAACGTTATTGGTTATAACATGGACGGGGAATCTACGGGGACTCAATGTTTAGGCAATAAAAAGCACACGTGAATGCTGGAAATAGGAAAATCACGGTTCATTTTAGTTCAATGTGGACGAACTTGGCGTCTCTGAAGTCGATTTCCGCCGTAGTTATGTAGAGAAGCTCGAGCGCTCACGTTCAATTTTGACAAAATGGCGCCGTTCTTGTCGGTTAAATGGTTAGGCTTAGTAAGCTTTATTTTTGAAATTAGTTCTTTAAAAGTTTAAGTAATAGTAATTAGCCATTGTGTTAAGTAAAAATAACCAGTAAGCCGCGTATGGCTGAGGTTTTTTTTATCGAATTCACTGGAATCCATTTAATTTCAAAACTTAAAAAATTTATTGAACTAAGCCTAACCTAACTTTCTCGCGCGTACTTTCGCCCATTGAGTTGGGAATATTAATCTAGAGATCCAATCAAATCTGCTCCCCGCGAAACAAGTTTTTGAAAAATACGAATGTGCCGTCTGCTCTAAAATGACGAGCAAACGTTATCATATGACCCGTGGCGCCATCCATTATTTTGAAGAAAACAAATCTTTTTGCTTGAAAACGCGTCTTTTTTGAACGAATCATTGAGAGATAGACGGCGCCACGGGTAGAATGATAACGTTTTCTTGTCATTTGGGACGCCGATGGGAGCAGACGACAGTATTCTTATTTTTAAGAACTTGTTTCGCGAAATACTGAAATCCGACGTTTCGATTGGATCTCTAGATTAATATTCCCAGCTCAATGCTTTCGCCTAAGCCCCGAGTAAGCCTCTCGTAGTGATAGATGAACCACGGCCAACTTTGATTTCTCGCGCATCTCTCGCGCCAGACTTAAGTTTATTTTTATTGAGAGCCACTGGACCATGGGGGGGGGGGGGGGGGGGTAATTGGGGGAAAAATTTAAAATTAGGTAGGGAAAATAGGAAAATAAAAATTGGTTACGTTACTTACATAACATTTATTAACTTTAAAACAAGCAAGTATATCATAATATTACACATAGTCATTTGTAACGCTAGATCCGAGGCTAGATCCCGCTTTCGTATAGGCTAGGAATATGAAAACTCGGTACCCTGGAATAGAAAAGTGTATTCCCCCACTACGAGCTCCCCTCTCTCTCTACGGCAACGCAGCGCGAGCCAGAATCGCGGACATACGAGTTTAGCGCCACCTTTTCTACATGTTTTTAAAAAATTCGTCTGCTAGTTGTCGAATATTAAAATTCATTGTCTATTCCTACTAAAAACACGGGACTAGAAATACGCGAATAGAAAAACTAGCAGACGTAAAGCCGATTAAAAGTGTAAAGGTTCTACGATAGATGGCGATACTTGTTATGTCCGTGAATTTTTTACTGCCCCGCCTAAAACGGGAGACGACCACTCCAGGTTTACTTGAATCCTCCTAGGTATAGGGTAGGTTTCAAAAACGGCGTACAAATCATGTTCCAGAAATTTCCGTAAAATGTTTAATAAATATTTTTAAATTAAATTGAGAGCCCTGGTGGCTCGCAACCCCCGTTCGAATGATTTATTTTAAGAGCCCACTGATTTTTATTAAGAGCCATTGGCCCCAAGACTCCCGCTAATTCCAAGTCTGTCTCGCGCTACAGCGGCCATCTCATTCGTTGACGTTTCTGTGTTAACCTATGAGCAAAAGATGTGTATGACGTGAGCGCCCCTAGCGGATTATTATTTTTAGAATAGCTTTTACATTGAAGTCAATATAACAACCGAGCGTGGCGCTGACCTCCTACACGTTAAAGTACAGTTTATAGGGGGAAAATCCTTGCTCGCGGAATTTCGACGAATGTGTTGGCCGCTGTAGCGCGAACAGCGCGTGATCAAAGTTGGCCGTGCCCCGAGTAAGCCTCTCGCAGTGATAGTTGAACAGAATTCTTGAGACGCTTCAAAGCGGCTGGTGTACCTCAGGCTTCCGATTTAGGCCACGCCTACCTTGTCAAAATATTGGGAACAGTGAGTCCCCTTGGATTCTTGGTCAATGGTTATAAACATTTTGTAAGCAAACGTAGACGTACACGTTTAAGCATTTCTAATTGGACGCGTACTACTTATACGTGTAGATTATACTTATTATCATACAAGCAGTCATATTTACATAACTAAATGAAAGTAGTCGATCACTGAGCCCAAAAATTTATTTAGAATAATTTGAAATCTAATGAATTTTAATTTAAGCCAAAGACGCTTCACAAAGGCCTCTAAAATTTCCCCAAAAGACTCTTTCATAAATCAGGACTGAATTGGGGTAGGAATCGGGGCTGGAGACGTCCCCAAATTTAGGGTTCTTTTATACCGAAGCCGAAGCAATTTTGGTCCCTTAAAATTCTCCCATTTTATAAAGACTTTACCGACTTTGGAAGCTGACTTCGGGTTTTCACTCACTTCAGATTTAAGCTTATTTATAACCTCGCTTAACCGTTGAAGTATCAATTTAAGGTCGTTACTACGTTCAGTGCTTCACCGCGGTTTGATTTTAGTCTCGGGATAAATTGATATAGTTTGCGCTAGTGACGTTGGCCATCGCTCAAAGAATTGTACGAAGAGTAGAAAAGAAGCTAGATTGGGTATAACGGGGAGAAGCGTTAGCTCGTAGAGTTCGTAAGACCGCGTAAATAGGTATAGTTTGCGTCCGTTTGGGTTGAGAGACTGGTGTTGGGTTAGGGCCAGGAAACTCCGCAAAACTAGGCCTTGGTTTAAGATAGAACGGGGTTTTTATCTTTGCGCCTTATTTCCGCGAGTCGCGTTTGCAGTACATGGATTAGTTCTATGTAACGGTGCTACCTCTCAGTGAAGCTCAGAACTAACTCTAGCGGGGGAAAAATACAGTTTTTTTTTAAAACGTATTCGTAAAAAAAGCAGCCGTTAATACGAAAATCATCCATATTTTAGTACACTTTAAAGAAAATTGGTGTCGCTGCATTCGGATTTCTGGCCACCTCGAGTGGAGATCGAGTCATTTAAGTAATCAGCGGTGTAAATAGTAGGTAATCATAAGATTTCACTTAAGGGAATCACCGTAAATCACCGGATAATTAAGATCACTGGATATCATCGAATAATTGGAGAAATTGGGAAAAATTAGAGGAAATCAGAAAGAAATTGTGAAAAATCAGTGGAAATCACACACATTTGTTAAAAATCAGTGGAAATCACACACAATTGTTAAATATCAGTGTATATCAGTTAAAAATTGCGAAATATCATTAGAAATTGCGAAATATCATTAGAAATTGCGAAATATCATAAGAAATTGAAGAAATTTGCAAAAATCCGGGATTATCACAGAAAGAAATGAGAAAAATAAGTGAAAACTACAGCAAGAAATGTGAAAAATCAGTGAAAACTACAGCAAGAAATGTGAAAAATAAGTGAAAACTACAGCAAGAAATGTGAAAAATCAGTGAAAACTACAGCAAGAAATGTGAAAAATCACTCAACATAAATAAATCTGAAAAATCAGTGTAAATCACTGAAAATTGTTAAGGATCAGTGGAAATCAGAGAAAGAAATGAGAAAAATCAGTGAAAACCACTGAAAGAAATCTGAAAAATCAGTGTAAATCACTGACAATTGTTAAAAATCAGTGGAAATCAGAGAAAAATTTGTAAAAAAATCAGTGGAAATCAGAGAAAAAATGTTAAAAATCAGTGGAAATCAGAGAAAAATTTGTAAAAAAATCAGTGGAAATCAGAGAAAAATTGTTAAAAATCAGTGGAAATCAGAGAAAAATTTGTAAAAAAATCAGTGGAAATCAGAGAAAAATTTGTAAAAAAATTAGTGGAAATCAGAGAAAAATTGTTAAAAATCAGTGGAAATCAGAGAAAAATTTGTAAAAAAATCAGTGGAAATCAGAGAAAAATTGTTAAAAATCAGTGGAAAACAGAGAAAAATTTGTAAAAAAATTAGTGGAAATCAGAGAAAAATTGTTAAAAATCAGTGGAAATCAGAGAAAAATTGTTAAGGATCAGTGGAAATCACAGAAAGAAATGAGAAAAATCAGTGTAAACCACAGAAAGAAATGTGAAAAATCAGTAAAAACCACATCAAGTAATGTGAAAAATCAGTAAAAACCACATCCAGAAATGTGAAAAATCAATGCAAACCACAGAATGAAATGTGAAAATCAGTGAAAACCACTTCAAGAAATGTTAAAAATCAGTGCAAACCACAGAACGTTTTTCGAAAATATTTAATTAGGTCTACAAACGATTTCCGAGTGACTACTTGCTCGGTCACAATTCAAAACGCTTTTTAATTTGAAACCGATAACGTACACAGTTGCGTACCGAAAAGTGAGGAGAGGGGGTATAATTATCGGTTAGGAGGAGGAAAGAGGGAAGAATCCTTGATTTTTGACAACTCAATCGTAATTTTTCCGAGTCACTTGGTTTTAAGAAAAAATAGCTTCCTTAAAAGAAGTCGTTAATATCTTTATTTTCTCTCGGCGGCAAAGCTTAGTCACGGCTAGCTAATATAAAAGGGATGCGCCATAATGGGAAAACAGAAGAGGCGACCCAGTCCAAGGCGAGAAGGGAAAATAATAGCCCCCCCCCCCTTCCCGATTCTCAGTTCGGCTGTTACCGGGTATTAGTGCCGCTTAAAGGAAGCGGCTCCACGTCACGAACGCCGACCAATGATCGACGACTGAGATGGACAAAAATAAATGAAACAAGTTTGCCGAAAGACGCAATATGGTCCGGCGCTTAAAGGCCTAGGTTTTCCCCCTTTAAATTAACTTAGTGGAGCATAAATACCCTGGTGGTAGGCCAACCGCTGAACATGTTGGCCTAATTTAAAGGGGGACAGGCAGAAGAAAAGCTAGGCCTTTAAGGAAACCGGACATTTGCATTGAAAAAAGCACAGACGTTACATTTTGATAATAATTTAATTTAATTTAATTTAATTAATTTAGTTGGAATGTAATTCTTAATTATAATTGAATATTAAGGAAATTCTTGATTTTAATTTAATATTAACGCAATTCTTGATTTTAATTTAATATAAAGGAAATTCAGAATTTTAATTTAATATTAACGCAATTCTTGATTTTAATTTAATATTAATGAGATTCTTGATTTTAATTTAATATTAATGAGATTCTTAATTTTTATTTAATATTAACGCAATTTTTAATTTTAATTTAATATTAATGAAATTCGGAATTTTCATGTAATAGTTATACAATTCCTAATTATCATTTACTTAATTTAATTTAATTTAATTAAGTTAATAATAATGTAATTGTTAATTTTATTATAATAGTAATGCAATTCCTAATTATTATTTAATTAATTTATTATAAATTAATTTAATAGTAATGCAATTCCTAATTATTATTTAATTAATTTATTATAAATTAATTTAATAGTAATGCAATTTCTAATTATTATTTAATTAATTTATTATAAATTAATTTAATAGTAATGCAATTTCTAATTATAATTTGATTAATTTATTATAAATTAATTTAATAGTAATGCAATTCCTATAATTACCATTTAATTAATTTATTATAAATTAATTTAATAGTAATGCAATTCCTAATTATCATTTAATTAATTTATTATAAATTAATTTAATAGTAATGCAATTCCTAATTATCATTTAATTAAATTATTATAAATTAATTTAATAGTAATGCAATTCCTAATTATCATTTAATTAATTTATTAGAGATTAATTTAATAGTAATGCAATTCCTAATTATCATTTAATTAATTTATTTTAAATTAATTTAATAGTAATGCAATTCCTAATTATCATTTAATTAATTTATTTTAAATTAATTTAATAGTAATGCAATTCCTAATTATCATTTAATTAATTTATTTTAAATTTATTTAATAGTAATGCAATTCCTAATTATCATTTAATTAATTTATTTTAAATTAATTTAATTAAGTTATTAACAATGTAATTCTTAATTTTAATTTAATATTAATGCAATTCTTAAACTTTATTTAATATTAATATTACTGATTTTTCTCATTTATTTCTGTAGTTTTCACTGATTTGTCTCATTTCTTTCTGTGGTGACACTTATCGGAGGCCGTTCTAATATGACCAAAAGTAACAAAGAAGAGTGTGACACTTATAGGAGAAATACGCTATGCTTACAACTTATGACGTGAAGTAACAAATAAGTGTGACACTTATCGGAGTAAAACGCTATGCTTTAATGCTTACAACGTATGACCAGAAGTAACAAATAAGTGTGATCAGAAGTAAAAAATAAGAGTGACACTGATCGAAGGAATCTTCGTGGCTTTCAAAGTAGGACCAGAAGTAACAAATAATTGTGATCAGAAGTAAAACGGAGTCTTGTTTTACCATTGATTGACGCGTTGTGTATAGAATCCTACAAAATCTAACTTGGTCTGCAACGTTTTCCCAAAAATTATATTCTAGATTTTTTGAAGATAATGAGTAGTGTTTTTACAGAAAATGAGTAGGTTTTACCGAAAACGACTAGTTTTTACAGAAAATGAGTAGGTTTTACCGAAAACCAGTAGTTTTTACAGAAAATGAGTAGGTTTTACCGAAAACGAGTAATTTTTACAGAAAATGAGTAGGTTTTACCGAAAACGACTAGTTTTTACAGAAAATGAGTAGGTTTTACCGAAAACGAGTAATTTTTACAGAAAATGAGTAGGTTTTACCGAAAACGACTAGTTTTTACAGAAAATGAGTAGGTTTTACCGAAAACCAGTAGTTTTTACAGAAAATGAGTAGGTTTTACCGAAAACGAGTAATTTTTACAGAAAATGAGTAGGTTTTACCGAAAACGACTAGTTTTTACAGAAAATGAGTAGGTTTTACCGAAAACGAGTAGTTTTTACAGAAAACGACTAGTTTTTACAGAAAATTAGTAGGTTTTACCGAAAACGACTAGTTTTTACAGAAAACGAATAGTTATTTTATAGTAAATACCCTGGTGGTAGGCCAACCGCTGAACATGTTGGCCTAATTTAAAGGGGGACAGGCAGAAGAAAAGCTAGGCCTTTAAGGAAACCGGACATTTGCATTGAAAAAAGCACAGACGTTACATTTTGATAATAATTTAATTTAATTTAATTTAATTAATTTAGTTGGAATGTAATTCTTAATTTTAATTGAATATTAAGGAAATTCTTGATTTTAATTTAATATTAACGCAATTCTTGATTTTAATTTAATATAAAGTAAATTCAGAATTTTAATTTAATATTAACGCAATTCTTGATTTTAATTTAATATTAATGAGATTCTTGATTTTAATTTAATATTAATGAGATTCTTAATTTTTATTTAATATTAACGCAATTTTTAATTTTAATTTAATATTAATGAAATTCGGAATTTTCATGTAATAGTTATGCAATTCCTAATTATCATTTACTTAATTTAATTTAATTTAATTAAGTTAATAATAATGTAATTGTTAATTTTATTATAATAGTAATGCAATTCCTAATTATTATTTAATTAATTTATTATAAATTAATTTAATAGTAATGCAATTCCTAATTATTATTTAATTAATTTATTATAAATTAATTTAATAGTAATGCAATTTCTAATTATTATTTAATTAATTTATTATAAATTAATTTAATAGTAATGCAATTTCTAATTATAATTTGATTAATTTATTATAAATTAATTTAATAGTAATGCAATTCCTATAATTACCATTTAATTAATTTATTATAAATTAATTTAATAGTAATGCAATTCCTAATTATCATTTAATTAATTTATTATAAATTAATTTAATAGTAATGCAATTCCTAATTATCATTTAATTAAATTATTATAAATTAATTTAATAGTAATGCAATTCCTAATTATCATTTAATTAATTTATTAGAGATTAATTTAATAGTAATGCAATTCCTAATTATCATTTAATTAATTTATTTTAAATTAATTTAATAGTAATGCAATTCCTAATTATCATTTAATTAATTTATTTTAAATTAATTTAATAGTAATGCAATTCCTAATTATCATTTAATTAATTTATTTTAAATTAATTTAATAGTAATGCAATTCCTAATTATCATTTAATTAATTTATTTTAAATTAATTTAATTAAGTTATTAACAATGTAATTCTTAATTTTAATTTAATATTAATGCAATTCTTAAACTTTATTTAATATTAATATTACTGATTTTTCTCATTTATTTCTGTAGTTTTCACTGATTTGTCTCATTTCTTTCTGTGGTGACACTTATCGGAGGCCGTTCTAATATGACCAAAAGTAACAAAGAAGAGTGTGACACTTATAGGAGAAATACGCTATGCTTACAACTTATGACGTGAAGTAACAAATAAGTGTGACACTTATCGGAGTAAAACGCTATGCTTTAATGCTTACAACGTATGACCTGAAGTAACAAATAAGTGTGACACTTATCGGAGTAATACGCTATGCTTACAACGTATGACCAGAAGTAACAAATAAGTGTGATCAGAAGTAAAAAATAAGAGTGACACTGATCGAAGGAATCTTCGTGGCTTTCAAAGTAGGACCAGAAGTAACAAATAAGTGTGATCAGAAGTAAAAAATAAGAGTGGCACTTATCGAAGGAATCTTCGATGCTTTCAAAGTATGACTAAAAGTAACAAATAAGTGTAAATACAATTATGTGTGACCGTGGATATATATTGGTTGTGATACCGGCGTTGCAGGTTGCTGTGAATAGCTCAAACAAACTTAACACATTAGAATTATTGTGTGTATTCTGACCGTCGTACGTCTTGTCTCATTTCTTTCTGTGGTTTACACTGATTTTTCTCATTTCAATTTTTATTTTTCATTTAATTCTAGAAATACGCCTGCATAATCCTAGAACAGACAGCAAAGAAGGGAAAAGACGAAGCCCTCTACATGCTCTGCCACTATGCCCTAGGAGCCAATTTGCAAATATCTCAAGGTCCGCTCTACCTTGGCCAATGGTGTCAACTAAAAACGAAAGTCATGAAATTTGTCGGAATATAGTTGGGGCGCCATCTATGAGGCTCCGGATTAAAAAAATATGATTCCCGAAATGGAGCGTGTGCCCGCTCTTTTTGTCATTTTTATGATTTTCACTTTCTCGAATTCCGAGATTGTCAATATGCTTTGCTGGGTGCTGTTGACTCGTCGGACAGAATTAGGTCGCGATTGACTCCCGCGGCGGGGGCTTTCCCTCTATTACCTACTCAAATGAGGCCGCTCCGTTTTATGTATCTGTTTATCTATGATAAAACGGAGTCTTGTTTTACCATTGATTGACGCGTTGTGTATAGAATCCTACAAAATCTAACTTGGTCTGCAACGTTTTCCCAAAAATTATATTCTAGATTTTTTGAAGATAATGAGTAGTGTTTTTACAGAAAATGAGTAGGTTTTACCGAAAACGACTAGTTTTTACAGAAAATGAGTAGGTTTTACCGAAAACCAGTAGTTTTTACAGAAAATGAGTAGGTTTTACCGAAAACGAGTAATTTTTACAGAAAATGAGTAGGTTTTACCGAAAACGACTAGTTTTTACAGAAAATGAGTAGGTTTTACCGAAAACCAGTAGTTTTTACAGAAAATGAGTAGGTTTTACCGAAAACGAGTAATTTTTACAGAAAATGAGTAGGTTTTACCGAAAACGACTAGTTTTTACAGAAAATGAGTAGGTTTTACCGAAAACGAGTAGTTTTTACAGAAAACGACTAGTTTTTACAGAAAATTAGTAGGTTTTACCGAAAACGACTAGTTTTTACAGAAAACGAATAGTTGTTTTATAGTAAATGGGTAGATTTTGTGGAAAATGAGTAGTTTTACAGAAAACGAGTAGTTTTACAGAAAACGAGTAGTTTTACAGAAAACGAGTAGTTTTTTTTGTAAAAAATAAGTAGATTTTGTAGAAAATGAGCAGTGGTTTTTTAGAAAATGAGTAGATTTTGTGGAAATTGAGTCGTTTTTACAGTAAGTTTTTAGGTTTTACAGAAAACGAATAGTTATTTTATAGTAAATGGGTAGATTTTGTGGAAAATGAGTAGTTTTACAGAAAATGAGTAGTTGTTTTGTAAAAAATGAGTATCTTTTGTGGAAAATGAGTATTTTATTTATAGAAAATTAGTATTTTCTTTATAGAAAATGAGTATTTTCTTTATAGAAAATGAGTATTTTCTTTATAGAAAATGAGTAGTTTTTGTAGAAAATTAGTAGATTTTGCAGAAAACAAGTAGTTTTTGTATAAAATGAGTAGTTTTTTCGTAGAAAATGAGTGGTTTTTTGTAGGAAATGAGTAAATGTTTTGTAGAAAATGAGTAAATGTTTTGTAGAAAATGAGTATTTTTTGGTAAAAAATTCGTAATTTATTTCGTATAAAATTCATAACTCATTTTTGTCCCAGTATTAAAATCACGCTGAAAAATTTTTCATATAAATCGTCCTTATAAATAGAGAGCCATGGAAAAAAATATCAACATTTTGTCTAAATTTTGTCAGAAACAGGTCTACTTTCTAACTTCAAAAGGAGTTAAATAATTGCAAGTATTATTCAAGGCTTTCTAAAATCCGAGCTCACAGTGAACTTGTAGTCTTTTGAGAAGGAAATGCGACTTGTTTTAGTATGGCACATTTAATTAATTATTTAATTAATTATTTAAAAGTACAATAGCGGGCGGGCATCGGAGAACGGCTCGGAGATTAGACAAAGAAGGATCTTTTTGTCTTTAAGATAAACATCCCTGAGCCTCTGGAGAGCCCATTTTTTGGAAGGGAGAATTCAGGCAGGCTAAAGTTCAACGCGGAGACCATTAAGGAACTTAAATGACCCATAGCATGCGTTTGTTTTAATCTGAATAAGACATCAGTGTTAAGAGACCTCTCTCTATCTGCAAATAGACAAGCGGGCCTCTGTTTTAACAAAACATTGCTTTGTACGCTATATTTCACCATGTTTAGATTTTTGCCAGATTTTTACTAACTGTATTTTTAGATTGTAAAAAGGTTTGTTTTTACTCTAGAGCAATGAATTCAGATTAAGTACTCGAAGTTTATATTTTGGGAATATTTGGCCACAATTTATCAAATTAGGTTTTCGATAAACCGATTAGATTAAACATTAAGAATTATTTATAATTATATATTTTTTATTATTATAGAGATCTATTTGCAAAACCATTTATTTAAAATGATCCGAAGCGATCGAAGTATTTGGTCAAATATATTTTTTATCTTTATATGTACAAGCATAAGTAACATAATTGCATAAAGTATGACAATTAGGAATTTTTTCAAATAATTGTTTTTCAGATCATGATTTAGTGTCTAAATACCCCAAGACGAAATACACTATTAACAAGGACGATAATATACTACTCACGAGTGCTGTTGTAAGTCCAAGTAAGAGCTGGGAGAGAGTGTCAGTGTGATAAAATTATTTTTAGAAAATGAGCATTAAAACAATAGGAAGTGTTACACTTATTTCAATTATGTAACTTATGGTACAGAATAAAGAATAGAAAGTGTTACACTTATTTCAATTATGTTACAGAATAAAGAAAATAAAGTGTTACACTTATTTCAATTATATTACTTATGGTACAGAATAAAGAATAGAAAGTGTTACACTTATTTCAATTATGTTACTTATGGTACAGAATAAAGAATAGAAAGTGTTACACTAATTTCAATTACATTACTTATGGTACAGAATAAAGATTAAAGAATAGAAAGTGTTACACTTATTTCAATTATGTTACAGAATAAAGAAAATAAAGTGTTTCACTTATTTCAATTATGTTACAGAATAAAGAAAATAAAGTGTTACACTTATTTCAATTATGTTACAGAATAAAGAAAATAAAGTGTTACACTTATTTCAATTATGTTACAGAATAAAGAAAATAAAGTGTTACACTTATTTCAATTATGTTACAGAATAAAGAAAATAAAGTGTTACACTTATTTCAATTACATTACTTATGGTACAGAATAAAGAATAGAACGTTTTACACTTATTTCAATTACATTACTTATGGTACAGAATACAGAATAGAAAGTGTTACACTTATTTCAATTATGTTACAGAATAAAGAAAATAAAGAGTTACACTTATTTCAATTATATTACTTATGGTACAGAATAAAGAATAGAAAGTGTTACACTTATTTCAATTATTTTACTTATGGTACAGAATAAAGAATAGAAAGTGTTACACTAATTTCAATTACATTACTTATAGTACAGAATAAAGATTAAAGAATAGAAAGTGTTACACTTATTTCAATTATGTTACAGAATAAAGAAAATAAAGTGTTACACTTATTTCAATTATGTTACAGAATAAAGAAAATAAAGTGTTACACTTATTTCAATTATGTTACAGAATAAAGAAAATAAAGTGTTACACTTATTTCAATTATGTTACAGAATAAAGAAAATAAAGTGTTACACTTATTTCAATTACATTACTTATGGTACAGAATAAAGAATAGAAAGTTTTACACTTATTTCAATTACATTACTTATGGTACAGAATACAGAATAGAAAGTGTTACACTTATTTCAATTATGTTACAGAATAAAGAAAATAAAGAGTTACACTTATTTCAATTACATTACTTATGGTACAGAATAAAGAATAGAAAGTTTTACACTTATTTCAATTACATTACTTATGGTACAGAATACAGAATAGAAAGTGTTACACTTATTTCAATTATGTTACAGAATAAAGAAAATAAAGTGTTACACTTATTTCAATTATGTTACAGAATAAAGAAAATAAAGTGTTACACTTATTTCAATTATGTTACAGAATAAAGAAAATAAAGTGTTACACTTATTTCAATTATGTTACAGAATAAAGAAAATAAAGTGTTACACTTATTTCAATTATGTTACAGAATAAAGAAAATAAAGTGTTACACTTATTTCAATTACATTACTTATGGTACAGAATAAAGAATAGAAAGTTTTACACTTATTTCAATTACATTACTTATGGTACAGAATACAGAATAGAAAGTGTTACACTTATTTCAATTATTTTACTTATGGTACAGAATAAAGAATAGAAAGTGTTACACTAATTTCAATTACATTACTTATAGTACAGAATAAAGATTAAAGAATAGAAAGTGTTACACTTATTTCAATTATGTTACAGAATAAAGAAAATAAAGTGTTACACTTATTTCAATTATGTTACAGAATAAAGAAAATAAAGTGTTACACTTATTTCAATTACATTACTTATGGTACAGAATAAAGAATAGAAAGTTTTACACTTATTTCAATTACATTACTTATGGTACAGAATACAGAATAGAAAGTGTTACACTTATTTCAATTATGTTACAGAATAAAGAAAATAAAGAGTTACACTTATTTCAATTACATTACTTATGGTACAGAATAAAGAATAGAAAGTTTTACACTTATTTCAATTACATTACTTATGGTACAGAATACAGAATAGAAAGTGTTACACTTATTTCAATTATGTTACAGAATAAAGAAAATAAAGTGTTACACTTATTTCAATTATGTAACAGAATAAAGAAAATAAAGTGTTACACTTATTTCAATTATGTTACAGAATAAAGAAAATAAAGTGTTACACTTATTTCAATTATGTTACAGAATAAAGAAAATAAAGTGTTACACTTATTTCAATTACATTACTTATGGTACAGAATAAAGAATAGAAAGTTTTACACTTATTTCAATTACATTACTTATGGTACAGAATACAGAATAGAAAGTGTTACACTTATTTCAATTATGTTACAGAATAAAGAAAATAAAGAGTTACACTTATTTCAATTACATTACTTATGGTACAGAATAAAGAATAGAAAGTTTTACACTTATTTCAATTACATTACTTATGGTACAGAATACAGAATAGAAAGTGTTACACTTATTTCAATTATGTTACAGAATAAAGAATAGAAAGTGTTACACTTATTTCAATTATGTTACAGAATAAAGAAAATAAAGTGTTACACTTATTTCAATTATGTTACAGAATAAAGAAAATAAAGTGTTACACTTATTTCAATTATGTTACAGAATAAAGAAAATAAAGTGTTACACTTATTTCAATTACATTACTTATGGTACAGAATAAAGAATAGAAAGTTTTACACTTATTTCAATTACATTACTTATGGTACAGAATACAGAATAGAAAGTGTTACACTTATTTCAATTATATTACAGAATAAAGAAAATAAAGAGTTACACTTATTTCAATTACATTACTTTGGTACAGAATAAAGAATAGAAAGTTTTACACTTATTTCAATTACATTACTTATGGTACAGAATACAGAATAGAAAGTGTTACACTTATTTCAATTATGTTACAGAATAAAGAAAATAAAGTGTTACACTTATTTCAATTATGTTACAGAATAAAGAAAATAAAGTGTTACACTTATTTCAATTATGTTACAGAATAAAGAAAATAAAGTGTTACACTTATTTCAATTATGTTACAGAATAAAGAAAATAAAGTGTTACACTTATTTCAATTATGTTACAGAATAAAGAAAATAAAGTGTTACACTTATTTCAATTATGTTACAGAATAAAGAAAATAAAGTGTTACACTTATTTCAATTACATTACTTATGGTACAGAATAAAGAATAGAAAGTTTTACACTTATTTCAATTACATTACTTATGGTACAGAATACAGAATAGAAAGTGTTACACTTATTTCAATTATGTTACAGAATAAAGAAAATAAAGAGTTACACTTATTTCAATTACATTACTTATGGTACCGAATACAGAATAGAAAGAGTTACAATTATTTCAAATATGTTACTTATGGTACAGAATACAGAATAGAAAGTGTTACACTTATTTGAATTATGTTACTTTTGCTACACATATTAGGTATTGTTTTGTAGACGTTTTCGTTAGCATATTGAAGATGGTTAAATCTTGAAGGCGTAATGGTGAAAGCATTGAGAAGGACGGATATTTTAGTTATCTATTGTTTATTTGTAGTTCTTCCTTTGAACCTTGTTCAAAAACTGCAAAAGTTATTTCACCCGACATTTCGTAAATGTACCGTGACCAGCCGGCTAACTTCTAACGCCTTAAAAAAGGTGCCAGTATTCTATATAGAAAAAACTATGAGCGTTAAAAAAGGACTATTTTAGTTTCATCCTGGGAAATAAGACCATCGACACGGTAGTATAAATTTACTCTCGCGGAGGTAGGGAGAGATGTCGAAGGTGCTTCTACCTTCGACAATGCTGTTTGTTATTCTTGTCTCGAACTATATCAGCGCCGGTGGCTCCACCTCTTGTTTCAGTGAGAAAGACATTTCCACAACGTTATGAGTCTCCGAAATTGCTTCCGGTTAAATCTTTCTTTTTTTACTTTTTTTTTACTACGTCCTTGGAAATTCGTCTTACGCGGTTATACTTAGAGCCTAGCGCCGCCGATCCAACGCCGCCGTCGCCGATATTTTCTCTGGCACCGAACCGCCGCCGCCGAGTCATTTACTTTTCGGCGCGCCGCCGAAAATTTTATTTCCGCCGCCGAAATATTTTGAGTTTTCCTACATAACTTTTTTTTTTTCAAAAACATTTTGGAATTGTTTTTTTAAATTTTCTAAAGGGGAGAGACATTTTTCCCCTTCAAGCCACCGCCGACCGAAATTAAATTAAATTATACTACACTCTAGTCATAGATAAAAACTATACTACACTCTAGTCATAGATAAAAACTATACTACACTCTAGTCATAGATAAAAACTATACTACACTCTAGTCATAGATAAAAACTATACTACACTCTAGTCATAGATAAAAACTATACTACACTCTAGTCATAGATAAAAACTATACTACACTCTAGTCATAGATAAAAACTATACTACACTCTAGTCATAGATAAAAACTATACTACACTATGATCATAGCTATAAAATTATACTACACTATGATCATAGGGATAAACTATACTACACTCTGATCACAGTTATTAAATTATACTACACCCTGATCATAGTTATTAAACTATACTACACTCTGATCATAGTTATTAAACTATACTACACTCTGATCATAGTTATTAAACTATACTACACTCTGATCATAGTTATTAAACTATACTACACTCTGATCATAGTTATTAAACTGTGCTAGTATGATACACTTTGATCATAGTTATTAAACTATACTACACTCTGATCATAGTTATTAAACTGTGCTAGTATGATACACTTTGATCATAGTTATTAAACTATACTACACTCTGATCATAGTTATTAAACTGTGCTAGTATGATACACTTTGATCATAGTTATTAAACTATACTACACTCTGATCATTGTTATTAAACTATACTACACTCCAATCATAGCCATAACCAAAATCACTTGCATCCATCTATAGTTAACTACAATCTTAGAACCGTATACTTTCTTGTAAGAATTTGCCAAGAATGTATGCATTTGCCACGTAATCTTTCGCCAATTCAGCCGGTGAGGGGGTGGAAGACACTGCCGGTAAGATCGTCGCATCCCTTTCCGGGTAGGCGGAGAAGATCTCCCGGGAATCATAGAAATGGAGCCTTAAGTTGCGGTCACATATTATCTGATCACCTCATTACATTCTTGACGTAACTCATGATTTTAAATAAATTTAAAATAAATATTTGCACGAAAAATGCCGAAAAGGAAGATCTGAAATTATAGTTATTGATTTTATTTCAATAAACGCATTCACAAATTGCTTACAGAGAAAAGAACGTTTAGAGCGAAGCCATTAGCTGTGCGATTTTAGTGCTTTTATTTATAATAGATGGCACCAATTAAAACCTTAGGAAATAACTACTGATTTATTACAAAAACACAACTTCTAACCAAGTCTTATGTTAAAACTGGGAAAAATATTAACTTTTAGCGTTTCTTTTTTATTTTTTTTAGATAATTTAAAATTTCTACGTTTTAGACTGTTGTCGGCATCTGTTAAGAATTCGGATGTTTAAAAATCAAACTCTAATGGCCGTTGCCTCTGGGAAAGCACATTACTGGAAAAGGATCTTCTCCCTTGAGTATCGTTCTACAGGTGCTTCAATAAAAGACATTCTCCCTTGACTTGTGAAAAGGGGATAGCTGAATGAAATATTTCCGGTTGGTTGGTTACCAGATTCGCCTGGCCAACCAAAAAAACCAATTACATTCCATATTTAAGTCAAATCAAGTCAACGCATTTTTTTTATTATTGCTGGATTTAATTTTTCCAAATGCAAAAATCTCCGTTAGGCCTAACTCAAGTTTTTCACGTAGGCGCAAAAATATACGTTAGGGTTAACACAAGTTTTCCCAGTCAACGCGAAAATTTCCGTTAGCCCTAACGCAGTTTTCCGAGTCGACGGAAAAATCTCCCTTAGGCCTAACTCAAGTTTTTCATGTAGGCGCAAAAATATCCGTTAGGGTTAACACAAGTTATCCGAGTCGACGCGAAAATTTCCGTTAGGCCTAACTCAAGTTTTTCATGTAGGCGCAAAAATATCCGTTAGGGTTAAAGCAGTTTTCCGAGTCGATGGAAAAATCTCCGTTAAGCCTAACGCAGTTTTCTGAGTCGACGCAAAAATCTCCGTTAGGCCTAACTCAAGTTTTTCATGTAGGCGCAAAAATATCCGTTAGGGTTAACGCAGTTTTCCGAGTCGATGGAAAAATCTCCGTTAAGCCTAACGCAGTTTTCTGAGTCGACGCAAAAATCTCCGTTAGGCCTAACTTAAGTTTCTCATGTAGGCGCAAAAATATCCGTTAGGGTTAACACAAGTTATCCGAGTCGACGCGAAAATCTCCGTTAGGCCTAACTCAAGTTTTTCATATAGGCGCAAAAATATCCGTTAGGGTTAACACAAGTTATCCGAGTCGACGCGAAAATAGCCGTTAGGAATAACTCAAGTTTTTCATATAGGCGCAAAAATATCCGTTAGGGTTAACACAAGTTATCCGAGTCGACGCGAAAATAGCCGTTAGGAATAACGCAGTTTTCCGAGTCGACACAAAAATCTCCATTAGGCTTAAAGGCCCATTTTCATGCTCGCTGCTAGAGGATAAAAATCGTCAAAATTTGCATCCGCCACTCGTAAGCGTTAAAATTAATCTAAAATATCTGTTTGAAACAGATCGACGCGGAAAGTGAAAAAGTAGCCGTGTTCACACTAGACACTTAGGAAACGTTTTAAAACGGTTTCGAAATATCAAATTTTAAGATTTTTGTGTCGAATGTATTTATCGTATGGCTATTAATACAGTTGACTCCGAAATTGTTGAATTTTATCTTTCGAAACCGTTTCAAAACGTTTCCAAAGTCTTAACGCGCGTAAAGAAAAATACGTTATAACGCGCGATGGTAGAAACCAAGGCTTACATAGGTTTTTCGCATCGACGTTCTTTTTACCCCTTTGAAAACCAGCTCTTACAAGGACCATAAAAATAGAAGTTTACACGTCCAGGTTCTCTGTATTAATACTTCCTGGCGAACCACGAATGTTTCGCGAGAGATGTTACGACTGGGGCGTGATTCTACTCTGATCGTTAGCTACTTAACGAAAATAATTTTTCGTTAGCTAATATAATTTCAATGGAGCCAACGAAAATTTTCTTTCGTTAACTCCTAACGATAAGAGTAGAATCACGCCCCTGGAAGGAAACGAAGTTGATCGCAGTTCGACCAACTTGTCATTTCCTCCTGAGCCTCTCGCTCTGGTTTTGTTGCGCGCGTTATATATTTTTTTGGCGACGCGGTAGCTAAACTTCAGTCCTCTTTTCTTCGGTGATGTGTTTTTTCACGGAAATTTACAACCTGGAAGATCTTTTTTGAGGGGGTGTACTTTGTGAACCTATTACGTTAACTCTAGTGCCTTGTCGCAGATTTGTTAACTGCCTAAGCGGCTCTGCACTTAAGGTGGTATGTTTGTCGTGTCACTGGTGTGAACGCGACTCGTTGTGGTAAACACGCTGTTCTATTTTTAAAACTGGCAGACTTGCTATGTTTGGAGGTGTTCGAGCTTAACTAGGTTGGATAGATAGGTAAGAAAAAATTTATTTACATTTTTCCATGGCGTCCCGTTTGAATATGCGCCTTCAAACAAAAAGCCGGATTCCCCTGGCGAATGACCTTCTGCCACGCCCATCCGACGTCACGAACTGTCCTCATCGACTCACCCCCCAGGAACTGAAAAGGAACTCCACCCCCGAACAAAAGCTTACGGCATAGGTACGTTCGCCAAAAAATGTGCCGTTTTCGCGTTATCTACACCTACTGTGGAGTAGTTCCTATCTTCCTGTCTTCGTACGCCCTCACAATCGATGTTGTTTTGTTCTGTCCTTAAAATTTTACTTTGGGCAAAATTTACCTTGCAGGGACATAATTTACTACGTGCAGATAATTGATGTGGTTTTGTTCTGTCCTTAAAATTTTGCTTTGGGCATAATTTAATAAGCGAAGATTATTGATGTTGTTTTGTTCTGTCCTTAAAATTTTGCTTTGGGCATAATATAATAAGCGAAGATAATTGATGTTGTTTGGTTCTGTTATTAAAATTTTGCTTTGGGCATAATTTACTATGTCCAGATAATTGATAATTGAAGTTCTATCCAGTCCTTTTTTTACCTTGAGAATAATTTACCTTACAGGGACATAATTTACTACGCGCAGATAGTTCATGTTGTTTCGTTTCTGTGCTTAAAAATTTGCTTTGGGCATAATTTAATAAGCGAAGATAATTGATGTTGTTTTATCCTTTACTTAAAATTTTACCCTGGGAATAATTTACCTTGTACATATAATTGGACAAAATTTACTACGCGCAGATAGTTCATGTTGTTCTGTTCTGTCCTTAAAATTCGGCTTCGGGCATAATTTAATAAGCGAAGATTATTGATGCTGTTTTGTTCTGTCCTTAAGGGTTTACTTTGGGCATACTTTAATAAGCTAAGATAATTGGTATTGTTTCGTTCTGTCCTTAAAATTTGGCTTTGGGCATAATTTAATAAGCGAAGATAATTGATGTTGTTTTGTTCTGTTATTAAAAATTAGCTTTGGGAATAATTCACCATGTGCACATAATTGGTAATATTTTATCCTGCCCTTAAAATTTTACCTTGGGAATAATTTACCATGCGAACATAATTATTAATATTTAATCCTGCCCTTAAAATTTTACCTTGGGAATAATTTACCACGCGCACATAATTTTTAACATTTTATCCTGCCCTTAAAATTTTACCTTGGAAATAATTTACCATGCGAGCATAATTATTAATATTTTATCCTGCCCTTAAAATTTTACCTTGGGAATAATTTACCATGCGAGCATAATTATTAATATTTTATCCTGCCCTTAAAATTTTACCTTGGGAATAATTTACCATGCGAGCATAATTATTAATATTTTATCCTGCCCTTAAAATTTTACCTTGGGAATAATTTACCATGCGAGCATAATTATTAATATTTTATCCTGCCCTTAAAATTTTACCTTGGAAATAATTTACCATGCGAGCATAATTATTAATATTTTATCCTGCCCTTAAAATTTTACCTTGGGAATAATTTACCACGCGCACATAATTTTTAACATTTTATCCTGCCCTTAAAATTTTACCTTGGGAATAATTTACCATGCGCACATAATTGGTAATATTTTATCCTTTCATTAAAATTTCACCTTGGGAATAATTTACCATGCGCAGATAATTAGTAATGTTTTATCCTGTGCCTGAAATTATACCTCGTGAATAATTTACGAAGCGTTGATAAATGATGTTTTATCCTGTCCTTAGAATTTTGCTTTAAGCATAATTTACCATGCGCACATAATTGGTAATATTTTATCCTTTCCTTTAAATTTTACCGAGGGATCAATTTACTATACGCTGACAAATCACGTTGTTTTTTTCCTGTCCTTAAAATTTAACCTGTACATTAAAATTCAAAATATTTTTCATCTATTTTTAAAGTTGTAATATCTTTTAATTCAATAAATAATCATTCAAAGTGTGAAATATTTTAATTCCAATTTGACCCGCTAGATGTCATTCGTAAACACTCAATTCTAAAAATATCTCCAATACGATAATGCTAAGTATTCTTACAGCGTTTTTTCGACGACGCAACTATTAGGCAATTTAGCTATTAGCATAAATAAAAATTACAACCAGCAAAAAAAGAAAGTTGGGTGAAAACTTTAAAGCGGTGAAATGGCAAATTGTTTTTCAATTTAAACCTTCCTCCAATCTTCGAAAAATATTCTTTTAACGTCCTTTTTTCAATGTCATTATTGCAAAATGATCCATGTTTATTATACACCGCTTACGAAGGTATCCTGACAGTACACAGTCTCACTTCGTTATACTACTCGTACCTTCGATAACGCTGCCAACATAAACGGGATAAATTTCCGTAACCATGGAAACGATTTTTTCCCTTTCCCGTTTCCTACGCACGGAGCCCTGCCCCCTTTTAACAGCGTGGAATGGAAATTTCAACCGTCGTAACTCGGTATTTTAGTAAGGGGAGGCTATAATATTCCCCCGCCTTTGGTAAGAACTATCGGGTAAGGGTTGGAATTCTTTTAATATACTAGGTCACGCTAGACTACCGTATTTGTCGATGATTTTTTACAGACACCGTGCGCTTAATCGATAGGCCCCTTTTCGATCGGGAAACTTTAAACTCAGGACTGTAAGAAACTCGCCCGCTTAATCTGCCAAGGCCTAATATTCCTTTAGAAAAATCAGTTACGGCATCGCGCTTATTGACTTTGGAGCGACCACAACCTCACTTGTTCGTTTAGACAGCCTTACCGAGATAGCGGCTGTACGTTCGGTTTTACTGCATAGCGAAATTGTCCGCAAGTTCAGCGTCTCCCCCCCCCCCTCCCTTGGGTTGAGAGGGGAAAAAAATTCGATTTTTAAAATAAAATCAATGAAATTGGAGATGTATTAGAGTAGCGCTAAAATAAATTAATTTTTGTACATAACAGGGTGTAACCGGTTTTAGTATTGCTTCCTTCATAATTTGAGATATTAATTATTTGGGATACTTTTTTTAAGATTCGGAGATAACTCTAAAAATTCGTAATATTAGTTAAGCCACTCGTCCACCTTTACCAAGTCTAACTAACATAACTCTGTTCTAATGAGATAGTTAAGAGATTACAATGAAGGAATTTAGCAAATTTGGTATTAAGCCATTAGTAACGCAGTTAAGCCCTTACTAACCGGGAAATTAAAAATCATATACCAATCATAAATATATTCATACCAACATTTCTCATCCGGCTTCTCATTGGCTCTCTCAAACGGACATCATTGAAACCCACGCCTGTGACGTTTTTCCTCCCCCCACTCCTGCCCACAGATTGGCTAAACTTAGTCATTCCGAATTCCCACCTCGGGGAAATTACCATTTCGTGCTATATGACATAACTGCCGACGTCATCCCAGCTGACGTCAAAAGCTAACTTATCCTTAAATATTTGCGCTTACTAAACCATTCATAATTTCCTATTAAAAATAACCTTATTTGTCGAATATCTTTAGGGTGATTAGTTAGTCTATTTTCGATAACAATAGATCCTATACCTGAAAATTATTTTATCCGATTACGGAATGGTTTTTTAAACAATTATTTCCGTAAATGAAATTTTCCTTTAATTTTATTTTTACAAAACAAATAAAAATTAATAAATTATGGAAATTTTCGTTCCTTCCAGTCTCATTATAAATTATCAAGAATGTATAAAGTTGAACAAAGAATGAGTGACTACAATCCTATTCGCTTCGTGATTCCCGCATAAAAAACCACGCCCCCTCCCTCTTTCCTCGGGTAATCCCCCCACCTTTCTACCGGTAAGGGGGGGGGGAGACAGTAGCGTAGCCGTGTAGGCGGGAAATATTTTCCTGAATATCATGAAAACAGATGATTTGGCGGCAGCTCCATATTATCCGTTCACTTGAATAGATTCTTGATATTATTTCGTGCCCTGTTGTATCGTCGTTTCATATTTCATTTTATTTTCTGTTTTATTTTCTAAAAATAGATTGTGCCACGCTTTCGTCGTCTCCCCCCCCCCCCCCGGTGTATACCTCACTATACGTGATAAAAGCATTTCCGCCGCTACATTTATAATCGTTGGCACGGTGAAACAAGCCGACGCGTCGGTGTCGTTTTGAAGCCCTTCCCTAGTTTATTTCTCTGCAACAGAAGTTCCCAAATGTTTTTCTTTTTTATTTCTTGCGGAAATATTTTTCTATCTAAAAGCAAACGGCGTCAATTCGACATTTATTTGCTTTATAAAAATATTGGTACTAAAGGATTCGCGAACGATGGAAGAAATGTTTAGATTAAAACAAAAAATGCTGAAGCTCGAAAATATAAGAACATTTTTACACAAGAAAGGGCTAATATGTTTTATGAAATGTTAATATCTTAATATCTTCGTGTTAATATTTTAAGATCTTAATATGTTAATATGTTAGTATCTTAATATCTTCATGTTAATATTTTAAGATCTTAATATGTTAATATTATATTAATATGTTAATATGTTAGTATCTTAATATGTTAATATGTTAGTACTTTAATATGTTAATATGTTAGTATCTTAAAATGTTAATATGTTAGTATCTTAATATGTTAATATGTTAGTATCTTAATATGTTAATATGTTAGTATCTTAATATGTTAATATGTTAGTATTTTAATATGTTAATATGTTAGTATCTTAATATGTTAATATGTTAGTATAGTAATATCTTATTATCTAAATATCTTAACATGTTAATATCTTAATAAGTTAATATGTTAATATCTTAATATATAATTATCTTAACATCTTAATATCTTAACATCTTAATATGTTAATATGTTAGTATCTTAATATGTTAATATGTTAGTATCTTAATATCTTCATGTTAATATTTTAAGATCTTAATATGTTAATATGTTAGTATCTTAATATGTTAATATGTTAGTATTTTAATATGTTAATATGTTAGTATCTTAATATCTTCATGTTAATATTTTAAGATCTTAATATGTTAATATTATATTAATATGTTAATATGTTAGTATCTTAATATGTTAATATGTTAGTACTTTAATATGTTAATATGTTAGTATCTTAAAATGTTAATATGTTAGTATCTTAATATGTTAATATGTTAGTATCTTAATATGTTAATATGTTAGTATCTTAATATGTTAATATGTTAGTATTTTAATATGTTAATATGTTAGTATCTTAATATGTTAATATGTTAGTATAGTAATATCTTATTATCTAAATATCTTAACATGTTAATATCTTAATAAGTTAATATGTTAATATCTTAATATATAATTATCTTAACATCTTAATATCTTAACATCTTAATATGTTAATATGTTAGTATCTTAATATGTTAATATGTTAGTATCTTAATATCTTCATGTTAATATTTTAAGATCTTAATATGTTAATATGTTAGTATCTTAATATGTTAATATGTTAGTATTTTAATATGTTAATATGTTAGTATCTTAATATGTTAATATGTTAGTATCTTAATATGTTAATATGTTAGTATCTTAATATGTTAATATGTTAGTATCTTAATAGGTTAATATGTTAGTATCTTAATATGTTAATATGTTAGTATCTTAATATGTTAATATGTTAGTATCTTAATATGTTAATATGTTAGCATCTTAATATGTTAATATGTTAGTATCTTAATATGTTAATATGTTAGTATTTTAATATGTTAATATGTTAGTATCTTAATATGTTAATATGTTAGTATCTTAATATGTTAATATGTTAGTATTTTAATATGTTAATATGTTAGTATCTTAATATGTTAATATGTTAGTATCTTAATATCTCCATAAGATCTTAATATGTTAAAATCTTATTATATTAATATCGTAATATCTTATTATCTTAATATCCTATTATCTTAATATCTTATTATCTTAATATCTTAACATGTTAATATCTTAATATCTGAATAAGTTAATATGTTAATATCTTAATATATTATTATCTTAACATCTTAATATCTTAACATCTTAATATGTTAATATGTTAGTATCTTAATATGTTAATACGTTAGTATCTTAATCTCTTCATGTTAATATTTTAAGATCTTAATATGTTAATATCTTAGTATCTTAATATGTTAATATGTTAGTATTTTAATATGTTAATATGTTAGTATCTTAATATCTCCATAAGATCTTAATATGTTAAAATCTTATTATATTAATATCGTAATATCTTATTATCTTAATATCTTATTAATTAATATATTATTATCTTAATATCTTAACATGTTAATATCTTAATATCTTAATAAGCTAATATGTTAATATCTTAATATATTATTATCTTAACATCTTAATATGTTAATATGTTAGTATCTTAATATGTTAATATGTTAGTATCTTAATATCTTCATGTTAATATTTTAAGATCTTAATATGTTAATATGTTAGTATCTTAATATGTTACTATGTTAGTATTTTAATATGTTAATATGTTAGTATCTTAATATGTTAATATGTTAGTATCTTAATATGTTAATATCTTAACATCTTAATATGTTAATATGTTAGTATCTTAATATCTTCATGTTAATATTTTAAGATCTTAATATGTTAATATGTTAGTATCTTAATATGTTAATATGTTAGTATTTTAATATGTTAATATGTTAGTATCTTAATATGTTAATATGTTAGTGTTACGTGTGTTACGTTTTTGCAACTCGTGTTACGTGTGTTGCGTTTTGCTACTCGTGTTACGTGTGTTGCGTTTTGGCTACGCGTGTTACGTGTGTTACGTTTTTGCTACGCGTGTTACGTGTGTTGCGTTTTGGCTACGCGTGTTACGTGTGTTACGTTTTTGCAACTCGTGTATACGTGTGTTACGTTTTTGCTACGCGTGTTACGTGTGTTGCGTTTTTGCTACGCGTGTTACGTGTGTTGCGTTTTTGCTACGCGTGTTACGTGTGTTGCGTTTTTGCTACGCGTGTTACGTGTGTTGCGTTTTGGCTTTGCGTGTTACGTGTGTTACGTTTTTGCAAATCGTGTTACGTGTGTTACTTTTTGCTACTCGTGTTACGTGTGTTGCGTTTTTGCTACGCGTGTTACGTGTGTTACGTTTTTGCAAATCGTGTTACGTGTGTTACTTTTTGCTACTCGTGTTACGTGTGTTGCGTTTTTGCAACTCGTGTTACGTGTGTTACTTTTGCTACGCGTGTTACGTGTGTTACGTTTTTGCAAATCGTGTTACGTGTGTTACTTTTTGCTACTCGTGTTACGTGTGTTGCGTTTTTGCTACGCGTGTTACGTGTGTTACGTTTTTGCAAATCGTGTTACGTGTGTTACTTTTTGCTACTCGTGTTACGTGTGTTGCGTTTTTGCAACTCGTGTTACGTGTGTAACGTTTTTGCAACTCGTGTTACGTGTGTTGCGTTTTTGCTACTCGTGTTACGTGTGTTGCGTTTTGGCTACGCGTGTTACGTGTGTTAGGTTTTTGCAAATCGTGTTACGTGTGTTACTTTTTGCTACTCGTGTTACGTATGTTGCGTTTTTGTTACGCTTGTTACGTGTGTTGCTTTTTTGCTACTCGTGTTACGTGTGTTTCGTTTTTGCTACGCGTGTTACGTGTGTTGCGTTTTTGCTACGCGTGTTACGTGTGTTGCGTTTTGGCTACGCGTGTTACGTGTGTTACGTTTTTGCAACTCGTGTTACGTGTGTTACTTTTTGCTACGCGTGTTACGTGTGTTGCGTTTTTGCTACGCGTGTTACGTGTGTTACTTTTTGCTACGCGTGTTACGTGTGTTACGTTTTTGCAACTCGTGTTACGTGTGTTGCGTTTTTGCTACGCGTGTTACGTGTGTTGCGTTTTGGCTTTGCGTGTTACGTGTGTTACGTTTTTGCAAATCGTGTTACGTGTGTTACTTTTTGCTACTCGTGTTACGTGTGTTGCGTTTTTGCTACGCGTGTTACGTGTGTTACGTTTTTGCAAATCGTGTTACGTGTGTTACTTTTTGCTACTCGTGTTACGTGTGTTGCGTTTTTGCAACTCGTGTTACGTGTGTTACTTTTGCTACGCGTGTTACGTGTGTTACGTTTTTGCAAATCGTGTTACGTGTGTTACTTTTTGCTACTCGTGTTACGTGTGTTGCGTTTTTGCTACGCGTGTTACGTGTGTTACGTTTTTGCAAATCGTGTTACGTGTGTTACTTTTTGCTACTCGTGTTACGTGTGTTGCGTTTTTGCAACTCGTGTTACGTGTGTAACGTTTTTGCAACTCGTGTTACGTGTGTTGCGTTTTTGCTACTCGTGTTACGTGTGTTGCGTTTTGGCTACGCGTGTTACGTGTGTTAGGTTTTTGCAAATCGTGTTACGTGTGTTACTTTTTGCTACTCGTGTTACGTATGTTGCGTTTTTGTTACGCTTGTTACGTGTGTTGCTTTTTTGATACTCGTGTTACGTGTGTTTCGTTTTTGCTACGCGTGTTACGTGTGTTGCGTTTTTGCTACGCGTGTTACGTGTGTTGCGTTTTGGCTACGCGTGTTACGTGTGTTACGTTTTTGCAACTCGTGTTACGTGTGTTACTTTTTGCTACGCGTGTTACGTGTGTTGCGTTTTTGCTACGCGTGTTACGTGTGTTACTTTTTGCTACGCGTGTTACGTGTGTTACGTTTTTGCAACTCGTGTTACGTGTGTTGCGTTTTTGCTACGCGTGTTACGTGTGTTGCGTTTTGGCTACGCGTGTTACGTGTGTTACGGTTTTGCAAATCGTGTTACGTGTGTTACTTTTTGCTACGCGTGTTACGTGTGTTAGGTTTTTGCTACGCGTGTTACGTATGTTACTTTTTGCTACGCGTGTTACGTGTGTTGCGTTTTTGCTACGCGTGTTACGTGTGTTGCGTTTTTGCTACGCGTGTTACGTGTGTTGCGTTTTTGCTACGCGTGTTACGTGTGTTGCGTTTTTGCTACTCGTGTTACGTGTGTTGCGTTTTTGCTACTCGTGTTACGTGTGTTACGTTTTTGCTACGCGTGTTACGTGTGTTGCGTTTTGGCTACGCGTGTTACGTGTGTTACGTTTTTGCAACTCGTGTTACGTGTGTTACTTTTTGCTACGCGTGTTACGTGTGTTACGTTTTTGCAAATCGTGTTACGTGTGTTACTTTTTGCTACGCGTGTTACGTGTGTTACGTTTTTGCAACTCGTGTTACATGTGTTATTTTTTGCTACGCGTGTTACGTGTGTTACGTTTTTGCAAATCGTGTTACGTGTGTTACTTTTTGCTACACGTGTTACGTGTGTTACGTTTTTGCAACTCGTGTTACGTGTGTTACTTTTTGCTACTCGTGTTACGTGTGTTACGTTTTTGCAACTCGTGTTACGTGTGTTACTTTTTGCTACGCGTGTTGCGTTTACCTTTCTTACGTACAAATCAGATCTAATTCATTAAAACTAAGAACCCGGGGAATAAAGCTAGTTTCTTATAAAATAAGGTCGACTAAGTTATAACTTCTGGCGAATCTGACATCGTTGAATTTGTGAGGAGGGATTTTGCTCTCCCTCAATTGACGTACCTGGTACAGTGGCTTAGAGCCCTAGATATTCGATCGAATCCTATTTGATCGAATTTTAGCTGGGAATGTTTTTGTATGTAACCCAATTGGTGGGTTACGATTCATTGGAAATCCTGTGCTTATTAATATAATAATTAGGTTAGGTTAGGTTAGGGTTGTCGGGTTGAGTTTTTTATCGTCAATTGCCTAACATAATTTTAGTACACCAAACCCGCACAATTTGGCGGAATTTGGTCGAATGGGATTCAGTAGAAATTGATTCGGTCGAATGTGATTCAATCGAAAGCGATTCGGTCGAAAGCGATTTCGTCGAATGGGATTCGGTCGAATGGGATTCAGTTGAAAGGGATTTGGTCGAATGGGATTCAGTCGAAAGGGATTTCGTCGAATGGGATTCAGTTGAAAGGGATTCGGTTGAATGGGATTCAGTTGAAAGGGATTCGGTCGAATGGGATTTCGTCGAATGAGATTCAGTTGAAAGGGATTCGGTTGAATGCGATTCAGTTGGAAGGGATTCGGTCGAATGAGATTCAGTTGAAAGGGATTAGGTCGAATGGGATTCCATTGAAAGGGATTAGGTCGAATGGGATTTAATTGGAAGGGATTCAGTTGAAAAGGATTCGGTTGAATGGGATTCATTTGAAAGGGATTCGGTCGAATGGGATTCAATTGAAAGGG
Source organism: Leiobunum rupestre (assembly GCF_980474605.1). NCBI lineage: Eukaryota > Metazoa > Arthropoda > Arachnida > Opiliones > Sclerosomatidae > Leiobunum > Leiobunum rupestre. The sequence goes on along the minus strand of NC_143384.1, from coordinate 20,307,751 downwards.
ATTCGGTCGAATGGCATTCAATTGAAAGGGATACGGTCGAATGGGATTCAATTGAAAGGGAATCAGTTGAAAGGGATTCGGTTGAATGGGATTCAGTTGAAAGGGATTCGGTCGAATGCGAAAGGAGCGGGTTGACAATATACAATTGTAAAGGGAGTCGAATAAGGGGAAAATTTAATACAGTCCAAGCTACGCTCAAACGGGATTTGGACACGGAAACCCGTCCCCTTATCTATGCCACTGTCCTGATACTAGTTACACGTCTCATAGTAAGGTTACAAACATGTAACACCGTGGTACCCAAATGTTCAAAATGTTTATCATTAGTAATATACTAAAATATTATTTAAAAAAGTAGAATCAACATGGCGATCTCGACATTGTAAATAGCGATTTTGACCTTCAAAAAGGTAGTCTATAGGATCTCCAACCTGGCCACCGTTGCCATAACCTCCATACACGCCCGACAAGAGACGGGGGAAGCCGGTAAAAATTACCGGGGCCCGTGCAGCCGCGGGGGCCCGGATTTGAACCAACTATGTAGACTTCTCCCGGGATTATCTCAGAAAATTCTATCTATATCCAGTAGAAATGGCTCTCTAAGGGGCCGGAATTTATATTTTACCGGGGCCCGGGCCCGCCTTCCGCGGCCCTACCTCCATAGAGAGACAGACAGACAGACAGACATTGAGACCACCCTCGCATAAGCAACTTCGCGTCTTGTATGAAAGAACGAGGGGAAGGTCTCTAGCTCTTGCGCAATACTTAGCCTTCAAAGCCCGTCGATTTTATTAGTGTTAAAACAGGAGATTATTTGCTTCACGGCATTACGCGCGCGCTCGGTGGGCGAGACCTCCACTCCCCCACTGCGAAGCGGGGACCTCCTCCTCTCCGCTATCTTCGCTGCAACGCACTCGAGGCGGGCGGGGGAGGGGGGGGGGAAATCGTATCTTCACAAGCCGGGCGCCAGTCGAGAATATTTTGACTTTCACTATATCTTTCTTTTTAGGGTTATTTTTCATTTTTGGCCTCTAAAAGCGGAGTGAAAAATATCTAATTTATCCTTGGATTTATTACTGACGATATTAAGTGTGGAATTGCTGTTAATTTTAGTCGGATATGGCACCACTTGTTGAGATAAACTAATATAATCCCAATAAAGGTGTTATACCTATCCGTATGTTTATCCGATGCATTATTTTACATAACTCGGTTACAAAAAAGATTGAAATATTTGATTCCTAATTAATTGTTTTTCATGGAGGATCATTTTCATTATTTTCCATTGTAGGTCATTTTCTATTTTCCATTTATTTTTACCGTCGATGTTTATTTAAATTTTTTGAATATCGATGTCCATTTTCATTTCCCATCGACATCCATTTTAATTTTCCACATCAATGAGCATTTCTCATATTCACATCGATGTCCATTTTCATTTTTCCCCAACAGTGAGCATTTCTCATATTTACAACGATGTGCATTGTAATTTTCCCCAGCAGTGAGCATTTCTCATATTCACATCGATATCCATTTTATTTTTCCCCAGCAGTGAGCATTTGTCATATTCACATCGATATCCATTTTATTTTTCCCCAGCAGTTAGCATTTCTCATATTCACATCGATGTCCATTTTCATTTTTCCCCAACAGTGAGCATTTCTCATATTTACAACGATGTCCATTGTAATTTTCCCCAGCAGTGAGCATTACTCATATTCACATCGATATCCATTTTATTTTTCCCCAGCAGTTAGCATTTCTCATATTCACATCGATGTCCATTTTCTTTTTCCCCAGCAGTGAGCATTTCTCATATTCACTGATGTCCATTTTCATTTTTCCCCAGCAGTGAGCATTTCTCATATTCACATCGATGTCCATTTTCATTTTTCCCCAGCAGTGAGCATTTCTCATTTTCACATCGATGTCCATTTTCATTTTTCCCCAGCAGTGAGCATTTCTCACTTTCACATCGATGTCCATTTTCATTTTTCCCCAGCAGTGAGCATTTCTCATTTTCACATCGATGTCCATTTTCATTTTTCCCCAGCAGTGAGCATTTCTCATATTTTCATCGATGTCCATTTTCATTTTTCCCCAGCAGTGAGCATTTATCATTTTCACATCGATGTCCATTTTCATTTTTCCCCAGCATTGAGCATTTCTCATTTTCACATCGATGTCCATTTTCATTTTTCCCCAGCAGTGAGCATTTCTCATATTCACATCGATATCCATTTTCATTTTTCCCCAGCAGTGAGCATTTCTCATTTTCACATCGATGTCCATTTTCATTTTTCCCCAGCAGTGAGCATTTCTCATATTTTCATCGATGTCCATTTTCATTTTTCCCCAGCAGTGAGCATTTATCATTTTCACATCGATGTCCATTTTCATTTTTCCCCAGCATTGAGCATTTCTCATATTTTCATCGATGACTATTTTCATTTTTCCCCAGCAGTGAGCATTTATCATTTTCACATCGATGTCCATTTTCATTTTTCCCCAGCAGTGAGCATTTCTCATTTTCACATCGATGTCCATTTTCATTTTTCCCCAGCAGTGAGCATTTATCATTTTCACATCGATGTCCATTTTCATTTTTCCCCAGCATTGAGCATTTCTCATTTTCACATCGATGTCCATTTTCATTTTTCCCCAGCAGTGAGCATTTCTCATATTCACATCGATATCCATTTTCATTTTTCCCCAGCAGTGAGCATTTCTCATTTTCACATCGATGTCCATTTTCATTTTTCCCCAGCAGTGAGCATTTCTCATATTTTCATCGATGTCCATTTTCATTTTTCCCCAGCAGTGAGCATTTATCATTTTCACATCGATGTCCATTTTCATTTTTCCCCAGCATTGAGCATTTCTCATATTTTCATCGATGACTATTTTCATTTTTCCCCAGCAGTGAGCATTTATCATTTTCACATCGATGTCCATTTTCATTTTTCCCCAGCAGTGAGCATTTCTCATTTTCACATCGATGTCCATTTTCATTTTTCCCCAGCAGTGAGCATTTCTCATTTTCACATCGATGTCCATTTTCATTTTTCCCCAGCAGTGAGCATTTCTCATATTCACATCGATATCCATTTTCATTTTTCCCCAGCAGTGAGCATTTCTCATTTTCACATCGATGTCCATTTTCATTTTCCCCCAGCAGTGAGCATTTATCATATTCACATCGATGTCCATTTTCATTTTTCCCCAGCAGTGAGCATTTCTCATTTTCACATCGATGTCCATTTTCATTTTTCCCCAGCAGTGAGCATTTCTCATATTTTCATCGATGTCTATTTTCATTTTTCCCCAGCAGTGAGCATTTCTCATTTTCACATCGATGTCCATTTTCATTTTTCCCCAGCAGTGAGCATTTCTCATATTCACATCGATGTCCATTTTCATTTTTCCCCAGCAGTGAGCATTTCTCATTTTCACATCGATGTCCATTTTCATTTTTCCCCAGCAGTGAGCATTTCTCATATTCACATCGATGTCCATTTTCATTTTTTCCCAGCAGTGAGCATTTCTCATTTTCACATCGATGTCCATTTTCATTTTTCCCCAGCAGTGAGCATTTCTCATATTCACATAGATGTCCATTTTCATTTTTCCCCAGCAGTGAGCATTTCTCATATTTTCATCGATGTCCATTTTCATTTTTCCCCAGCAGTGAGCATTTATCATTTTCACATCGATGTCCATTTTCATTTTTCCCCAGCATTGAGCATTTCTCATATTTTCATCGATGACTATTTTCATTTTTCCCCAGCAGTGAGCATTTCTCATTTTCACATCGATGTCCATTTTCATTTTTCCCCAGCAGTGAGCATTTCTCATTTTCACATCGATGTCCATTTTCATTTTTCCCCAGCAGTGAGCATTTCTCATATTCACATCGATGTCCATTTTCATTTTTCCCCAGCAGTGAGCATTTCTCATTTTCACATCGATGTCCATTTTCATTTTTCCCCAGCAGTGAGCATTTCTCATTTTCACATCGATGTCCATTTTCATTTTTCCCCAGCAGTGAGCATTTCTCATTTTCACATCGATGTCCATTTTCATTTTTCCCCAGCAGTGAGCATTTCTCATTTTCACATCGATGTCCATTTTCATTTTTCCCCAGCAGTGAGCATTTCTCATTTTCACATCGATGTCCATTTTCATTTTTCCCCAGCAGTGAGCATTTCTCATATTCACATCGATGTCCATTTTCATTTTTCCCCAGCAGTGAGCATTTCTCATATTTTCATCGATGTCCATTTTCATTTTTCCCCAGCAGTGAGCATTTCTCATATTTTCATCGATGTCTATTTTCATTTTTCCCCAGCAGTGAGCATTTCTCATATTTTCATCGATGTCTATTTTCATTTTTCCCCAGCAGTGAGCATTTCTCATATTCACATCGATGTCCATTTTCATTTTTCGCCAGCAGTGAGCATTTCTCATTTTCACATCGATGTCCATTTTCATTTTTCCCCAGCAGTGAGCATTTCTCATATTCACATCGATATCCATTTTCATTTTTCCCCAGCAGTGAGCATTTCTCATTTTCACATCGATGTCCATTTTCATTTTCCCCCAGCAGTGAGCATTTATCATATTCACATCGATGTCCATTTTCATTTTTCCCCAGCAGTGAGCATTTCTCATTTTCACATCGATGTCCATTTTCATTTTTCCCCAGCAGTGAGCATTTCTCATATTTTCATCGATGTCTATTTTCATTTTTCCCCAGCAGTGAGCATTTCTCATTTTCACATCGATGTCCATTTTCATTTTTCCCCAGCAGTGAGCATTTCTCATATTCACATCGATGTCCATTTTCATTTTTCCCCAGCAGTGAGCATTTCTCATTTTCACATCGATGTCCATTTTCATTTTTTCCCAGCAGTGAGCATTTCTCATTTTCACATCGATGTCCATTTTCATTTTTCCCCAGCAGTGAGCATTTCTCATATTCACATAGATGTCCATTTTCATTTTTCCCCAGCAGTGAGCATTTCTCATTTTCACATCGATGTCCATTTTCATTTTTCCCCAGCAGTGAGCATTTCTCATATTCACATCGATGTCCATTTTCATTTTTCCCCAGCAGTGAGCATTTCTCATTTTCACATCGATGTCCATTTTCATTTTTCCCCAGCAGTGAGCATTTCTCATTTTCACATCGATGTCCATTTTCATTTTTCCCCAGCAGTGAGCATTTCTCATATTCACATCGATGTCCATTTTCATTTTTCCCCAGCAGTGAGCATTTCTCATTTTCACATCGATGTCCATTTTCATTTTCCCCAGCAGTGAGCATTTCTCATATTCACATCGATGTCCATTTTCATTTTTCCCCAGCAGTGAGCATTTCTCATTTTCACATAGATGTCCATTTTCATTTTTCCCCAGCAGTGAGCATTTCTCATTTTCACATCGATGTCCATTTTCATTTTTCCCCAGCAGTGAGCATTTCTCATATTCACATCGATGTCCATTTTCATTTTTCCCCAGCAGTGAGCATTTCTCATTTTCACATCGATGTCCATTTTCATTTTTCCCCAGCAGTGAGCATTTCTCATATTCACATAGATGTCCATTTTCATTTTTTCCCCGCAACTATAACGTGAGCATTTTTCATATTCTCATCGATGTCCATCGTCCCCCATCAGTGACCATTTTTCATATTCACATCAATGTCAATTTTAATTTCCCCCCAGCAGGGAGCATTTTCATATTGCCATCAATGTCCATTTTGTTTTTTAAACATGTCCATTTTATTTTTTTAAACATGTCCATTTTATTTTTTTAAACATGTCCATTTTAATTTTTTTAACATGTCAATTTTAATTTTTTAAACATGTCCATTTTAATTTTTTAAACATGTCCATTTTAATTTTTTAAATATTTCCATTTTGATTTTTTAAATACTTCCAATTTCATTTTTTTAATTGTCTATTTTTATTTTTTAAATGCGTCCCTTTTAATTCCCCCCACTCGATGTTCCAATGCACTGGAAGCAAATCATCTGAAACAATAGATAACCGTGGGAACGACAAGCATTGCTGAACTCGATTATGAGAAAGTGGAATTGAACCGATATTGACATCTCTTTAAAATGATAATAAGCTCGCGCTAGGCTGTCTAAATTGGCTTAAAGCGGATCATTTTTCAATTTGTTTCGATTTTCTCCAGTGGCGTTGCCAGGATTTCTGTTTTGGGGGCGCTTAAGCGCCTGTTCAAGGCCCCCCCATACAGGTTGATAATGTTTTTTCAAGAAAACTTCGGTCAAACTTAGTTAGCGTTGAAAAAGTGAAGGCTTCTCTGTCCTCTCCTCCTTTCACCCTCCCGAAACCAACCAAATAAATTAAAGGTATATAACGAAACGCTTTCAGAAAATAAACCATTTTATTTCTGAAATAGAAATAGAAACCCTTTTATGAGTTTAATCAAAACCATGAAATCAAAAGACCGATATAACTTTTTAATTTCAGTAATATTACTTTTTTAGCATTGCCTACAATATCGAGACTATAATAAAATAGCATAAGTAGTGTATATTCTTGACGAACGCAAAAAATTTAATTTCCCCCGGTGTTGTTGGTCCTTTAACTTTTTAGCATTTTTCAAAGTTTGACCTCTGCATATCAACGGTTAGTCTCGTTAGTGAGTATGACTAATTGTATAGTGTACCAATTTGTCGATAACACAATCAACGCACAAATTATGGGAATGTTCTCTTTCAATTGCCAATATGGCTAGAGATGACAGCCTCACTTGACCCATCGTATTTCTTAAATAGTTTTTTATTCGTTTTAGTAATGAAAATGAACGCTCACAGACAACAGACGTTACCGGTATAGTGACACCAATTTGTAACAATTTCCACAGTTGAGGGAAAAGGTTTCAGGGCAATTTGTTCAAAAGGTCACTTATGGTCTGTGGCTGGTGTTTCTCTTCTGTGTTTCGCAAAAAGTTTTTCGCAACTATTATTTCAGCAGTTGGAATTTCAATTCCGTAAAAAGAACAAAACCCCACGAGTGACTCTTCCGCTAAAAAATTTTCAGGATCTTGAATCATTAGTACTGGGGTCATCGTGCTCACGCCTTTCAAAATGTCCATGTTTGGTCCAGCAAGGAACCTATCTTTCAGCTCGTTAATCATTCTGTCAATTACAGCATAGTAAAGAGTAGTTTTCATTTCGGACCAATGTCTGTGGCCGGTTGTTTCGTATATAACGAAAGTGTTCAAAGTTTTTGGGACTTTTCTTATACGCTTTGGTCTTGGTTCAGCTTGAGTGGGACCACCTGTAACAGCAGCAACGTTTTCTGTCTCACAATCAACTTGAATTCCCAAATGTTTGGCAAAATTCTGGGCTTCTTCGTACAGAGCGTCATACTGGTCGTCATTTCTAAATTCCTCTAGTGTTAATATTACGGCATTTACGCCAGAGATAGCTTGGGACAGATCAAAGTCTGATGATTGGAGCTGGTTGTTCAAGAGTTCCGTTACTGATAAGAGCTTTTCAAACACCAATAATGTTACGATGGTCGAAAATTTTGCAAGAAATAAGTAAAGTCCCGCAGCCTTGCATACATCTGCACCGTCATCAGGTTGACTCAAATAATTTAATAACGCTGGATAGGTTTTTTTCACGCCTATAACGGATCTGACCTGGCAACCCCAGCGAGTCTGAGACAACGCTTTTAGCTCAGTATTACCGATATTCAACGTCTGCTGAATTTCTTTGAATTTCCTGTGTGCAATGCCTGACGTAGAAAAATAAGTGTGTAAACTACCTAGCAGACTGAAAAAATCTTTGGCTTCTTGAATATCACGACAGGTATCGACTAGTACCAAATTAAGCCTATGAGCATAGCAGTGTATATATATTGCCATGGAATGATCTTCTCTGAAAAGCCTTTGTACTCCCTTGCACCTACCGCTCATGACACTAGCTCCGTCATAACCCTGGCCGACGCAAGTAGCTGCTCCAAAATCATATTCCTTAATTTTGTCACATATAGTTTTTTTTAAGCCAGCGGCACTAAGATCCCTGACATCTTCAAAGCACAAAAACCGTTCGTGCAATTTATTGTTTAAGAAATATCGAACGCAAATACTCATTTGTTCCAGTTTGCTAACGTCTCTAGTGTCGTCACACAAAATTGAGTAATACATAGAATTTTTTACTTCTGATATAGCTTTGTCTCTTACAATATCAGCACTAATTTTCATTAAGTCATTTTGTGACGATGGGGACAAGTAAGACGCATTTCCAAGAAAATGAGTTAACAGGTTTTCGCCAAAAATCGGATCGAACTTGGAAAAGGTTCGCAAAATTTCCAAAACATTTCCCCTATTCAAGGATTCTGAACTTTCACTGTGGCCTCTTTGGGCAATTCCCTGCCTTGCAGTTAGTAACAGAATTTCTATAACTCGGTTCAGATAAGATCGGTTTTTTCTAACCTCTTCTACGTTAGCATTCAATGAGAGAGAAACGACTGTTCCGGTCTTTTGGCTAGCCTTAAATCCAGCCCACCCTTCGGTAGCTTTCTTGTGAATTAGTGTATGTTCATGTTCGTTGAGCCTTCTCACTGCGTGTTGCCAGTCTCTAAATCCTACTGATATAAATAGATCCGCACATCTAGCACTATTGGGTCTAAAATGTCTGCAAGCGTAACAAAATGCAGAATCGAGACTAACGCTATACTCTAACCACTTGTAATGGTCGAACCAACATCGGTTGAAAGCCCTATTTTGCTTACCACTAGCTTTAAAAGGATATTGAGGGAGTAGTGGTTGTCTAGGTGCTTCATATTTTGTTTTAGTTAAATCAGTTAGAACTGCACTGAAATCAGTGCTTGACCCATTTTTGTTATAACTGTCACTCACAGAAAAAACGTCGACTTCGTTATCATCAGCATCAAAAGGCCCTGGCGAGAAAATGTCGACTTCATTGTTCTCGGGACTTGGATGATCTGTGGTTTCAACCGTTTCATTACACTTTGATTTCGATCGTATAACAAACTTATCCATCAGCTACGCCGTTATAATTTCCACTGAGTATTTACTATGTTATATTTAAAATATTTTAATTACACGGCGATCTTTGTAATTTTCGTAAAAAACACGTCAATACCGAGTTTACCGACAGCGACTTCCCGAAGTTATAAAGTATTAATCCCTCACCGAGTTCTAGCGTTGCCAGATTTCTCTGAACGATAATTATTGTACAAAGGGTAAAAAGTTATATTACAATAATGGAAATCATGGTACCAATATAAAATAGTATTATTTACTTTTAATTTAAAGTGTTTGTTGCATAACATGCAGATAACTGTTCTCGTGACGTTTCTTTATGTGGAGTTGATGTAGTCAATATCGACCATAGAAATCGGAATAACTAACTAGAACGATTTTTGAAAAATTTCCGCGCTATACGATTAGAAATTCTGATTTCTAGGGTATTGACTATCGAGTGATCAGGCAACACTTGAACGTGGGCTAAATATTTCAAAAAGGGGGGCACGACATCTAGCGAATGTAACGGGGAAATCGTATCGATGGAGAAGGGCATTGCTTTTGAGGGAGGGGAAGATAACAAGCAGTGGCCATGGAATGGTTGATTTTCTGCTACAGGAGATGGTTTTAGGGAAATTTTAGGCGGTGCTTTTTGCAAACTTTAGGAGGTGATTTTCGGGAATTTTAGGAGGCGCTTTTCAGGAAATTTAGGAGGCGCTTTTCGGGAATTTTAGGAGGCGCTTCAGAAATTTTTCAGGCGGCTCAAGCGCCGCCTAAAACCGCCTAGCGACGCCCCTGATTTTCTCCTCTCAACTAGGTCATGGTTCTTTTCCGTTTACAGGCCAACTTTGTTTCCCGACTAAATATGGGCGCTGATTCACAAATTGTTTACCGGGAAACTAAACATTTATATCGAAGCCATTAGAGGTTCGATTTTAACGATTTTATTTGTTAAAATTAAAAAATTTCGGTGGCAAGGGAATAAATTTAAGAGTCAGTTTATCGACCACGTGAGGAAGAAACTTGTAGGAGTGTAGACGTAGCTTCATTGTGTAAATAATAATTAAATAATATAAAAAATTATAATTAAATAATAGAAAAATAATTAAATAATAGAAAAATAATTAAATAATAGAAAAATAATTAAGTAATAGAAAAATAATTAAGTAATAGAAAAATAATTAAGTAATAGAAAAATAATTAAATAATAGAAAAATAATTAAATAATGGAAATATAATTAAATAATAGAAAAGAATTAAATAATAGAAAAATAATTAAATAAAAATAAAAATTTAATCGTATAAAAATAATTTAATCATATAAAAATAATTTAATCATATAAAAATAATTTAATCATAGAAAAATAATTTAATCATAGAAAAATAATTAAATAATAGAAAAACTTAAATATTAGAAAAATAATTAAATAAAAGAAAAAATCATAATTAAATATTAGAAAATAATTAAATAAGAAAAATAATTAAAAAATATAAAAAAATACAGTTAAAGATTAGAAAATAATTAAATAAGAAAATAATTAAAAAATATAAAAAATTATAGTTAAAGATTAGAAAAATTATAATTAAATAAAAGAAAAAATGATAATTAAAGAATAGTAAAATATTATCAAATAATAGAAAATATTATATTTAAATAAAAGAAAAATAATAATTAAATAATAGAAAAAATATAATTAATTAATAGAAAATAATAATTAAATATAATATAATAATTAAATAATAGAAAAAGGATAATTAAATAATAGATAAATAATACTTAAATAATAGAAAAATAATAACTAAATAATAGAAAAATAATAATTAAATAATAGATAAATAATAATTAAATAATAGAAAAATAATAACGAAATAATAGAAAAAGAATAATTAAATAATAGAAAAATAATAACTAAATAATAGAAAAATAATAATTAAATAATAGAAAAATAATAATTAATTAAAGAAAAATGTCTGCGACCGACGGGAATCGAACCCGGCTCTACTGCTAGGAAGGCAGCGATGCTAACCACTTTACCACCATCGCATGTTAGAGAGGTAACAATAAGAAATATTTAATCCATTATCTAAAGATAAACAGGTTACAATCAAAACAAAATGCATCACTGGCTCTAGAGGACTGCGCCGATCTGATATGGGTCGGCGGCGGGGTTTGACCCAAAATATACCGGCGGCAGGGTTGCCAGTTGGCCGGTTTCCCTCCAATTTGGGCGGTTTTCGATGGTCCTTTTGGGGAAAAAAATCGGTTGGACGGAAAGTGGGTTTTTGGGCGGTTTTCAATTTAAAAAATTACACATGTATTAAACTTATTTTTCCGAGAAAAAAAATAAAAAGCGTATAATATTTAAAGAGTGTCATGGTTCCATATTTTTTAAAAGGCATTTCTTTTATTTAAAAAATAAACAAAATGCTAAATAAAGGATAAAAATGCATTTCGAAATTTTAGTGCGCCTAATTCTTAGGTTCATAATCTAATTTAATTTTTGTGGAGTCGTTTTGCTGTATTTAGAATTTTTAAATCCAATTCTAAAAGAACTAAACCGATTAACGAAATTGTTTCAATTGGAAAACGGAGATCATGTTACCATATTTGATCAATTACAATTGTGTTTCGAACAGTTTATGAGTAGGATTTTGCAACCAGTAATTTTTAATGTGAACAAGGAAAACGACACCTTGGGAAATTTAGATATCTCCAATTTACAAACCATATTTTTAGGAATAGAAAATGTAGACGTTGGATTCGTGTTCAAAGAACAATTAGAAAATAGTAAACTCACAAAAACCAAAAAGAAGGTGTTTCAATTACTTAAAGGAAATTTGTATCGAAATGCAATCGCGACTACCAAGTAAAGATCATATTATTGGAAGTTCAAATAAGAACTATAAACGCTCTTGTTTGGAAAAACAAGATTAAAGCCAAATTTTTGATCTGGTAACCCTGGCGACAGTTTACAAAACACGCGACCAGAAGGGCAAGGGCCAATGCCAACTCGTACTAGTCCTTCCATTGACTAATTAATGTACTTCGCACAGGGGCGCCCCGTTCCCGAATATTTGCTTCGGGCGATTGTTAAATGTGCGCTCTGGCGGCGGAGTTAGGAAGTAACTAACTAATGATAACCGGGGAAGAAGGAAAAGGGGTGAGTGGAGGGAAAATACAAATTTAGCTCAGCAGCTGGAAAACACGTGGGACTGGCTAATTTGGTAAAACGTTTGTTTTAATGTTTTAATGTGCGAAGTACATTAATTAGTCCATGGTCCTTCCGAGGTAGGCCACTGGCCTGACGTCAAACGACAACCAAAATTATTCGCAGTTATGCCGGGTCGAAATTCGGTTGAAGGCTCGATATTGGCTTTTTATATTTTTGGTCGTGCTCCGCGATAACGCTCTGCAGTGGCGTAGACAAGGAGGGTTCAATGTCAACCCCCTGGGCCTACCTTGACTATACTTAATTGACACCCCCTTCTCGACACCCATCTTAATCTTAACATTCTTGGACCCCCTTTGACGAAATTCTGGCTACGCCACTGACGTTCTGAGCCTTCCAATCAGAAATAAATCCGAGTTACGAATAATATAATTTTTGCTACATATTGCTATTTTGATATGTTATTTTCCATTTAAATATAATTTAAGATATTATGATGTGATTTTATAAACGTATTGGACCTTTAAAATGCAGTATATCAAATGCTTCATTTATCGAATTTAAAGTAAAAGATTATTATCAGTCTCGGATTGGCCAAAGAGGTAACCTGCCCGATGGCGTGGATCCCATGGACCGTTCATGAAGTGGGCCTCCGTAAACATGGGACCCTTAGTCTCCTAGCAACCAAAAAATATTAGACCCAGTCCGCCACTGATTATTATAATGCAATTTTAGAAAACATATCGATAAACCAAGCAACATTTAAATTTAAAGGGAATTAAAATGTGGAGAAGCCTTGGTTATATTAGAGACTCTCTCTATAGCTAAGATAGCAATGCTGGAATCTATTGATGCTAACAAGTGAAAATGCTATTACTCTGCGTCGACCGAAATCCGAAAACCAAAATTTGACGTTCGACGTCGTGTTCAAATGTCGATATTTTCGCGTAAATGAAAACCAAGCGTAATATAGCTAAAAAAAGTGTATAAAGAAAAAAAGAAACGGCGGCGCGCCGTTCTTTGTATCGGCGGCGGCGGCGGCGTGCGCCGATTTTCGTCCACAGCCCGTCAGGTGATTCAGGCATACTTTCCCGCTGTGTAAAATAGGTAAATTTGTAGCCCCACCCTCAACATTCAAAATATTCCGTGGTCCTTTAAGAAATAAACACTCCGTTAAAAATTGTCATAAAAAACACTAAAAAAGTTAGTTTTTTCACAGCTGATGAATAATTTTAAATGTCCACGTTTCAGGCTGCTGGCGCCACCTGATATCATTTCTGGGATTTAAAAATATGACTATAATGGCCAAACTCTTGTGAAAGGATTTTCATAGTCAAAGGAAGAGTAACAACACAGCTGAACTATGATGTTTCACTCAGTGTAGATATAATCCGAGAATAAATACAAATAGCCCATTGAATCTTCCATTTAGAGTCGCAAGTAACAGACGTTAAAATAAAATGCAGGATTTACAGACAATGGGGGGGGGGGGGCTGAAAAGACGGTAGTCACGTGACTCTGTAGAGAACTGCAGCGCCATCTATCCTAAGAAATACGAACTATTATTCATTTTATTTTGCTAATGATGGTTTAAATTTTAGGGCTGTGCTAGTAGTGGTTTTAGGCAATCGACTCGGGTATCGAGTACCAAATTCTTTTTCATCGAGTATTCGAGTCGAGGGGTCGGACACTTGCCATTATTTTGTACGGGATTTCGGGATTTCGTAGAGATTTTGGCGATTTTATCAGTACTTTTTGAAGTGATTTTGGGATTTCAATGTTAATTTACCATAGAGAGAGTTTAAAGATTTTGCGATTTTCGACAAAGTGTACGGGGTTTTGGTTAATGTCCGAAACCTCGAATCGAGTACTTGATTAAGGGGAAACTTTCCCTTATTCGAGTCGAGTAACTAAAAAAAAATCGAGTAATATTTTTAACGAGCTGGTTTATCGAGTACTTGATTAGGAGCTGCTTTTATTCGAGTAATTATGAAACTAGATTTAAAAGGAGTATAAAGTAACTTTCAATGCTGAAAAATATTCCTTTAATTTAAATGAACCATAGTTTCTACAACTTTGTAGGTACCGTTTATTGCCCCCAAAGAGTTGTTAAAACCCCTCTTTGAACTTTGAAGCAACGAGGATAGAAAAAACAAAATACCCGACGAGTTTAGAGAGCAGCTTATTCGAGTAATCGGGTACCCAAATATGCAATTTTTAGGTACTCTGTAATCGACGAGTATTTTTCAATTACTTATTCGAGGTCGAGTTCGAGTACTTGACCTCAAAAAAGGCCGAATACTCGATGATGTTCGAGTACTCGCACAGCCCTATTAAATTTTGATCGATTCATCTAAATCATCTCATTATTATTTAAAACTTTTTGTAATAGAAAGGTATAATAATAATAAAGTTTATTAAACAGGAAAAGAAAGTTTACACTTATTGCGCCCTGCTTTAGTAGGGAATGGAGATAATATAAAATACCATGAAAGTTACACAAAAATATGAATGAAATAACAGCAATGACAAAGGAATGGCGATGAATATGGCAAAAGGTACAGTTAGGAAAAGTAAAATATAAATAATTTTTGTTTTCGTTTTATACAATTATATACAAGAAAGATATTTACCAACCGTAAAACTTGTCAAGCCGACACTTAAAGGCAGAACTAGAGGACTTAATCTTAATTGGGGAAGGGAGGGCATTCCATGAGTTTACTACTCGCTGTGTGAAGAAGACACGGCGCGAGGTACAAGCATTACGCTCCTTACATATCGTAGGAGCTTTCCTACCCGTCCAGCGAATGGTAAAGAAGTTAATTAGATGTCTGCAGTATCTGAAAGGAATATTTTTTCTTTACCCTCGCACGGCCAACTATGAACACGAAGTTGGCTGTGATATGGTAGTCACGTGATTTTGTTTTCCCATTTTAACAATAACCAGTTGGTTAAGACCAAATTTACTTTATAGTTTCGCCTATTCGCGACCAAATCGAGTCTAGGTGGCGTAATGGCGCTAGCTTCTCCGAGGTGGCGCCATTGATCTAGCGTCTGCTACAGACAAATTAAAAAGTCATAAGAACGTGTTTTCTTAAATAAACTTACCAAAATATAAGCAAACGATTTTAAAGTGCAAGTATCGTAATTTATAAAGTCAAATTTAAACGAGGAAGAACTAATAGCGTCTGCTTTAGCCGCTACCTATCTAGGTTTCAATGGCGAATGTAAGGGGGCGTTGCGATAGTTCTCGGTCGCGAATAACACTGATAGTTTAAAAATATTTAAAACCAAAAATGCATTTATTTCTACTTGGGGAGAATGATTAACAATTGTAAGTTGGGATGATTTTTAGCGATGCTTCAATCCATTTCACGCTCTAACAGTAAGCCACTGTCAGATAGACTGTACACTGTAAGTGGGGTGGCGGAGTGGTTAGCACTTTCGCCTCGCAGCAAGAGGAGCCGGGTTCGATCCCAGCTTGTGGCACTGGGTGAAAACTCGGAACAACTCCTTCCGCGTTGAGTTTGCAAGTTCTCTCCCCACTGGATTGAGGGGTTTTCCCCCGAGTTCTTCGGTTTGCCCTTCCATGAAAACTTGTCGAGGTTAACGGTAATAGTTAGTGTAGGGAGCTGTTGGCTCGATCTCGTGGCATGCAGGGCTTGCCACCACCCTCCTACGCATTGTAACCCGGCCAACTGAATTAATGGCTTCAAAAGTCGCTTGATGACTTAGGCCTAAGGTGGTGCCTTGGGTATTAGCCTAGCTGATTATTATTATTATTATTATTATTATTATTACGCGTACTCAACACTGTTAAAGCTAGGAGTAACAAACACAACAATCCACACAAGGAGAACGCAGCCCGTCAAAATCCGTTCATTTTATTGTGTACATTTTTCATTGGTTAGACGCTTTAACGCCTGCTGCCGTCGGAAGGGGGAAATTCGGAAATTGTCTTCTCCCCGCCCGTAAAACGTTCAGCGTAAAGGCTCGTCCAATGAAATTTGTACACAACGCCGCGTTTGTTGCTCCTAGGCGCCATGAAATTTTCCAACTTCTCCATTATGTTCTTTCCCCCTTTGCGCATGATTACGTTTGACGGGCTGGGAAAAATAGGGCTGCTAATCTACTGTTTCTTGGGTCTTTGGATTTTTACCTCTTGCAAGTACTAAGTAATGCAAGAGCACGTTTTACCAAGGCTTACTTGTTAATAAAATTCTAGAATCTGTTGCCTAGGCAACGGCAAGTTTTCATTTTTCACGACACAAAAAATGTGGCGTTGCAAATTGTACTTTGTGGTTATTCGCTTTTGTGTATAGAGAGGCAGAAGGTTTGGCCCGATTTTTCATGAACCAGGGAGGCTCAAAAGGGATTATCTGGCAAACCTACCAAACTAGTTGTCAGGATAAATCAAAATCCTACTCATTTAACGATTATAGTTTTATGCAAACCATTATAAATAGTTAACTAACTATATCTCATTAATTTTGTAAATAGTTCAGTTACGGACTTACTATATTTTGAAATATACTATTTTCAAGTAGGCTACCTTATCTATATTTTGAAAATCGACTTTATGGGTGACACTTCAGAAAATACAAATCAATAAGCAGAATTTTTAAAACCAAAGAATAAATAAGTTTGCAAGTCTTACTGAATTGGCGCCATGTTGTCTTTGTGAAAGTGTTTGGCCTGTTTAGCTAGGAATTTATAGAAAGGTCTATTGTGGTATTTAATATAAGGTTTTCTAACTTCTTTGGTGAACTTTAAAGATAGACGATGTCATATTTAATTAATTAAAAAATACCCAGATCAGAGAGTGAATAGAGTAATGGCAGTGTGACGTCACGGCACGTCACCCATGCTTTCTCCTATAGATAAAAAATCACGACCAAAATGGCGACCATGGACAAAGCTACGTACGGAGTGCCATTACTCTATCAGAAGCAAAGAAAACGTCATCGCATGGTTTAAAATGAACCTTCCTTATCGGGAGACGTGCGCAAGCCTTTATGATAACGTAGGCTACGGTTTCTCGCGCAATCCACCTCACGCTCTAACAGTAAGCTCCTCCCTTTAAGAGACAATTAAATCAGTGCGGTATCTCTTGCTACCTTAGAGCAAGAGTCAAGCAAGCCTTATTTGAGAAAAATTAGTTTTAAGTTCGAAATCTAGCATAATAAAAATGATAATTAATCTAATAATGAAAATTGATAAAAATAGAGTGAAAGTATATATTGGAAATTTTGTACTGAGTCACCTTAATTTAAAAACACTCGAGGATTCTTATTTTGAATTTCTTTCAAAAGTCACGTATCTCGACTTACTTGACATTTGCTCTCTTCCGACGCGATTGAAACGCACGCGGTTGACATTGTTGTTACATGTGCCCCATCTAGTGGCGGGGAAGAGGAACTAGGCTATGATGGCCGTCGCAGATTTCCTGGGATATGTTCAGTAACGCAAATCTGGAAAAAATCGGTTTGTACTTAATGTTTGTTTGATGAGCTCTTGTCGTCATAGTGAAGTAGGGAGTTACTGAACAGTGTTATTTCTAGTCAGCGCGGTTTTTAAAGATGGCGGTTATAAATGTTACGGGGACCAAAAATCAGAGGAAGCGAAAAATATTATTTTCAATAATTAAGGAGTTGGTAAACGACGAAATTGTTGACCGTTGACGACAATATTCTTAATCGTTTTGGCATCGATTACTCATCGATGTTTTTGATGAGCGTTACCATATGTAACATAATTGCTTATAAGTATGCCATTGTATCTTTATTCCATTCAAAAATATTCACTAACGGTTTGTTTCACCGCGAACCAGTAAAAAGGTGAACTACGCTAGATTTAAATCTATTTATTCATACTTGTAATTTTGGGAGTTACGCTATTGGCTACTAACCTCTAAATTGAGAAGGAATTTTTTGTGTTGGAATTTTAGTCAGCCCAATGTAGCTTTATTGAAAATTATAAACTAGGTCGGTTTGTACGGATGAAGTTAAATTATGAGTTTAGAAAAAAAAAGGTTGGGGAAAATGACCAATACGGTTCGGTTCAGTGATCGTTTTCCGAAAATGGAACAAGTCGTCGAAGTGGGATATTCCACCAGCGTTATTAAAACCCATACCAAGCCTAGAAGAGTTAGGCCTAGGCTCAAAAGAATGTGCAAAAGCTCCAACCATGTAGATGCCCCAGAAAAGCTCAACTTGAATTTCAACTATTTTTTTCCGATAAACTTGCTTCATTTATTTGACCATGCAAATTTATTTTAGAACCTGAGTCTCCGAAAACTTCATTAATTTTCACTTGACAGTATATAGTCTAGATTATCTTTGGTATATTGTAGCTCATTTTAGCTCCTAAGGCTTGGTTGTTCAAACCGGTTTGGTTAGTAAAGTAATGGCCGTCGATCTATCAGACGTAGAGCTAATTGTGCCACGGCATAATCGGCATTTGAGATACGATGACGTCAAATAATACGTACGGATGACGCAATATCTGCGAAGAAATAGAGCTAGTGGCATACTTACGAGTAATTACGTTACACATGGTGTTAATGAACCCTAGTCTCAACATAGTAATTCCCTCCCAGTACAAATAAGGCCATTCTTTGGCAACATCGAGAAAGAGGTCGCTAATAACGGCTAATCTATCCTGATTAATTTGAAAAGAATTTCTATTTCGGGTGACGCTCCAGATATGGAGCACAAAGGGGTCTTTGCCGCGAGTGAAAAGCGTGCAAATGGAGAAAAAATGTGTCAGAAACAATGGACTTCAATATCTATCGATAAGATTTCGTTCATTCGTGAATAGCAACCATGAATCATTTTTTTTTTCGCCGTAGCCGATTTACTCTTTTATCGTTACTGTTTTTTTAATATTTAGAAGTAAATATTAAGCAGTCATCGTGAACGCGTGGCGAAAGCGTTCTTTTAGCTTTTGTGGCGTTAATTTTATCTTATAGTATGTCGCGTCTAAATAAGTCAGGGTTGACTGATTTATATCGAAAAGTGATTTGATTTTACTCTACCAATTTTCCAGACTCTATAATTTTCCTATTTTCAGACTTTTACCATTTTACAAACTTTTCAGACTATAAAATATAATTTACCTAATTTTTCGACTTTTACAATTTTACAAAATTTTCAGACTATATAATTTACTCTTTTTTTACTTTTACAGTTTTACAAAATTTTCAGACTATATATTTTACCTATTTTTCGACTTTTACAGTTTTACAAAATTTTCAGACTATATATTTTACCTATTTTTCGACTTTTACCGTTTCACAAACTTTACAGACTATAAAATATAATTTACCTAATTTTAGACTTTTACAGTTTTAAAAAAAATTCAGACTATATAATTTACTCTTTTTTTACTTTTACAGTTTTACAAAATTTTCAGACTATATATTTTACCTATTTTTCGACTTTTACAGTTTTACAAAATTTTCAGACTATATATTTTACCTATTTTTCGACTTTTACCGTTTCACAAACTTTACAGACTATAAAATATAATTTACCTAATTTTAGACTTTTACAGTTTTAAAAAAAATTCAGACTATATAATTTACCTATTTTTCGGCTTTTACAGTTTTACAAAATTTCCAGAATATATAATTTACCTATTTTTCAAATTTTCCAATTAAAAAATTTCCAGACTATATAATTTACATATTTTTCAACTTTTACACTTTTACAAAATTTCCCGACTATATAATTTACCAAATTTTAACCTTTTACAATTTAAAAAAAATCAAGACTATATAATTTACCTATTTTTTTACTTTTAAAATTAAAAACACCAGACTATATAATTTACCTATTTTTTTACTTTTACAATTTTACAAAATTCCTGACTATATAATTTACCTATTTTTCGACTTTTACAATTTTACAAAATATCCAGGCTATATAAGTTACCTATTTTTCGAATTTTACTATTTTACAAATGTTTAATTTTTATAATTTTTCGGACTATCGAGCTTTACGAAATTTCAACCCGGTTAATTTTACAAAAATTAAAGCCTTGATTAAATTTTACAAATTTTTTATTCTGATAATTTCCCAAATTCTCTAAGCCTACGTATTTTTTCCAATTTTAGATTACATGGATTTTCTAGCATAGATAATATATTAAAATTTTGGATTCTTTCAATTTCCCAAACATTAGATTAGGACAGTTTACTAAATTTTAGATTATGTCAATTTTCCAGGATAGATAATATATTAAAATTTTTTATTCTTTCAATTTCCCAAACATTAGATTAGGACAGTTTTCTAAATTTTAGATTATGTCAATTTTCCAGGATAGATAATATATTAAAATTTTTGATTCTTTCAATTTCCCAAACATTAGATTAGGACAGTTTACTAAATTTTAGATAATGTCAATTTTCCAGGATAGATAATATATTAAAATTTTTTATTCTTTCAATTTCCCAAACATTAGATTAGGACAGTTTTCTAAATTTTAGATTATGTCAATTTTCCACATTTTAGATTATGACAATTTTAAAAATTTTAGATTATGACAATTTTAAAAATTTTAGATTATGACGATTTTAAAATTTTTAGATTATGATAATTTTAAAAATTTTAGATTATGACAATTTTAAAAATTTTATATTATGGCAATTTTCCAAACATTAGATTAGGTCAATTTTCCCAATTTTAGATTATGACAATTTTCCAAATTTTATATTATGACAATTTCACAAATTTTAGATTATTAAAATTTTCAAAATTTTCAATTCTGATAATTTAAAAATTTCCAAGCCTAGATAATTCCACAAAATTTACATCTTAAATATTTTCACAAAATTTCACAAAATTTACAGCTTAGAGAATTTCACCTAATTCCACAAAATTTACATCTTAAATATTTTCACAAAATTTCACAAAATTTACAGCTTAGATAATTTCACCTAATTTCACAAAATTTACAGCTTAGATATTTTTTATAATTTTCTATTCTGATAATTTTAGAATTTTGCAGTTTATATAATTTTCAAAAGAAACACAGAATTTAATTTTCCAGCCTATTACGCGCATATAGACAGTGTAGAAGTGTTTTCAAGAAAAAAACATTTACGTGCATTTAAAATTAGTAATTCATTAATTTCGAAATACAAGGCACGTTTAAAAACATGTTAACTTTAAAAGAACAACGACGTCGGACCAAATAACACTCTAAATTAAAATACTATTAACGCACATTATTAAAACGTTGGAAATAAATCTTGAAAACAAGTTAGAATCCCTTTAAACTTAACCTTAAAGGAACACTAACACCTTTAAAGGTCACCCTCTAAACTACAGTTCCACTAACGTACATTATTATAACACTTAAAATAAATTTTGTTACCATGTTAGTATCCCTTTAACCCTAAAGGAACAGTGGCATCGTACAAAATAACCCTCTAAATTACAATCCAACTAACGTCGGAAATAAATCTTTAAAAACAAGTTAGAATCCCTTTAACCTTAAAGGAACACTACCATCTTTAAACGTCCCCCCCTAAATTGAAATTCCACTAACGTACATTACTAAAATAAATAATAAAAATAAATAAATAATTCGGGAAACCATGTTAGTATCCCTTTAACCTTAAAGGAACAGTGACACCCGACAAAGTAGCCCTCTAAATTACAGTGCCACTAACGGATATTATTAAAACGTTGGAAATAAATCTTGAAAACGAGCCACGGTTAAGGGAAAAATACGACAAATTTGTCATGCGAGACAAAAAGAGAGTCAAGATGAATGTTACGGCCACACGTTGAAATCACCCTTTCCTCGCGCTCTGTCTTATGTAAGGCAAGAGGCAGGGAATTCTTCAAATGAAGACTAACTGAGGGAAGGAAACATAGGATGGCTGACGGGGGGGGGGGTCAAGACTACGCTTCGTTCCTACCCCCACGCAGTTTCACCATTTTTAGAAGAGAGAGGCTTTTCAGACGCGCGTCTCGGGTAGACTTGGCTGAGTCACGTGTTTTTTTACCACTGCTGACGTCATCGAGGTACGACTCTCGATGGTGTCATAAGTGACGTCGCGAACCCGGGGGTGGTGCGCGGGGTAAATTTATTATTAGATCAATGTTTTTTTACCACTGATGACGTCATCGAGGTACGACTCTCGATGGTGTCATAAATGACGTCACGAACCCGGGGGCGGTGCGCGGGGTAAATTTATTATTAGATCAAATTTGTATTCTTTTTAATTTTTATTTAGAACGGAAGTACAATGTTAAATTGTGAACGTGTCTTTTGCAACTGACGCTTAGTTTTTGTTGATATTCATGGACCCCCCTCTGGAAATTCGACCTCCTTGATGAATTTCTTGCTACGTTACTGACACACGTGGCTAATTTTAGTGCAGTAACCCCTTTAAGCCCAAAGCGTCTGATCTGGGTTGACTTTTTTATTTATTTAATCAAAATTTAAAAATCAAATTTATCAATTTTTTTATTTAAATCGTATTATTTTTATTTTACGGAATTTATGGATTTTTAAACAATTAGTTTCTCTTTTCCTGTATAATAATCGGATATTTTACTTTTATCAGTTAGCTAATATTAAATTAAATTAAAACTTAATTAAATTTAATTACTATTTAATATCGTAGTTTGCTCAGATTTTCTGTGTATTTGAATTTTTTAAGAACCCAATTTTTGCCATTTTTTATTCCTCCATTGAAATACATTGTGATTTAAATCATGATTTAAATCAAATTAATTTAAATCCGCCAACCCTGCGTCTGATTAGCTGACGAAAATCCAGCAACGATGTGAGCTTCTCTCGTTGGTCGCTAGGTGGCTCTGTATTAATTGTAAAAGCGAATTAATTCTGGCAGACAGGAATTGTTTAAAAAAAAAGGTTAGCCAACAAACGTCAGAGACTTTAAGTGTTTCCTTAAAGGGCCACAACGGCGTTTGAAAAGTTTGGACGAAAATGGCTTAGCTCCTCCCCTTTCGTATCTCGAGATGAAAAATCCGACCAATCATATTATGTCATTTCTTTAGAGTGAGATTTAGACAAGGTTGCTATCTCGACACATGACTAAAACCTCCTCATTGAATTCATTATTATCGCCATTAGTAATTTTAGTATTTATCTCCGTGACGTCACCGCCCAGAATTGCACTTTCGGGACTATGACATTCTTTTGGGGTCTTTTCAATTATTTTCTTATTAAAAACACCTCAAGTCGAAAGTACTTCGTGTCTGGAGCCACAGGACATTTTTTATCGTGCAGTCCACCAGGGGGACATAATGTCGCTATCATTAATTCCCTTTTTTAGCTTCGGTGGCCGTTTCTTTTCGCCCTCTGGTGGCGAATGAGTGTAAACGAGTATGAGAGCTCTAGAAAAAAAAGAGAATTCCAAAGCAAGCCTAAATCGTTTCTTGCCAACTTTCTTTCGATGGTTAAGATGAACTATTGCTCAAGATATAATTTTTACACCCTTTATTACCTTTGCGGTTAAGTGTCTTTAATGTCGAAGCTTGTATTGTTATAACGACGATGGTTTGGTCGCTATCGATACAGTCGGTAATGCTTTCATCGCTATCGATATAGTCGGTAATGCTTTCGTCGCTATCGATACAGTCGGTAATGGTTTTGTCGCTATCGATTTAGTTGGTGATGGTTTCGTCGCTATCGATACAGTCAGTAATAGTTTCGTCGCTATCGATACAGTCGGTAATGGTTTCATCGCTATCGATACAGTCGGTATTGGTTTCGTCGCTATCGGTACAGTTGGTATTGGTTTCATCGCTATCGATACAGTTGGTGATGGTTTCGTCGCTATCGACACAGTCGATAATGGTTTCACCGCTATCAATTCAGTTGGTATTGGTTTCATCGCTATCGATACAGTCGGTAATGGTTTTGTCGCTATCGATTTAGTTGGTGATGGTTTCGTCGCTATCGATACAGTCAGTAATAGTTTCGTCGCTATCGATACAGTCGGTAATGCTTTCGTCGCTATCGATACAGTTGGTAATTATTTCGTCGCTATCGATACAGTCGGTATTGGTTTCGTCGCTATCGGTACAGTTGGTAATGGTTTCGTCGCTATCGATACAGTTGGTATTGGTTTCATCGCTATCGATACAGTTGGTGATGATTTCGTCGCTATCGATACAGTCGATAATGGTTTCACCGCTATCAATTCAGTTGGTATTGGTTTCATCGCTATCGATACAGTCGGTAATGGTTTCAACGCTATAAATACAGTCGGTATTGGTTTCGTCGCTAGGTACAGTTGGTAATGGTTTCGTCACTATCGATACAGTTGGTATTGGTTTCATCGCTATCGATACAGTTGGTATTGGTTTCATCGCTATCGATACAGTGGGTAATGGTTTCGTCGCTATCGATACAGTCGGTAATGGTTTCGTCACTATCGATTCAGTCGGTAATGGCGTTGATTGAAATCGATAAGATCGCCAGCCTAGAACTATATGACCGTAATAATGCTGTCGCTTGCAAACGATAAGGTAGTTAACAATGATATCGATAAAACCGTTAATAATAGTTTTGCTTTCAAGAATGACTTGGATAAACCCAAAAAAAAAGAAAGGTATCAGGGTGTGCATGGTGCGAAGACCTAGTTGTCATGTGCACCAAAATAAAGTTTATTATTTTTTGAAAAAAAAAAGACTTGGATAAACCTTTAGTAATGGTATCGATAAGGCCGTAATATGGTTCCGCTCTCAATGTATAAGTTCGTTAACAAGGATATCGTTAAAACCGATAATAGTCGTTTCACTTGCAATCGATAATATCGTTAACAATAGATTGATAAAACCGTTAATAACGGTTTCGATGACAATCGGTTAAAAATGGTTTCAATAAAATCCTTGGTATTGGTTTCGATAAAATCGTTAATAATGGTTTCGCATGAAATCAATACAGTCTTTAATAATGGTTTCGCATGAAATCGATACAATCGTTAATAATGGTTTCGCATGAAATCGATACAATCGCTAATAATGGTTTCGCATGAAATCGATACAATCGTTAATAATGGTTTCGCATGAAATTGATACAATCGTTAATAATAGTTTCGCATGAAATTGATACAATCGTTAACAATGGTTTCGATAAAACCGTTAATGACGGTTTCCATTGTAATCATACAATCGTTAACAAAGGTTTCGATAAAACCCTTATTCGATAAGATCGATGAGAATGATTTCGATCGCAGTGGATAAAATCGTTAATAACCTTAAAACCAAAAAAAATGTTGAGAGCAAAATAGCCATTCATTTGTTCTATAAACCTTGAGGGATCAATTTAACCCCTGAACCAAATCGGCTAAATTTCCCAAGAAACCAATTTCCATTAATCTGCATAGTCCTTTTGAGCCGAATAC
Source organism: Leiobunum rupestre (assembly GCF_980474605.1). NCBI lineage: Eukaryota > Metazoa > Arthropoda > Arachnida > Opiliones > Sclerosomatidae > Leiobunum > Leiobunum rupestre. The sequence continues at coordinate 20,282,161 of NC_143384.1, read as the reverse complement.
AACAGCTACCGAATATTAATTAATAATCCACGCCATAAAACGTAAACAAAAGTCTATAATTTATCATATTTTTGAGACGACCCTTTTGAATCCTCCAAGGAGGTTAACGCGACGACTTGTTTTCTCTCGCGCCCCCTCCCTCTCCCAAAAATAATTTCAGTATTTCACACCCTTCTGGGAAAAGGGTGAGGTTAGGGTATCAACCTTATGTGTCCGAATCAGAGGTGGGCAAAAAATTGCGAGCGTTCGGAAAAATGAGCATATAGAGTTTTAAACACGGCTTGCTCAAGTGAGCGAGTACTCAAGGCAAACGAGTTTATTTTCTCAATCTCTAATTGAGAAGCCTCTGGGCGAGCGCCGAATAGTTCGCTCCGGCGTTGATGGCTGACGGCGCGCTGAGGGAGATTCCCCCCTCGACGGGTTAGTTCCCTCACTTTTAAGCGCTCACCGCGCGCTGAGCGAGATCTCCCGATCTTCGGAATAGCCCCCTCACTTTAAAGCGACGCGTTAGTACCCTCAGTAGAAAGCGCTGACGCAGCGTTGAGGGAAAATAACCGAGAGAAGGAATAGTTCGCTCAGATTTGAGCGCGGATTTTGATCACGGTGAGCGACGGTAAAGTTCGTTTACGCAAATCGCTCACAGCGCGGCGAGCAAAAATTTCAAAAATCAAACATTAAACTATTACTCGGCTATGGGTTTATTATATACTTTTTTTATTAATAAAATGAAGGGTACTCTAAACGTCGGGAGTTAATGATATCTTCGATTGAATAAAATTCAAAGGTTCTTCCTAATTTATCCAACGATAAACTAGACTGCAAATATTCCGTTTAGTGTTAAAAGAGCTTTATTAAATATTAAAAGCCACAAATTATAACAATAGGCGCTAGTATACAATCTTTTGGTCTTGACAAACTTGGCAGGTGAAATGGGCTACGCGGTACGCGTTTCTTCATTTTTAGGGGATTGTGGCTCGCGCTACTTTAATGGAAAATATTAATTAATGATCGGTACCATAAAAACAAGTGGACATTTACTAACCCCTAATCGAACTCATTTGTAAATCTCCAGAATTTAATAGACAGTTTTAGCAACTACCTACAGGGGCGGTGCCAGAAGATTCTTAGGTGTAGGCTAATAATGTTTATCATTTGTGGGCCCCCTGTTCCTCAATATTGGGCCCCTCTATGTATTGACTTAAAATTCAATTTTGCAAATTCAGGTAATTTATTTATTATTTGATATTAGTGCGGTTTTTAAAATTTTACAGTATTAACTATCATCACATATTTTATTTGAATTTAAAAATCGACTTGATGTGGCCCCGTCAGATCGATTTGTGGGCCCCTATTTGAACACAAAAGTAGGTTATAGCTCTAGTTGCCTACCCCTATAACGCCGCTCCTGACTACCTACACCGGGATTTTAATCACAGTGAACGACGACAGAGTTCGTTTACGGTAAATCGCGAAGAGCAAACATTTCAAAAATTAAACTTCACATTTGACGGTATGAATAAGTTAATAATAAGATTATTTTTAATGTATATGTAAAATATAATACAATATCTGTGCATATAACCATCTTCGATTTTGTCCATTGTTTATGACATCGACAAAAATAACCATATCATCAAATGATCAAGCTAATTGCGAAGATTCACGGTTTTTAAATAATAATTTTTTTCAGGAAAAAAGGGAGGGGTTGGAATTAATATAATGGCCAGCCTGTGCCAATATTAAAACTGTTTTAGTTCCAAATTGAGGTAACTCGATTTACGCGAATTTTCTTTTTTGCCGTTTTTCAAACTTCTTTTACACTAAAAATATAAATATTACAAATAGCGGCCAATGTATAGTTACAAAGTTATCGATTATTTTCCATTTTTAAAAAGAATTACGTTATAAATTTTTATCAAATTTAAATAATATTTTTTAGATACCTGGTTTTGAAACTAATAGCATTCTTTTCGTTTTTATTTCACACCGAATTTTAGTAATAATAAAAATGTTTGAATAATTCTAATGTCTAGTTTGTGCGGGTAACAAAAATCAACAGTGAAGAAGCTGTCAACGATCACCGTCAAGCTCAGCGTGTGGGAAGTGGGGACCCGCTGGCTGCCGGTGAGTATGAACAAGGAGGGAGGGGGGTGGCATTACCAAGGTAACCTATTTAAAGTTACTATAGACAATAGGCTATAATCACTATGCTGTAAACATTTGTGTCGCGCGAAAGCGATCCAAATCTAACGACTGACGATTATGATAAAAATTACATCATTCTTCCGAACTTCAAAAGGCCGTTATTTTATTTCTGGGGGGGGGGGGGGGGGGATTTCTATTTGAACTTGTAATAACTTACACACAAATATTTTCTTTACATTTTTCTGTTTTTATTGCTTACGATGTTACATTTTATATACAATATTGGAAATATTTCAATAATTATTTAAATCTTCGCTCTTGCTTGATACCTACAAAGATTCTCAAAAACATTGTGTGGAGCGTGTCATTTTCGCCTAATTTGGTTTGACAACAATGAAACGAAACCCAAATTAGTTACCGCCATACGCCAAACGAGGAGGCAATGAACACCGCTAATGCCCCACAATGGAACATTTTGAAAAAAAGGATCCACCGTGGAACTTCGGATGTCATTAGAAAGTGTTCATCTTGTAAAATACGGAAGCGAACTTAAAGCCTGAAACTGAATAAAAAAACTCAAGCCACAGTCGAAGTACTATAACTCCAAAACTATGGACTCGAAAAAATTAAACTTCGAAGGCGAGAAAAATTATGAACAGCTAAAGCAAAAAACACGAAAAAATTAAACTAAGGAAGGACCGAAATACGAATCGAAAGACGCAGACTTGAGAAAAGTCGACAAGAAACTGTAACGAAATGAGAAAGGAACCTACTATTTATACTATTATTGTAGAAAGGATTACGAAGCGAGGTATAAGTATAGGAAACTTCGAAATTGCCCTAGCATTGGCTATCTTAAACGGCTAAGACCCAAGGGAGGGGCGACTCATTGGCGTCAGTTCGGAATTCTGGCGTTGACCCCGTCATATGACGTTAAGAAGTACACGCTATTGTTGAAATTGAAAACTGCGAGAATGAAGAAAATGGGTTCGATGCTAAATAGAAAAAAACCTCCATCGACTGTCCCCCTATTTTAATATTTTTGTCAGGTGCAGTAACGAGTAAGTGGCGCCCTTGCTGTCTGGAATGGGCAGTGTTGGAAAAAAAAGCCCAAAGTGGGAAAAAAGGTTTGCAGAGCCAAATAGGATTTTATGAATCGGGCCAAGCCGCCAATTCAATGCTTTTGAATTAACTAATATTATTCTAATGTCTGAATATGTCGGCTATAGATTCCAAGGTTCAATAATATCTAATCGGCCCGATTAGTCGCAACTTAGTAAATAGTAACACAGAATAAATAAACATTGTAAATAAATGTAGTAAAAATAGCTAATAATACCATTAGTTAATAATATTGTTACATAAGTATGACACGTCTTATTCTTTATATGCAAAACGTTTACTGATAACTAGCCACAAGAGACACTCTATATAGAGGGCTTCTCGTGTATGACGTGCCCTTTATCAGCATCTCGCTAGGGGTGATTTTTTACCGTGATGACGTCACTCTGTAAATAGGTTTTAGTGAATTATTTCCATTAAATTATGGATTTATGATATTACGTAGTATTTTTATTTTTATTGATTAACGTTTTCATGTTAGTCTATCCGTAGTCCAGAAAAATATACTTTGGAGCTAACGTTCCGTAGACGCGGCCCGAATATACATGGTTTTCTCCGTTTTCCTATATGGTATTTTATTATAGAATACTTATTTCGGTTTCAGAAGGGCTAGTTTTGATCTAGTCTATGAAGCTATACGACTCATTTTTAGGGGGAGTTCAGTTTAGCGAAAAGTATATTTATATATGTATATTATAAGTCCAGCCTAAATTAGCGAGTGAATGCCTATTTCGGGGAAATATTTGGTTAGTCATGTCCCGCTGCGACGAAGAGACGTTTCCTATGAGTGGTCAACATTTCCCTTTTCGTTAAGATGCCGAAAGAGACGCCTTCGTGTCTGGACTCCACCTGCGGGTCCCAAAATTGAAACGATTGGGATAGTTTGGAAAGGGGTTGAGGTTCCACCCCCCCCTCTTTTCAAGCTTCAAGTTGAAAGCCGATCGCTAAAACGTAAATACAGCAAATTAGTTTTACCTATAGTTATTATTATTGTTACTAATTATTGATAATTTTTGTTTTTTTATATTTTAGGACGATTTACAGAAAAATATTTTGATATTTTCTGTAACGAACAAGAACTCGACCAAAGGCCAGATGAGCTGATGAATGCCAAGTTAAAGAACGGGGCAATGGAATTTGAACTCCAGTTGTATAAGGAGCAGTTGGACAATGCCAACAAAGCCCCCGAAGTGGCTGTAGCTGGTTGTTCTTGCGTAAAGGTCTCAAAAATTCAAAAACCAGAAGAAGCCAAATAATTGGCTAAAACCAAAACGGTCCTTTTCAGGACCACCTTCGTTTAGTCTAAAGGCCATTAGGCTGTGTGATTCTAAAATGCTGAACTATTGAACCTAAAATATATTCGCTGTTTTAATTGTTCCGTATTTTACAAGATGAACACTTTCTAATGACATCCGAAGTTCCACGGTGGATCCTTTTTTATTTCCAAATGTTCCATTGTGGGGCATTAGCGGTGTTCATTGCCTCCTCGTTTGGCGTATGGCGGTAACTAATTTTGGTTTCGTTTCATTGTTGTCAAACCAAATTAGGCGAAAATGACACGCTCCACACAATGTTTTTGAGAATCTTTGTAGGTATCAAGCAAGAGCGAAGATTTAAATAATTATTGAAATATTTCCAATATTGTATATAAAATGTAACATCGTAAGCAATAAAAACAGAAAAATGTAAAGAAAATATTTGTGTGTAAGTTATTACAAGTTCAAATAGAAATCCCCCCCCCCCCCCCCCAGAAATAAAATAACGGCCTTTTGAAGTTCGGAAGAATGATGTAATTTTTATCATAATCGTCAGTCGTTAGATTTGGATCGCTTTCGCGCGACACAAATGTTTACAGCATAGTGATTATAGCCTATTGTCTATAGTAACTTTAAATAGGTTACCTTGGTAATGCCACCCCCCTCCCTCCTTGTTCATACTCACCGGCAGCCAGCGGGTCCCCACTTCCCACACGCTGAGCTTGACGGTGATCGTTGACAGCTTCTTCACTGTTGATTTTTGTTACCCGCACAAACTAGACATTAGAATTATTCAAACATTTTTATTATTACTAAAATTCGGTGTGAAATAAAAACGAAAAGAACGCTATTAGTTTCAAAACCAGGTATCTAAAAAATATTATTTAAATTTGATAAAAATTTATAACGTAATTCTTTTTAAAAATGGAAAATAATCGATAACTTTGTAACTATACATTGGCCGCTATTTGTAATATTTATATTTTTAGTGTAAAAGAAGTTTGAAAAACGGCAAAAAAGAAAATTCGCGTAAATCGAGTTACCTCAATTTGGAACTAAAACAGTTTTAATATTGGCACAGGCTGGCCATTATATTAATTCCAACCCCTCCCTTTTTTCCTGAAAAAAATTATTATTTAAAAACCGTGAATCTTCGCAATTAGCTTGATCATTTGATGATATGGTTATTTTTGTCGATGTCATAAACAATGGACAAAATCGAAGATGGTTATATGCACAGATATTGTATTATATTTTACATATACCATCTTCGATTTTGTCCATTGTTTATTTAAAGTTACTATAGACAATAGGCTATAATCACTATGCTGTAAACATTTGTGTCGCGCGAAAGCGATCCAAATCTAACGACTGACGATTATGATAAAAATTACATCATTCTTCCGAACTTCAAAAGGCCGTTATTTTATTTCTGGGGGGGGGGGGGGGGATTTCTATTTGAACTTGTAATAACTTACACACAAATATTTTCTTTACATTTTTCTGTTTTTATTGCTTACGATGTTACATTTTATATACAATATTGGAAATATTTCAATAATTATTTAAATCTTCGCTCTTGCTTGATACCTACAAAGATTCTCAAAAACATTGTGTGGAGCGTGTCATTTTCGCCTAATTTGGTTTGACAACAATGAAACGAAACCAAAATTAGTTACCGCCATACGCCAAACGAGGAGGCAATGAACACCGCTAATGCCCCACAATGGAACATTTGGAAATAAAAAAGGATCCACCGTGGAACTTCGGATGTCATTAGAAAGTGTTCATCTTGTAAAATACGGAACAATTAAAACAGCGAATATATTTTAGGTTCAATAGTTCAGCATTTTAGAATCACACAGCCTAATGGCCTTTAGACTAAACGAAGGTGGTCCTGAAAAGGACCGTTTTGGTTTTAGCCAATTATTTGGCTTCTTCTGGTTTTTGAATTTTTGAGACCTTTACGCAAGAACAACCAGCTACAGCCACTTCGGGGGCTTTGTTGGCATTGTCCAACTGCTCCTTATACAACTGGAGTTCAAATTCCATTGCCCCGTTCTTTAACTTGGCATTCATCAGCTCATCTGGCCTTTGGTCGAGTTCTTGTTCGTTACAGAAAATATCAAAATATTTTTCTGTAAATCGTCCTAAAATATAAAAAAACAAAAATTATCAATAATTAGTAACAATAATAATAACTATAGGTAAAACTAATTTGCTGTATTTACGTTTTAGCGATCGGCTTTCAACTTGAAGCTTGAAAAGAGGGGGGGGTGGAACCTCAACCCCTTTCCAAACTATCCCAATCGTTTCAATTTTGGGACCCGCAGGTGGAGTCCAGACACGAAGGCGTCTCTTTCGGCATCTTAACGAAAAGGGAAATGTTGACCACTCATAGGAAACGTCTCTTCGTCGCAGCGGGACATGACTAACCAAATATTTCCCCGAAATAGGCATTCACTCGCTAATTTAGGCTGGACTTATAATATACATATATAAATATACTTTTCGCTAAACTGAACTCCCCCTAAAAATGAGTCGTATAGCTTCATAGACTAGATCAAAACTAGCCCTTCTGAAACCGAAATAAGTATTCTATAATAAAATACCATATAGGAAAACGGAGAAAACCATGTATATTCGGGCCGCGTCTACGGAACGTTAGCTCCAAAGTATATTTTTCTGGACTACGGATAGACTAACATGAAAACGTTAATCAATAAAAATAAAAATACTACGTAATATCATAAATCCATAATTTAATGGAAATAATTCACTAAAACCTATTTACAGAGTGACGTCATCACGGTAAAAAATCACCCCTAGCGAGATGCTGATAAAGGGCACGTCATACACGAGAAGCCCTCTATATAGAGTGTCTCTTGTGGCTAGTTATCAGTAAACGTTTTGCATATAAAGAATAAGACGTGTCATACTTATGTAACAATATTATTAACTAATGGTATTATTAGCTATTTTTACTACATTTATTTACAATGTTTATTTATTCTGTGTTACTATTTACTAAGTTGCGACTAATCGGGCCGATTAGATATTATTGAACCTTGGAATCTATAGCCGACATATTCAGACATTAGAATAATATTAGTTAATTCAAAAGCATTGAATTGGCGGCTTGGCCCGATTCATAAAATCCTATTTGGCTCTGCAAACCTTTTTTCCCACTTTGGGCTTTTTTTTCCAACACTGCCCATTCCAGACAGCAAGGGCGCCACTTACTCGTTACTGCACCTGACAAAAATATTAAAATAGGGGGACAGTCGATGGAGGTTTTTTTCTATTTAGCATCGAACCCATTTTCTTCATTCTCGCAGTTTTCAATTTCAACAATAGCGTGTACTTCTTAACGTCATATGACGGGGTCAACGCCAGAATTCCGAACTGACGCCAATGAGTCGCCCCTCCCTTGGGTCTTAGCCGTTTAAGATAGCCAATGCTAGGGCAATTTCGAAGTTTCCTATACTTATACCTCGCTTCGTAATCCTTTCTACAATAATAGTATAAATAGTAGGTTCCTTTCTCATTTCGTTACAGTTTCTTGTCGACTTTTCTCAAGTCTGCGTCTTTCGATTCGTATTTCGGTCCTTCCTTAGTTTAATTTTTTCGTGTTTTTTGCTTTAGCTGTTCATAATTTTTCTCGCCTTCGAAGTTTAATTTTTTCGAGTCCATAGTTTTGGAGTTATAGTACTTCGACTGTGGCTTGAGTTTTTTTATTCAGTTTCAGGCTTTAAGTTCGCTTCCGTATTTTACAAGATGAACACTTTCTAATGACATCCGAAGTTCCACGGTGGATCCTTTTTTTCAAAATGTTCCATTGTGGGGCATTAGCGGTGTTCATTGCCTCCTCGTTTGGCGTATGGCGGTAACTAATTTGGGTTTCGTTTCATTGTTGTCAAACCAAATTAGGCGAAAATGACACGCTCCACACAATGTTTTTGAGAATCTTTGTAGGTATCAAGCAAGAGCGAAGATTTAAATAATTATTGAAATATTTCCAATATTGTATATAAAATGTAACATCGTAAGCAATAAAAACAGAAAAATGTAAAGAAAATATTTGTGTGTAAGTTATTACAAGTTCAAATAGAAATCCCCCCCCCCCCCCCAGAAATAAAATAACGGCCTTTTGAAGTTCGGAAGAATGATGTAATTTTTATCATAATCGTCAGTCGTTAGATTTGGATCGCTTTCGCGCGACACAAATGTTTACAGCATAGTGATTATAGCCTATTGTCTATAGTAACTTTAAATAGGTTACCTTGGTAATGCCACCCCCCTCCCTCCTTGTTCATACTCACCGGCAGCCAGCGGGTCCCCACTTCCCACACGCTGAGCTTGACGGTGATCGTTGACAGCTTCTTCACTGTTGATTTTTGTTACCCGCACAAACTAGACATTAGAATTATTCAAACATTTTTATTATTACTAAAATTCGGTGTGAAATAAAAACGAAAAGAACGCTATTAGTTTCAAAACCAGGTATCTAAAAAATATTATTTAAATTTGATAAAAATTTATAACGTAATTCTTTTTAAAAATGGAAAATAATCGATAACTTTGTAACTATACATTGGCCGCTATTTGTAATATTTATATTTTTAGTGTAAAAGAAGTTTGAAAAACGGCAAAAAAGAAAATTCGCGTAAATCGAGTTACCTCAATTTGGAACTAAAACAGTTTTAATATTGGCACAGGCTGGCCATTATATTAATTCCAACCCCTCCCTTTTTTCCTGAAAAAAATTATTATTTAAAAACCGTGAATCTTCGCAATTAGCTTGATCATTTGATGATATGGTTATTTTTGTCGATGTCATAAACAATGGACAAAATCGAAGATGGTTATATGCACAGATATTGTATTATATTTTACATATACATTAAAAATAATCTTATTATTAACTTATTCATACCGTCAAATGTGAAGTTTAATTTTTGAAATGTTTGCTCTTCGCGATTTACCGTAAACGAACTCTGTCGTCGTTCACTGTGATTAAAATCCCGGTGTAGGTAGTCAGGAGCGGCGTTATAGGGGTAGGCAACTAGAGCTATAACCTACTTTTGTGTTCAAATAGGGGCCCACAAATCGATCTGACGGGGCCACATCAAGTCGATTTTTAAATTCAAATAAAATATGTGATGATAGTTAATACTGTAAAATTTTAAAAACCGCACTAATATCAAATAATAAATAAATTACCTGAATTTGCAAAATTGAATTTTAAGTCAATACATAGAGGGGCCCAATATTGAGGAACAGGGGGCCCACAAATGATAAACATTATTAGCCTACACCTAAGAATCTTCTGGCACCGCCCCTGTAGGTAGTTGCTAAAACTGTCTATTAAATTCTGGAGATTTACAAATGAGTTCGATTAGGGGTTAGTAAATGTCCACTTGTTTTTATGGTACCGATCATTAATTAATATTTTCCATTAAAGTAGCGCGAGCCACAATCCCCTAAAAATGAAGAAACGCGTACCGCGTAGCCCATTTCACCTGCCAAGTTTGTCAAGACCAAAAGATTGTATACTAGCGCCTATTGTTATAATTTGTGGCTTTTAATATTTAATAAAGCTCTTTTAACACTAAACGGAATATTTGCAGTCTAGTTTATCGTTGGATAAATTAGGAAGAACCTTTGAATTTTATTCAATCGAAGATATCATTAACTCCCGACGTTTAGAGTACCCTTCATTTTATTAATAAAAAAAGTATATAATAAACCCATAGCCGAGTAATAGTTTAATGTTTGATTTTTGAAATTTTTGCTCGCCGCGCTGTGAGCGATTTGCGTAAACGAACTTTACCGTCGCTCACCGTGATCAAAATCCGCGCTCAAATCTGAGCGAACTATTCCTTCTCTCGGTTATTTTCCCTCAACGCTGCGTCAGCGCTTTCTACTGAGGGTACTAACGCGTCGCTTTAAAGTGAGGGGGCTATTCCGAAGATCGGGAGATCTCGCTCAGCGCGCGGTGAGCGCTTAAAAGTGAGGGAACTAACCCGTTGAGGGGGGAATCTCCCTCAGCGCGCCGTCAGCCATCAACGCCGGAGCGAACTATTCGGCGCTCGCCCAGAGGCTGCTCAATTTAGCCCTCTCGTTGAACAAGAGCAGCTGGAATTCGAATTTGAAGCGCTCGCTCATTACTGCAGGATTTTCAAAAACGAGTGCTCACTATTTTTGCCCACCTCTGGTCCGAATTTCCCAAAAACTGTAGCGGTGATTCTGTGAAATTTTCCCCGAGCTTTAAGGGCAAAAATCCGCCAAATTGGACAGGGTAGTTAACAAATAACCTTTTTACGGGCTCTCTGAAACGTTCCTCCATTTGTTTATGTCATCGACTCACCGCGCCAACCGTGAGCGTAAACTTTAAACCCCATCCTCGTTCTTTTTTCAAAATAATATTTTGGGCTGAGTAAGCCAGAATTTTCCCTGATTTGACTTTATTTTTTATTATTATTTTCATTTTGCCTTTGGAAGTCGTAATTTTATTTCGAAATTTAATTACAGTTTTTACGCCTTTTTGAATTCAATTTAAAAGTTAGCCTTAATAGTGTCCCTTTGTTGGTTTTTTTTTTCGTAATAAAGTAATTTCCCGCTTTGGCAATGGCCGCCATTTTGTGCTCTATTTCGTTTTCTATAAGAGATAGCGTGGGTGACTAGGTACAGTTTAGGAAAATAATTTATCGAGTTTTGTGTAGATGGCACTGGTGATTGTGTTTAAAAAAAGCAAAGAAAAGTTAAGACTGTTTTGTTAAAATTCATAATTATTTACCTAAGAAAGCTTTGCTTGCAATCACTGAGGTAAAACCTTTAGAGTAATGGCACGGTGACATAAACTGACGTCACTCATGCTTTTTTATATAGATAGACAATTTACACTCAAAATGGCGGACAATCGCTAAAGCTATGGATTTCTACTACTATGGTTATCAAGTCTACACAAATACAAATAACTAAAATATGAAATAAAAATAATTTAAAATAAAAAATAAGAACTTAAAATATACAATAAGAAAAAATAAAAATAAAAAATAAGAACTTAAAATATACAATAAGAAAAAATAAAAATAAAAAATAAGAACTTAAAATATACAATAAGAAAAATAAAAATAAGAACTTAAAATATACAATAAGAAAAAATAAAAATAAAAAATAAGAACTTAAAATATACAATAAGAAAAAATTAAAATATAAAATAACAAGAACTTAAAATATACAATAAGAACAAATTAAAATATAAAATACGAATAATTTAAAATACAAAATAAAAAAAAATGTAAATTTATTTACAATAAAACAAAAACAATATATTAAAAAATAAATTTAAAATAAATATTGTGATAGTAAAACTCTTAATTGTAAAGCGTTTTCAAACATTATAGATGGCGCCACGCGGTAAATAAATCAACTAATCTTAGTTCCGAAATGTTTGAACATAATTTCCGGATGAAAAATTTATAAATTACATACATTATATGACTCTTAAAGAAATTATAAATACCTTTAATTCCTTCAAAATACTCCCAATAAAATTACACATTGTGAAAGAGATTACTGAAAAACAATTAAGGGTAAAGCCAAACGGAAATTGCCGTAAACCTTTCTATAAACGTCACTTTTATTTACGAAAGTACGTCATTGTATGGCATTTCTGTTTAAACCGAGAATTGCTTAGCAAATTACTTCAGTTATCCGTTTGACGTAAATCACGCTATCTCTAAATGAAATATCTGTTAAGATAATTATAAAAGGCTACTCCAACACCCTCTCGAACGCTCTCTGGGATAAAGAAATAAAGATAATTGTCAAAATATCATTTCATTTCGTACATCTAAACCGCTTCATTTTCACACGGAAGACATCCTAAATCGGTAAAGTTATTTTTAGAATTTTCTACAAAATATATCTAAATTTAAATAATTTTCACGATTAAATGGTATAAACTATATTCGGTATTTTATTTTCCATTTCTGTGAATTTTAAAGAGAAAAGATTTTAAAAGACGGGTAAATTAAACTCTTTTTTTCCTTTCGTTAGGATTAAATTTATTTTCCCGCCGCTCGATAGTTCGGGCACCCGCCACTAGGGGTATTTGTCGCATCGTCTACGAAGGAACGCAAAAATAAGGGAAATCGGCGTATCCAGGCGGAGCTGTTTCCCGGGGCTCGCCCTTTTCCCTCCCCGTGTCGACTTTTCAATAGAAAATTTGCTGTGAAGTTTTACGTTCGCGCCGTAAGGAATTTTGCACCAGTGGCCGCTTAAAAAAAGGAGTATTTGTGTTTAAAAACGGATTTTTCTAGTGGAAATTACCATTCGCGGACCCCCAGGAATATAGTTTGAACCTATTTGGGTGAGTTCCTTTAGAAATTAAGCCTTTCTTACGATTTTTGGGCGATATACCGCAAAGGGTCCCCGCGTTAGGCTTAGCGGCGTTCGTCCCCTACCTTCGGTTGTAGGCGGTAAGATCTTAGGCCTCGTCCCCGGCTCTCTAACGGCGATGGCGGTGACACACTTTTCGCGTCCTATGGACCCTCGGTCCCCCCTTCGCGAATTTTTATATGGCCAAGGCTTAACTAACTTAACCTTTTTCCGCGGCTTAGGATGGTAAAACTCGTAATCGGGATAGCGAGTTTAGTTTCAGTTTCGTTTTAACCGAGCGGTTTTCGCGTTTTAAAGGTAAATAATGGTTTTCAAACTATTTCGGTTCACCCGTCCTCTTATAGTAGTGAGGAAAATCTCAAAAAATCGTTATATTATTGATGTTCTAGCGAGGTACAATCGAAATCTACATGTTGCGATACTCCTTTGAATTCGGTTAATGTGGAAATTATGCAAATACGAAGCTATAAATTGTACTTAAATTTTTTGGGGTAGAACTTCGATTTTTGTCATTAAACCGCGTTAGGCCTAGCTAAAGACCGATTATGTGGGTTATATAATGTATTTTTCTCCTGATTTAATCTTGGGAGGCGTTTCGTTTTCATGATTATTTCTTATTATAGTAAATTCTTACGATGAATTATGATTTTTCAGTGTCGGAGTTGTGTATCCCCCTACCGTTGGTTATTTTATGTTTTCCACCTATTTTGGACATGAAAGTTAGGTAAGCTACATTTTTGATATATTATTTCCCGGGGAAAACAATTAATTGACCGATTTCAAATTGTCGTTTTTTTTCGCGTGGCAGTACCTTTACATTGTGAGGTATAGCAGGCTTATTAACCCGCTTTTATATTTGTACTCTAACATGGCGGCGTATTTTCACGAGCAAAATTAATTTTAAGATCCTCCAATATCATCTCATCACCAAAGTGCTCAACCTACGTCACACTTGTTTAAATTTCTCAACATCGCAAGCCGGTACATTAATAACATTTAAATTACGCGGCTAGCGCCCTCTTGTTGCACGAATTTCTAAGCTCGCGGGCACTAAAACAATTCGCGCAACATGGCGACATGCATTAGCGCATTACGTAACTGAATTTTTAAAGGGTTCTAAGTCGAGAATCTCTTTAATTAATATACTTCATATTTATATTAGTAAAATAGTTAAATTTATTAACTATGACGAGAAATGTAAATAATACTGCCATAGTTACTACAATAATAATAAATATTATTATGTAGAGAGCGTAATGAATTACTTGGATATTAACCCCAAAGGTACCTTTGACTGTAGTTCCAAGTTACTTCCTATATTAACCTTGGAGTAATACAAATCCCCCCCCCCCCCCCAAAAAAAAACCTAAAATAATGAGTCCAGAACTTGTAGATTCTTTATTTATTAAAAAAAAAATGCACAAAAGCCGAAAAGGCACAGAGTGGCTAAGCCTTGCCGCTAGGAAAAGCTTGGCAAAGGCCCAAAAAACCGTAGATCTTAATATAGCTCAACTGCCTAGAAAAATCTTGACTTAGCTAATGCTTTCTTTCCGTTATTTCTATACATTATTTATGCACATTCTTTGAATTTTTATCTTTACCTTTTTTTCTACAAATGGTTAGGCTTAAGATGGACCGTTTGATTTTCATTTGCCATATCTTATTTCCTCTTTTTTGGAGTATATTTGAATAAGCAAGGAGCGCTACTTTGATTGTCACATTGTCTGTTTAGTTTTTGATTGTAAATTGGTTTATCTGGGTCTAGTGATTTATATTTCTAACTGATTATATGGAGTGTACACGTTTTTGTTCTTTATATCGGGGTTATCCCGCGTGTTTATCACATCGCAGGCCAGTGGCACTTTTTCAATTTGCACTTTGTTTCAACAACTGTTTCATTTTTATATTTTTCAACACATTTTTTGTTGTTGTTCCGGAACGTCTGGATGGAGAAACAAAAAATATTTTCATTTTTAAAGAATAATAATTAAAAAATAATTTTAACGCACATCCTTTCGATTGAGTATATATTACTTAAGTAATTCTAGGATAAGTATTTTTAGTAACAATTACTAGTAATTTTCTTCCCCAGTTCCAATTGAAAATATTTGACATATTTTGTATTACTAGAAAAAGTATTTTTGATAAGAATAAAGAGTAATTTTTTTTCATCAGTTTTAATTGAAAATATGAATATAATAAATATTTTGTAATTCTAGGACATGTATTTTTCATAAACATTACTAGTAATTTTCTTCGCCGGTTCTACCTGAAAATATGAATATAATAAATATTTTGTAATTCTAGGACATGCATTTTTCATAAACATTACTAGTAATTTTCTTCGCTGGTTCTTCCTGAAAATATGAATATAATAAATATTTTGCATGAAAATATTAACTTAAAATCGCAATTTAACTTAATAGGCAGGCTAAGCCCACCTTTGAAAACGTGAGCTTGGAAACTTGTAGCAAGGCTCCCGCCAGGTCCCTAAAATACCTAAAAGCCCCTACGTTTTTTCGAGGTCCCTAAACCACCGTAAAATCGGAATTTGGTACCTAAATTACCATATTTCTAATAAATTTGCTGAAAAGTACCATCGGCTTATAATATTGAACCAGAATTGTAACGATTCACGTTTGCTATAATGTATGTTAGGTGGCGCCACGAGCTCGGCTAAATTTAAATATTTGGTAAAATTGATAATGAGTAAAAATAGGTCATTTTTGTGATAAAATATTTTTACAAATTAAAACTAAGTCAGTTTTAGAAATACCCTATTTTAAGTCATTTTTGTAAAAATTGAAATTAAAATAAAGATTTCATTTTTATTTAAATGGTCCCTATTTGGTTCCTACTTTTCAAAATTTGGTTCCTATTTCACCCTAAAAATCCCCTATTTCCGTATTTTGTTTTAAGATTTTGGTGGAAGCCCTGTTGTAGGAATCTTATTTTATACAATTTACACTCCTACAAGCTCCCCCGTTCACGTTCACGAGGGATGGCTTAACTGGTATTAATACGATATTGACGTATATTGTAGTATACTAGTATAAGAATTACTAGTAATTTTTTTCATCGATTAACGGAAATAAAACCAACATGTTTTTGCACAAAAATGTGTTTTTTTTTTCATTCGTAATTAAGAGACAATAAACTAAAAGTGATCTGGGATTTAAACGAATTATTTCCCGAACATATCACCACTAGAGGCGCTACGAGTGAATCGAGGGGAGGGAAGCTAGATCGATATCGGCGTAATTATGATTTTTATGTTGTTAATGCAGTGCTGCAGTGCATAGGCGCTATTTCCGAGAATTGTAGAGGTGTATCTGTCAATAACTGCCTTGACCAGCGATTTTTTTTAAAATTCGTTCTACTTTTACAGGTAAACATTATTACTTTTAAAATGTTTATAACGTGTTTCATGTGGATATTTAAATTGACTGATTTCTAAAAATATATCATTGATTTAAATACACTATTATACTTCAATGCATTTATGAAAATGTACGCTTGTAATTAATCACTTTAGCAATGCAGGGCTCCCAGATTTCCTATAATTCCTATAAATTCCTATAATTTTAATATGCTCCTATAATTTCCTATTTTCTCAAAATTGTTCCTATAAATTCCTATTTTTTCGAAATTTTTTAGTTTTTCTATAGCTATATCCAGAAATTCCTATAATTTTAAAAATAATGTATTAGAAAATAGCCTTAACGTTTGGGAAAAATTTGCCTTCTAAATAGAGCTTAGCTCTGGCTTAGGTCCGGTGTTCCCGAAAACATCAACGGTTGAGCTCCCAGAGTTCCTATAAATTCCTTTAATTTCAATATACTCCTATAATTTCCTATTTTTTGGCTAAAAATGTTCCTATAAATTCCTATATTTTCTATGAAATTTCCTATAATTCCTATATTTTCTATGAAATTTCCTATAATTCCTATATTTTCTATGAAATTTCCTATAATTCCTATAATATTTAAAAAAAAGTCGCTGGGAGCCCTGGTAATGTCAAATCAGAGCAAACTAACTTAAATATAGTTTTTAATTAGTAATTAAATTTAATTATGATTAATTTAAAATTTAGTTTACGTTACCGCTGTACTCAAATTGAAATTAATAAAATTAAAAATATCAATTAAAATCAATAAAAATTCATAACTCTGGATGTATTTAAAAATTCTGCCACTAGGTTTAACACAAGTGAGCAGTTATTGGCTCGTGGAGTGCTCTGATGAAAATCTGTACCTAATAATAATAATCAGCTAGGCTAATACCCTTGGCACCACCTTAGGCCTAAGTCATCAAGCGACTTTTGAAGCCTTTAATTCAGGTGGCCGGGTTACAATGCGTAGGAGGGTGGTGGCAAGCCCTGCATGCCACGCGATCGAGCCAACAGCTCCCTACAATGATTAAAATTGATTAAATTATGATTAATTTTTTTAATCGTGAGTATTAGGACACCCTGTAATGGTTATCTGCCCTGGACAGTATAACCATAGCACGGAAGGTCAAGCTTCCGTCAATATTCACTGGTGGCGCGACAGTCTAGTAAAAAAGTCCGCTGACAGTGACCATACTTCCTATATTTTTCTATATTTTTAATGCCGTCCTATAAATTCCTTTATTTCCACCTATTTTCATTAATAATTAACGGTCTTTTGAAAATGAAAGAACTTTTTTATACGTGTCATAGAACATTAGTGAAAACACTGCCACTTTCGAACAAAATCTTGAAATGTACGGGCTTCGGAAATCCGCTAAGTAATCCACTAATGCAAGAAAGCAGTGTACCAAAAATTATCAATATTGTAGGTGATTCGAGGCAAAGTATACCGATATGCAATAATTGCCTTATTATTTTTCCTATATTTTCCTATTTAGTGTCCTATATTTTCATATAATTCGCCTGTTTAGTTCCCTATATTTTCCACTAATTCGCCTGTTTTATTTCCTATAATTTGCCTATTTTATTTCCTATATTTTCCTTTAATTCGCCTATTTTATTTCCTATATTTTCCTTTAATACGCCTATTTTATTTCCTATATTTTCCTTTAATTCGCCTATTTTATTTCCTATATTTTCCTTTAATTCGCCTATTTTATTTCCTATATTTTCCTTTAATTCGCCTATTATATTTCCTATATTTTCTTATAATTCTCCTATTTTATTTCTTATATTTTCCTTTAATTCGCCTATTATATTTCCTATATTTTCCTTTAATTCGCTTATTATATTTCCTATATTTTCCTTTAATTCGCCTATTTTATTTCCTATATTTTCCTATTATTCGCCTCTAAAAATTTTTCCATAAAATTTTCAAAGCCTTTCCCTAGCCACCCTGCATGTATTTCCACGGTACCTGTAAAACCCGTGGAATTTTAAAATGGGTCTAAATAGTCAGGAATTGTTAAGAGATAGTTAAAACGCAAATTCAGGGAATGTAATTTTGGTTGCAAATGGAAAATGTTTGCTTAAAACCTGGAAAAGTCACGGATTTTGAATGTATACTTCACAACAGGACATTCTAGACTATGGCGCCACGAGAAACTGACTTTCGACGGAAGTTAGGTTTTAAATTGTGTCTCGAAACGTAGCTAGTTTCCTAAAAACCCGCTTCAATCGTGGAAATAGGTTTTGCAATAACATTTAAATCGTATTTGTAGTTTTGAAAACCATATTAAAATGCTGTACAAAGTGTGAATTGAGTTGGATTGAACTATAGACCTGAAATTTATCCCTATATGCACGGTACGTATTAAAATTAAATACGTTTTCAGAACCAACAACTGTTTATTTTAAAATATTATATTAAACGTTTAAGGGTCGTCCTTTAGAATGCGTACATTTGTGAATAAACCTTCCTGTATTCCGCGTATTTTATTGCACCTCCAAATTTAATTACAAATTTTAAAATTAAATTGTAACCTTAACTTTTTGTCATGTTAAAACCAGTTAATTGAACAAATTATAATTAATATTCCAACATGATATTTTTAATGATTTAAAAAAACCTATACCATTTGAGATATAACTTTTAGTTTAATAAATTTTACTTTTCATTTTTTCAGAAAACGTTTATTTGTACTGAAATATTTAACATTAATCTAGTATTTCGGACTATCGAAATTAAAATAAATTTAACACATTAATTATTCATTTTTTTAAAATTATTTTTTATTTTAATAATTGCATACGACAAGGTTAATTCGGTAATTTAAATAAATTAAATTAATATATTAAGGATCTCGTATTTTTTTTTAAATCTTAGATTTCCTATAGTTTCAAAATATTATATTTAACAACTTCAATTCGGTAAATTCCGAGTTGAAATTCAAATAAATTAAATGTAATATATTAAGGATTTCATATATTTTTCAAAAGATGTTTAGTTTCCTATACTTTGAAGTATTTGGATAAATCTGAGATATTTAACAACATAAATAAATTAAAGTAAATTAAATGTAATGTATTAAGGTTCTCATATTTAAAAAAAAATATTTATTTCATATTATTCGGAATATTTTTATAAATCTGAGATATTTAACAACTTCAATTCGGTAATTCCGAGTTAAAATAAATTAAAGTAAATTAAATGTAATGTATTAGGGTTATCATATTTAAAAAATATATTTCTTTCATATTATTCGGAATATTTTTATAAATCTTGAGATATTTAACAATTTCAATTCGGTAATTCCGAAATTTAATACATATAAGGTTCTCATATTTTTTTCAAAACCTGAATTTTGGATAACAGATAAGAATTTTGACCCGAGGTATCTTAAAAATGGAAAAGTATAAAAGTGCCTAACAAGGAGGTCGCGTTTACGATAACACGTGGTCTGATAAGCGAGTACCTACTGACTGAGACTAGACCCTTTCTTCAGCCACTACTACTACTACACACTCACACACACTCCCTTTAAGTAATGAAAGAGTTGTCCCCGCGATTGCATTTCTGGAGCTGTCTCCGCAACCTCTTCGTCTTCACCTCGAGACACTACCCCTTTTTTCAGCGCCACCGAAATCGACTCGGGATAGAGAGAGATGAGGCTAAGGTAACGCACGCGCGGTGACGCGCCGGTATCGCGCTCCGCCGAAGTAGTTCCCTCCCCCCCCCCCGCATCTGCGCGTGCGCCCCTCGAAGCTTCCAGGCGGCTATTTCCAACATGGCAGTATCGGGGCAGACTCCGACTCCCAGTTTCGAGCGGGGCCTGCAAATATACTTCATTTTCGAACCTTTTCTATGAGTTTTTGGGTTACCGTCCCGCCGTTGTCGCGACCGAAATCCCCGTTATGTTTCGAGTATTTATAACCCGACTATAACCCCAAATAATCTATTATTACCTCCCTTCGTACTGCGCTTCTATATTTTTTACTTCAAACTTAATGTATAGCTATAAGATAATGTAGACTTGTTTTTCGGAAAAAATGGAAATGTGAATTTTGATCCAATTCTAGTGGAATAATTATATTTTTTATTCGTGATTTTCCAGTGATTTGTGTGATTTTTTTTACTACCACCACCAGCGAACAACTAGAAGTCCACAACCGAGTGCGGTTCGATTATTTCGTGATTTTTGCGTGATTATTTTGTGATTTGTCTGACCGGCGAGTGATATTTTCGTTAGATATTTTTTGGGCGATTTAATTGGACGACAGAGGGAGTTACTGGTGATTTTTTCCTATAGTGTCGTCGGAGCGTTGTACGTACAATTGATTTTTGCGTCAGGGGTAAGTTTTTGCGGCCCAACCCCCTATTTTTTCTCTCTTCTCCTTCTACCTGTACATTTTATTGGTGTATCGATGATCATGTTTTATTACCGAGGCTTAGTCGAGTATTAAAATTGATCCATAATGTGACTTGGTTGGTCTTACCTCGAAGCCTATTTCCCTGGATCGTCGTGTTTACTAAGGGTGGTGGTAAATTTTTGTTTTAATTTATTTTTTTACATTTAGTTTCTCGTTTTTGGGTTAACTTTAACGGTGATAATATAATTCACCGCCCCTCTAACTCTGCTATGGTCGTATAAAATCCTACAATATCCATTTTTTGTACTATATATCAAACCAATATACTAAAAATATATAACTGAAAAAGACCCGCGTTTAAGAATTTAAATTATAAATATATTCTTGAAATCTTGGTATTATCATTATAAGTATCCTATATTTTTATCCTATGATCCCTAAAATGCTTTTAAATATATTCTTGAAAATTTACTATTAGTTCTATAATTTCCTATATTTTTATCCTATGATCCCTAAAATGCTTTTAAATATATTCTTGAAAATTAACTATTAGTTCTATAATTATCCTATATTTTTTATCCTATGATCCCTAAAATGCTTTTAAATATATTCTTGAAAATGAACTATTAGTTCTATAATTATCCTATATTTTTTATCCTATAATCCCTAAAATGCTTTTAAATATATTCTTGAAAATTAACTATTAGTTCTATAATTATCCTATATTTTTATCCTATGATCCCTAAAATGTTTTTAAATATATTCTTGAAAATTAACTATTAGTTTTATAATTATCCTATATTTTTTATCCTATTATCCCTAAAATGCTTTTAAATATATTCTTGAAAATTAACTATTATTTCTAAAAAATCGATAATTTTAAGATTTTTATTCTACAATTTCTTTAAATACTGGAACACAATTTTTACGCCCTAAATCGCGTTATATTTTGTTTCAAATGAAATTCACGAATATCACAAAGTCTAAATAATTTGGAGAACATCGAAATGAACATAATTTTTTCCCGTCTATTTCGTAAACGCTTCTGTGTTTGAACTAATATTTCCGCGTCGAAGCAGCTACGTTGGTAGCTTTCCAATTAGTTGGTTTTTTTGTAGAGCAGCGCGCGCCTCTCCTTAATTGCCACTTTTATTATATCAAAGCTCATTAGCGTGAGACTAGGGCTGGCTTGTCCGCCACTCGAGTTTCAAGCCGAGGATCCGAAGCCTACGCGGACCAACCGATAGGCCTCGCCACTACCCCGGATTGAACGGCTTCTCGAGGACGGACGATGGACCTCTTGCCACGTTCGCATCTGGGAACAGACCTATTTCGAAGCGGGATTTCGCTGCCCAGATCATTTCCATTTATGGTTGCGCCTTGTGCCTTACATTTTAGCCAAATCAGTTGCGTTAGTTATTAGTTGAACGACATGGCACCCAAGTACCAAAAGGCGTCGCTATAGTTCGTGGGTAATCTGAAGACTATTTTCGCTATAGTTTGTGGTTCCTGTGGCGCCCATTTTCAATACAATTTGTGGCTAACTCTGGCGCCGATTTACTCTGTACATTGTGGTTACTCTGGTACCAATTTCCGCTATACTTTGTGGTTAATCTGGCGCCCATTTCCGCTATACTTTGTGGTTAATCTGGCGCCCATTTCCGCTACAATCTGGGACTAACTCTGGCGCCTATTTACGCTACAATTTGTGGCTTACTCTGGTACCCATTCCCGCTATACTTTGTGGCTACTCTGGCGCCCATTTCCGCTACAATCTGTGACTAACTCTGGTGCTCATTTCAGCTATACTTGGTGGTTACTCTGGCGCCCATTTCCGCTACAATCTGTGACTAACTCTGGTGACCATTTCAGCTATACTTTGTGGTTACTCTGGCGCCTATTTACGCTACAATTTGTGGCTACCCTGAATACCATTTCCGCTCCAATTTGTGGCTAACTCTGGCGCCCATTTCCGCTCCAATTTGTGGCTAATTCTGATGCCCATTTCCGCTACAATTTGTGGCTAACTCTGGCGCCCATTTCCGCTATACTTGGTGGTTATTATAGCGCCCGTTTCCGCTACAATTTGTGGTTATTCTACCGCCCATTTCCGCTTAATTTGTGGCTAAATCTGGCGCTAATTTTGACTACAATTTGTGGCTAACTCTGGCGTCCATTTCCGATTCAATTTGTGGCTAACTCTGGCGCTCATTTCCGCTATACGATGTGGTTACTCTGAAGACCATTTCCGTTACAATTTGAGGCTAACTCTGACGCCCATTTCCGCTATATGCTGTGGCTACCCTAAATTCCATTTCCGCTCCAATTTGTGGCTAACTCTTACGCCCATTTCCGCTCCAATTTGTGGCTACCTCTTACGCCCATTTCCGCTCCAATTTGTGGCTAACTCTGGCGCCCATTTCCGCTCCAATTTGTGGCTAACTCTTACGCCCATTTCCGCTCCAATTTGTGGCTAACTCTGGCGCCCATTTCCGCTCCAATTTGTGGCTAACTTTGGCGCCCATTTCCGCTACAATTAGTGGCTAACTCTGGCGCCCATTTCCGCTACAATTTGTGGCTAACTCTGGCGCTCATTTCCGCTATACGCTGTGGTTACTCTGAAGACCATTTCCGCTACAATTTGAGGCTAACTCTTGCACCCATTTCCAGTATACGATGTCGTTACTATGAAGACCATTTCTGCTACAATTTGTGGCTAACTCTGGTGCCCATGTCCTGTACAATTTGTGGCTAACCATGTTACCCATTTCCGGTACAATTTGAGGCTCACTCGGGTGCCCATTTCCGTTATACGCTGTGGTTACTATGAAGACCATTTCCGCTACAATTTGTGGCTAACTCTGGTTCCCATGTCCTGTACAATTTGTGGCTAAACATGTTGCCCATTTCTGCTACAATTTATGGCTAACTCTGGCGCCCATTTCCGCTATACGCTGTGGTTACTCTGGCGCCCATTTCGGCTATACGCTGTGGCTACTCTGGTGCCCATTTCCGCTATACGCTGTGGTTACTCTGGTGTCCATTTCCGCTATGCTTTGTGAAGCATGAGACTAGTATCGGCTATAGTTTGTGACCAATCTGACGTTGAAGTCGAGTGGTTGAAGTCCGTTTTATTTTGTGACCAATCTGACGTTGAAGTCGAGTGGTTGAAGTCCGTTTTATTTTGTGACCAATCTGAAGTTGAAGTCGGGCGGTTGAAGTCCGTTATATTTTGTGACCGATATGGCGTTGAAATCCTTTATAATTTGTGCTCGATTTGTCGTTGAAGTTCGTTATGATCTGTGACCAATCTGACTCCTATGTCAGGTTTAATTTGTGGTGCTAATTTGATGAGTAAGTCCGCTTTAGTTTGACTTCTCTCATTCTTATGTCGGCCATAGTTTGTGACCAATCTGACGTCAGTGTCCGCTATAGTTTGTGACCGATCTGACGTCAGTGTCCGCTATAGTTTGTGACCGATCTGACGTCAGTGTCCGCTATAGTTTGTGACCAATCATACGTCAGTGTCCGCTATAGTTTGTGACCGATCTGACGTCAGTGTCCGCTATAGTTTGTGACCGATCTGACGTCAGTGTCCGCTATAGTTTGTGACCGATCTGACGTCAGTGTCCGCTATAGTTTGTGACCAATCAGACGTCAGTGTCCGCTATAGTTTGTGACCGATCTGACTCCTATGTCCGCTACAGTTTATCACCCACATGACGCCAACATCGGTTATAGTTTGTGACCGATCTGACTCCTATGTCGGCTATAGTTTGTGACCAATCAGACGTCAGTGTCCGCTATAGTTTGTGACCGATCTGACTCCTATGTCCGCTATAGTTTGTGACCAATCAGACGTCAGTGTCCGCTATAGTTTGTGACCGATCTGACTCCTATGTCGGCTATAGTTTGTGACCAATCAGACGTCAGTGTCCGCTATAGTTTGTGACCGATCTGACCCCTATGTTGGCTATAGTTTGTGACCAATCAGACGTCAGTGTCCGCTATAGTTTGTGACCGATCTGACTCCTATGTCCGCTATAGTTTGTGACCAATCAGACGTCAGTGTCCGCTATAGTTTGTGACCGATCTGACTCCTATGTCGGCTATAGTTTGTGACCAATCAGACGTCAGTGTCCGCTATAGTTTGTGACCGATCTGACTCCTATGTCCGCTATAGTTTGTGACCAATCAGGCGTCAGTGTCCGCTATAGTTTGTGACTGATCTGACTCCTATGTCCGCTATAGTTTGTGACCAATCAGGCGTCAGTGTCCGCTATAGTTTGTGACCGATCTGACTCCAATGTCTGCTACAGTTTATCACCCACATGACGCCAACATCGGTTATAGTTCATGGTCCTTCAAACTCCAAATTATCTTACATCAGGTCCAAGACGAGATACGTAGGAGGACGTCACCAGTGTTATTTGACCATATATATTGCCCACTCAAAACTACTTCCGACTATTTAGGACGCGGTGTTGAA
Organism: Leiobunum rupestre; assembly: GCF_980474605.1. Taxonomy (NCBI): domain Eukaryota; kingdom Metazoa; phylum Arthropoda; class Arachnida; order Opiliones; family Sclerosomatidae; genus Leiobunum; species Leiobunum rupestre. The sequence continues at coordinate 20,256,981 of NC_143384.1, read as the reverse complement.
GTCTAACCTTCCTCGAATATTGAAAAACATTGAAATTGAAACAAACGACGTAATTTTTCTATTCGTAAAAGGAGTTGGATAGATTCCAATTGAAAGGCCATTAAGTCGACGAAAAGCGAGCTCGTGAAATATGGACGTTATAGAAAAGAGAGATTCTGAGATTTGATAAAGTTTTATTGGTCGCGAGTACGAGGGATAACATTGCGTTGAATACTTGAATTATTTCCCCTATTTCATCTAGAGCAGCACGTCCTTCTTTACAGCCCCGACTGCGAATAAATTCTTTTATTTGAATCGTTGGCCTTTTTTTTTGGTGGACCCTCGGCAATAGTATTTTGACTCGTCTTGATTCGCTTTAATAGGATTTGATACGATACTTTATTTTTCGTTGTCAGATTTCGTTCGTTAAAAGTTCGTCGATAGGGTGACGCTTCTAGGGATACTCTCGGAAAGGGTATAGTTTATGTCGCTTTAATTTGCGGGTTGTTTTTAGGTGACGCGTTTGTAATATCCGGCTTTTCTTGGCGAGTGGGTAGTTTAAAGGCTATTTATTTTTACTCGTGTGTTTTTTTAGATCTTATTGTGGCTTAAGTTTTGGGGTAGTGTTTAGGGTTTTAGATCTTAATGCGGCTAAGTTTTTGGGCGGCGTTTAAGGGTTTAGATTTTGTTATGGTTAAATTGTTGGGGTGGCGTTGAGGGTTTTACATCTTATTGTGGGAAAATTAACTTAACAATAGAAGTAATTTTTTAATTTTTATGAAATAAATTAGAAAAATTAACATATTTTATATAATTAACATGTTTTAGAAAAATTAACGGGTTTTAGAAAAATTAACGGGTTTTAGAAAAATTAACGGATTTTTGAAAAATTAACGGGATTTAGAAAAATTAACATGTTTTAGATTAATTATTTTGTTTTTGATTAATTATTATGTTTATGTTTATGATTAATTATTATGTTTATGTTTATGATTAATTATGTTTTGGATTAATTATTATGTCTTTGATTATGGTTTAGATTAATTCAGATATTTTTAGATTAATTTACATATTTTTAGATTAATTTAAATATTTTTAGTTTTATTTACATATTTTTAGATTTATTTAAATATTTTTAGATTTATTTACATATTCTTAGATCAATTTACATATTTTTAGTTTTATTTACATATTTTTAGATTTATTTACATATTTTTAGATTTATTTACACATTTTTAGATCAATTTACATATTTTTAGCTACATTAACATTTTAGCTGCGTTTCAAAAACGCATTTATACCACTTGAGGAAAGTTGAGGTCACTATGCGCAATTTATTTAGTCCATTTGGCACCCCGCTAGACGAGACCTAACCAAAAATTAAAACGTAGAAGAGGCAAAATCGTGATGCCGTCTAGGCGTAAAATCGTCATTGAAATTAAAATACAGTTTAAATGACGTATACATACATCGTTTGACTGAAATCAATTACAAATTGAATTTATCTAACGCTCTGCCTTCTCCTACTCTAACCCCGATAAAGTAAACCTTTAACCATGCCACAAAATTAACATTCCAGTTATTATTCCCATTAATAGGTTCTAATTGCTTTTTGTACCCAACCCTTCTACATTCGGTTGGATATACTTTAATAGAGAACTCAAATTTATAACCTTGACCTTCCGTCCCCTCTCGTATAAGGTAATATATAGCCTGCTTTTTGGAAGGTGGTTAGGGGGCCGGGTTGTACGCGTTAATTTCTGTTATGCCGAATTAATCCCCGGTGGCCAACGCCAATATACGGGGCTCTTGTATCTCCGTGGGCCTCCTTTCAAAAGGGGACATTCACCGTTACAGTTACGCGCACCTGTATACAGGTGTACTTTACATGTCGCTACGCGCGTTTACATTGACGCCGCCACCGTTTGAGTTTCGCATTCAAGGTGCCACGTTTAGTAGCAGAACTTCCACCTTTTTTTATTCGGTGTTATCAGTTATTTGAAATATTTTGTTAAGTTATCTGCGATATTGGATATATTGGTAAGATATTTTTATTTTATTTTGGTAATCTATTGGGATTCTCTTATTTTTTGGGAGTTTTGTACTTTGCTGATACTTAATAACTTAAGTTATTATTTGTCTAATTTGGGTTACTTAAAGTTACTATTTGTCTAATTTGGGTTACTTAAAGTTACTTTGTCTAATTTGGGTTACTTAAAGTTACTTTGTCTAATTTGGGTTACTTAAAGTTACTATTTGTCTAATTTGTGTTACTAAAAGTTACTATTTGTCTATTCGGGTTTCTTAAAGTTACTATTTGTCTAATTTAGGTTACTTAAAGTTACTATTTGTCTAATTTGGGTTACTTAAAGTTACTATTTGTCTATTCGGGTTACTTAAAGTTACTATTTGTCTAATTTGGGTTACTTAAAGTTACTTTTTGTCTAATTTGGGTTACTTAAAGTTACTTTTTGTCTAATTTGGGTTACCGAAAGTTACTATTTGTCTATTCGGGTTACTAAAAGTTACTATTTGTCTAATTTAGGTTACCAAAAGTTATTATTTGTCTAATTTGGGTTACTTAAAGTTACTATTTGTCTAATTTGGGTTACTAAAAGTTACTATTTGTCTATTCGGGTTTCTTAAAGTTACTATTTGTCTAATTTAGGTTACCAAAAGTTATTATTTGTCTATTCGGGTTACCAAAAGTTATTATTTGTCTATTTGGGTTACTAAAAGTTACTATTTGTCTAATTTGGGTTACTTAAAGTTACTATTTGTCTATTTGGGTTACTTAAAGTTACTATTTGTCTAATTTAGGTTACCAAAAGTTATTATTTGTCTATTTGGGTTACTAAAAGTTACTATTTGTCTAGTTTGGGTTACTAAAAGTTACTATTTGTCTATTTGGGTTACTTAAAGTTACTATTTGTCTAATTTAGGTTACCAAATGTGATTATTTGTCTAATATGGGTTACTTAAAGTTACTATTTGTCTAATTTGGGTTACTTAAAGTTACTATTTGTCTAATTTGGGTTACTAAAAGTTACTATTTGTCTATTCGGGTTTCTTAAAGTTACTATTTGTCTAATTTAGGTTACCAAAAGTTATTATTTGTCTAATTTGGGTTACTTAAAGTTACTATTTGTCTAATTTGTGTTACTAAAAGTTACTATATTTGGTTACAATTTCCAAATTTGATAAGTAATCTCAATAAAAAGTTAAATTGCAAAGGCAAAATTAATATTCTAATAAAGTACATTTTTATTTTAACTCAAAAACATGGTAACTCGTAGTTAATATATTAAGTTACGACATTTTCCTATCAAGGTCGATTCGCTTCAATATTAGATATATAATTATTTTATTTACGAACAAGCAATTTTAATTTTATTTCGTTGAATATTGCTCCCTATTTTATCCTGGTTTTTTTTTCATGTTTAAAAATGTTCGCCAATGACAATTATCTCAAAATAATTGAAGGTAATCTCCCCTTGTACTCTGGAACCTAAAAACGTATATTTCAAAATGGATAGCGTTTTTTCATCCATACGTACACAGGTAATGAAAAATTATTTTTTACGCACTAAACGATGTTTACAATTTAAAAAAAAAACACATTTTACGACAATGCAAAGTATATGGCACCTAGTGCAATCACGAGTTAATAATAATTATAATAATAACTGGTATATAATTAATACATTTACGCAATTAATTAAAATCCCAGTGATCGTATATTTTCTGAAATAATCCTATTTCATCATATAATTTAGTTTTGAATTTTACCAAATAACTTGATATTCTTAAAACGTTATAGACTTACAGTAAATATATTTAATTTACTAATTTGTCAATATCTAAAGAATACTCTACTAAAGAATATGACTACTTTGAACCATATCTTAAAAATTAATATTTAAACTATTTTAAATCTATAATATTAGTCCTTTAAATCGGTATTATTAGTCCTTTAAATCGGTATTATTAGTCCTTTAAATCGGTATTATTAGTCCTTTAAATCGATATTATTAGTCCTTTAAATCGATATTATTAGTACTTTAAATCTGTAGGTTTAGTACTTTAAATCTAAAGGTTTAGTACTTTAAATCTGAAGGTTTAGTGCTTTAAATCTGAAGGTTTAGTACTTTAAATCTGAAGGCTTAGTACTTTAAATCTGAAGGCTTAGTACTTTAAATCTGAAGGTTTAGTGCTTTAAATCTGAAGGTTTAGTGCTTTAAATCTGAAGGTTTAGTGCTTTAAATCTGAAGGTTTAGTCCTCTTAATAGGTAATTGTAATTCTTTAAATACGTATTTTTAGTCTTCTAAATCTGAGATTGAGTTTTAGTCCCCTAAATATCACATAATGAAATTTCTATATATTTTTGGGGACCTTAATCGTTACGCCTCTGAACGGAAATAAACGAAAATGAGAAAAATATTTAGCTCCGTTGGACGATTTAAAACCACCAGCAAAATCGTGGATGAAAATGCGTGAAAAATCTCAGTCCCAAAAACTCCCCAAACGGAGAGTAGGGACTGGTATAGCTAACCCGATAGCGCTATCAAAGGCGGCGCGTACCTTTCGCTTCCTTGTTAAGCGGGTATCAGATGAGCCAGTCCCGGTTTCTGGAATGGCTCTCTGGCTCTCTCTCGCAGAGTGTCAGCATCCACTGAGCATGCGCGCTAGATTGTAGGTAATGCGGTGGCGAACCCGATTCGTCGTCCGCTGACTCTTTCGGCCGTTCGTTCCCCGCTTCGTCAGGCTGCCATTTCAATATCAGCTTGGCAGTAGGCTAGAGACGTAAATTAGTTAATTTTAAGCGACTGACTCCCCTTACCGAGATATCGCCTTTTCCCTAATTGTTTATATAGTTTTAATGTCGCCGTCGTACAAAATATTAATTTAATTTAATGATCTTGTTTAAGATAATCTACACAATGAAGGAGTATCAATTTTATAGTAAACGTCGTTTCACAGTTTTAAAGGCGATTAACATTTTGTATTTTTTTTAGGTTGCGTAGTTAGTTGAATGGTTGTAATTAGGGATGAACCGATATGGGTACAATCGATATATCGGCGGTAATATTGGACGATACATCGGTCGATATTAACAAAGTTATCTATCATAACAGTAGTGTATATGATAAAATCATCGTGAAAGATGGTTCAGTGCACTGTCATACCATTTTATTCTAATTTTTCATTAGAAAAAGTTTGCAAGAGCATATCCGAATATGTTTATTTTCATTTTACTTGATGCATATTTTCTATTACAAATCGATTATCGTTGTTTTTTCATTTGTTTACACTCGTAACCCCCCTGTCTAAAATAAGGCATGATCTAGCTTCAAAGTCTGGCGTCCGTACATATCAAATAAAATATTATCATTAGTTCATCGAGAATTTTCTTATTTTTAAATGTTTTTCTGAAAATATTTTTCTTATACCGGTATCGGCCAATATCGACTTAAGCGAAGCCGATATTGGCCGATTCCGATATTAGAAAAATAAGCCGATATATCGGTGCATCCCTAGTTGTAATCGGCGTGGGCACCATACCTGGAAGGCATTTAAAAGTCAGGGAATTTTAAGGTCAGGGGAAATTCTAGATTTAAATTTGGTTTAAAATGGAAAACGTTTACTAAATCGAAGGAATTTGAATATGAATAGTTTTGGGATCTCAAATATTTAAAAAGAATTATTTCCAAAAGAATATCTTTTTAATTTCCTCAGAGGCTATTTGTAATTGATTAACTAATTTATGTTAGCATAGGAAAATATTATTATATTATTATCAGGAAACTATATAGGTATACACTTGGAATGTCTAAGAAACGGGCGTGTCTTAAAGCGGGAAAACTCACGATAAAACTCGTGCGCCTCGCTACCCTAATTCGACGAAAACTCGCCATTAAGCCTAGTCATGGTTATTATATACACCAATTCGCATATTACATGCAGGGAAACAAACCTTTAGAAACCGCCATCGAGTATAAAAATTTAATTTCGTGGATATTTTGGCGCAAAATTTGAAAAATAAAATAAAATTTTTATATTTATTATATAATGTAAGTGCTATTTCAAGCTGAAAGTTTATATAAAATATTTTAGAAAATATAGTTATACAAAATTTCAGCTTTTAAATAACCAAAATTTAAATTAGACTTTCGCGGATATTATCATTTTTGTTATTTCGGATTGTAAACTGATGGCGCCATCTAGTAACAAGTAGATTATTAAAAATGTACACACAATGGCGGTACCCCTGTAAAAGGGTCTTCTCTCTTCTTATATGCGTGCGTATTAGTGTATTATTAGCTGACCTGATTATCTCTTTTATAACCATACAAATACCTGAAATGAGGTATCACTACGCTTCTTTCGCGAAGAACGTTATAATTACTTCAAAATATGAAGTACGATAACCAATTGAGGTTTTTAAATCCATTGTTTTATAAGCCTTTTTTGCGCGGGAAGATCGCCTATTTGTTACCATGACGACGCATTCTTTAAATATTCGGTTGAAGTCACTAAATATTGATTTCGTTTTGAAATGCATAGCATATATAGTCCTATAAATTCCTATAATTTTGAAAAATTAGTCCTATAAAGTCCTAATTTTTAGAAATATAATCCTATTTTTCCTATAACAAATTGAAGATTTGAGTGGGGGCCCTGTTTATATTTAAGTGGCCTTTTAGTGACGCTCTTTACATCGAAACAATGACTCATTTGAAAGAAGATTTTTTTCTGTCGTAATCGAAACCCAGTTTATAATTAAAACGCGCAAGTTCAGTCGATCAAAAATTAGTAAACAATTTGGTGTCAATAAAAAGGAACTTTACAACAATGCTCGGTACCTCTAATGTTTTAATTTCTACTTTAGGCAGAATGACGTATGTTGAGACGATTTTTAGGCTCGCTTCCAATTCCCCTCACCCTCTAACAGTAAACTCCTAACTAGAGTTCAGTGTTGCCAGTTCCTGAAACTCAAACTATCGTACCAGAGCCAAAAATTATCGATTTCAAAAATACATATCATACCAGAGCCAAAAAATTATCGATTTCAAAAATACATTATCATACCAGAGCCAAAAAATTATCGATTTCAAAAATATATTATCATACCAGAGCCAAAAAATTATCGATTTCAAAAATACATTATCGTACCAGAGCCAAAAAAATTTCGATTTCAAAAATACATTATCGTACCAGAGCCAAAAAAAATTCGATTTCAAAAATACATTATCGTACCAGAGCCAAACAAATTTCGATTTCAAAAATACATTATCGTACCAGAGCCAAAAAAAATTCGATTTCAAAAATACATTACCGTACCAGAGCCAAAAAATTTCGATTTCAAAAATACATTATCGTACCAGAGCCAAAAAAAATTCGATTTCAAAAATACATTACCGTACCAGAGTCAAAAAATTATCGATTTCAAAAATACATTATCGTACCAGAGCCAAAAAATTTCGATTTCAAAAATACATTATCGTACGCCTGAAAACTGTGTGACATACAAATTTTTTAATAACACTCAAAGTTCGACGGATTAAAATCTTACGTTTAAAATTCTAATTTTTTCCGTCAATTGAACAATTATAGTACATTATCGTACGCGCAAGCTGAATTGTCGAAAAATGCAGTACGCCATTGAAAATATCGTACGTCCCAAAAATGGGCTCGAAATTATCGACGTGTACGATAATTATCGCTGCTAAAGTTGTAAGTCGGAAAATCACAGAGGCCTTTTTTCCGGAAAATATTCCATATTTTTCCGAAAATTTAAATTTCGCGGCATTTTCGCCTCATTTTTTCGAATCCAATAAAAAACCCTTAAAAAGTAACAACCTGAAAAACCTGGAATTCATGGAAAAGTCAGGGAAATAAAAATTAGTCTAAAAATCAGGGAAATGTCAGGGAATTTTAAAAAGTAATCTAAAATTCAGGGAAATGTCAGGGAATTTTTAAAAGTAATCTAAAATTCAGGGAATTTTAAAAAGTAGTCTAAAAATCAGGGAAATGTCAGGGAATTTTAAAAATTAGTCTAAAAATCAGGGAAAAGTCTGGGAATTATAAAAATTAGTCTAAAAATCAGGGAAATGTCAGGGAATTTTAAAAACTAGTCTAAAATTCAGGGAAATGTCAGGGAATTTTAAAAACTAGTCTAAAATTCAGGGAAATGTCAGGGAATTATAAAAATTAGTCTAAATATCAGGGAAAAGGCTGGGAATTATAAAAATTAGTCTAAAAATCAGGGAATTTTAAAAACTAGTCTAAAAATCAGGGAAATGTCAGGGAATTTTAAAAACTAGTCTAAAATTCAGGGAAATGTCAGGGAATTTTAAAAACTAGTCTAAAATTCAGGGAAATGTCAGGGAATTTTAAAAACTAGTCTAAAATTCAGGGAAATGTCAGGGAATTTTAAAAACTAGTCTAAAATTCAGGGAAATGTCAGGGAATTTTAAAAACTAGTCTAAAATTCAGGGAAATGTCAGGGAATTATAAAAATTAGTCTAAATATCAGGGAAAAGGCTGGGAATTATAAAAATTAGTCTAAAATTCAGGGAAATGTCAGGGAATTTTAAAAACTAGTCTAAAATTCAGGGAAATGTCAGGGAATTTTAAAAACTAGTCTAAAATTCAGGGAAATGTCAGGGAATTTTAAAAACTAGTCTAAAATTCAGGGAAATGTCAGGGAATTATAAAAATTAGTCTAAATATCAGGGAAAAGGCTGGGAATTATAAAAATTAGTCTAAAAATCAGGGAAATGTCAGGGAATTTTAAAAACTAGTCTAAAATTCAGGGAAATGTCAGGGAATTTTAAAAACTAGTCTAAAATTCAGGGAAATGTCAGGGAATTTTAAAAACTAGTCTAAAATTCAGGGAAATGTCAGGGAATTTTAAAAACTAGTCTAAAATTCAGGGAAATGTCAGGGAATTTTAAAAACTAGTCTAAAATTCAGGGAAATGTCAGGGAATTATAAAAATTAGTCTAAATATCAGCGAAATGTCAGGGAATTTTAAAAATTAGTCTAAAATTCAGGGAAAATCTCCGGAGATGGTCAGAGAAAACTTTTAAAAGTCAGGGAATTTGATTGTTAAAAAACTGTGGAAACCCTGAGTAATTTATGTTTCAATATTCAATTTTTCCGGAAAATTAACAACTCTAAAACGTACGCATTCCTACATTATAGAAGTACCACCCGGTGACGTTTCCCCCCCCCCCCATCCTCTCGTGTGAAGGCGAAAAGTAGACCAACCTAGTCATTATCGCTAAGTAGAAATAAATACGTACTTGTCGGTATATTTCAATAAAAGAAAAACCCTTCAAAACAGCTAGTTCCGCTTCGTCGATTAAAATTCTAGATTCTCAATATTGAAGGCAGAACTTTTAACTTGGGCCACTAATTGAGAGGTGGTGTAATGTCCAAGGTCAGAACCGGCGCTGGGGTGTTGCTAATATAATGTTTTTGTCTCGAGTGAAAATCTAATTGAAAGAAAACGACCTCCCCCTGCGACGCTGTCGTCATCGCTCCGCTATGTCACCCATTCCCCCCTCCAAACTCCCACCCCCCCGTTCCTTGTATTGTTAGTACCATTAAGGCTAGTTCCCACTTGGCGAATTTTCGAGACGAATAAAATTTTCGCGCAACGAAAAAAGACACGTTTTTTCGGTCGCTGGGGAAGCGGTTCTCACTTTAGCGCAGGGCCGGACTTAGAGATCCTGGGCCCATAGGCAGATAAGGAGTCTGGGCCCCTCTTTCACGCGCTGCATTTACTCTTATCTAGGGTTGTTAATTTTCCGGAAAAATAAAATGCGGAAAAATTTCCAGAAAATTTTCCGAATTGCGGAAAATCGGAAAAATAAAAAATTTAAACATAAATTTCTTTTCAAGGGTTTTTAATGTTTTAAACTTTTTATCGATTGCAAATGACTAATATCAGTAAACATACTACAAAACATTAATAGTGTTACATTTCAACCAGTTTAAACTAGTCTATAGGTTTAGTTTTACTTTTAGATTAGAAAAAATGAGGTGAAAATGCCGCTTTATTCAAATTTGCAAACAATATATTAGACAAATCATCGAATGAAAACGTTTTTAATATTTTTCGGAAAAATACGGAAAATTTTCCGGAAAAAAGGCCTCGGTAATTTTCCGACTTACAACACTACTCTTATCCCTGGAACTAGGCTGTGCCTGAATTTCCCTGATTCAGCGTAGAAGTCTGAGCTCTACGGTTATATTACTAAATAAAAGCTCTTAACAATCGTCGACTAAATACGCGATAATTACGCAACATTGCGATTTAAGGCTGCGTCCGTAAACCGCCAGTCAGAAATTTTGGTAATTTTAAAACAAAATCTTCTACCTAGGAATTTCTCCAATATAAATTACGATTGATATTATAGATTAATGCCTTCGAATACAGTAATTACGGTCACTGGTGGGCCCCTTCCAAGGATGGGCCCCTAGGCCACGGCCTAGGTTGGCCTAGGCGGAAATACGGCACTGCTTTAGCGCGAAAATGTAAAAACGCTGAAAACAACTCGTGCGGGTTTTTAGTAATGTTTTAGGCCTAACATAAAACATCAGTTCAAAATGAACCAAATGGATGTTCCTGTTGATAATTTCAATAAATAAACGATTCCATTCGTGACCTAGGCTTAATAAGTGACGGACGGGAGCGGAATAGATCGAGGGAATGCGTTTTGTGATTGGCTGAAGCTTTTTATCGCCAAGGTCAAAAAATAGAACATTCGCTAGATACCGCGGAGCAGTGTTCCTAAAATGTCACTTTTTTCGAATATAGGCCATGTCACTGGTAAATAGTGACAAATAATGGCAAATTTGACAAATAATGGCATTTAATGACAAATAGGGAAAAAAATATATTCTTGAGAAAAATAGCCAAACAATTTTATATATTTATGCGAAAAATATACAAAATAGCCCAATTATTGGCAACCCCGCATACTATAATTACAAAAATAGCCTAAAAAGGTTTTTATGGTATTTCATATGAAAACTTTATTAGTATTTTTACTTTTTCTATTATTTGCCAGTATATGTCAATTTGTCACTAAAAATCATTATTTGCCATGACACTTTTTGCCACAATTTGCCACAATAAATGTCAGGTGGTATATACCACCCCGGAACACTGCCGCGGAGACGCGACTTTAGCGGCGAATTTGAAAAAAATCGCAAATTTTATTCGCGAGCGTCAATTTTCAGCGCGAAAATTGTTTTTTTCGCTAAGTGGGAACTAGGCTTAAGTGTGTTGTAGGAACGAAATAGGCCGTGGAACTTGGAAGTGGGTGACGCGATAAAAATGTGAGTACGGCCAACTATGATCAAGGGCTATACCACGGTATGGCGAGTAATCAAAGTTGGCCGTACTTGTGTACTGTAAATTTCTAGAAAATTCGATATTTTTTGGGCTTTGATACTATAATTTCAGTTTTGAGACTTGGCAACGCTGATTAGCAGACGAAAACCCAGCAGTTTATGTACTTTTAACGTTGACCGCTACGTGGCTCTAGTTAAAATGAAATGGCTAAAAGACCAATCTATAAATTCCTAGCTTAAGAGGCGAAACACTTCCACAAAGACAACATGGTGCTACTTCAGTAGGACTTGCAAATTTTTTAATTCTTTGGTTCTAAAAATTTTGCTTATGCTCATTTCTATTCGATTTCTTTTTTCTGAAGCGTCACCCATAAAGTCGAGTTTCAAAATATAGCTAAGGTAGCCTACGTAAAGATAGTGTATTTCAACATATAGTAAATCCTTAACTAAACTATTTACAAAATCAATGATATATAGTTAATTAACTATTTATAATGGTTTGTATAAAACTATAACCGTTAAATGAGTAGGAGTTTGATCAAAAATACACTATTTATCCAGACAACTAGGTTGGCAGGTTTGCCAGATAATCCTGTTTTGAGCCTCACTGGTTCATGAAAAATCGGGCCAAACCTTCTGCCTCTCTATACACAAAAGTAGATAACTAAATAAGTAGTATTTTATAGAATGGTCTATTGTACTTTTTTCGGTAAGATTTCAAATTTTAAGCGCAAAAGTCAAGAGCATATTTCTGCAAGGAAGAACCTGGAACTGAAGCTTATAGCTTGGGTGTTACGCTGTCTAGCTTTAGGTTCCATCTAGAGCGCCATCTCTTGAACGCAATACGAAACATTATTCGTAAATATTATATAACATATAAATTACGTTTCATTAGTAATATCATAAGTGTATAATATTGTTACATAAGTGTGACACTTCCTATTATTCACATGCAAATGTTTTACTGAGAGCTATTCGTAAGGCAGACTGCATTACGGGCTTCGTCGTCCGCTCGCTAACGCGTCACACGCAGCCTTTGACAGCGCCTCGCTAGGGGGAGATTTTGTTCTTGTGATGACGTCACTCCGTTACTAGCTCTCAGTAAAATATTCCCCAAAGTGATATACTTATGGAATAGTATTATAGACTTACGTTAGTACCTGCTAACTACGGAGATTAAGCCACATACCCTTGAACGTCAAAAGGTAAAGCTTGGCTCAGTGTTCCGAGGTGGACAATTCTGGACTGGACAAAAGTTAATTTAGTGGCCAATAAATATATTGGTCAAAAGGTCAGGAATTTTAAGAAATAGTAAAAATGCCGGGAGTAGTGGCTCACTCCTGTAATCCCAGGCGTCCGGGAGGCAGAGATTGTGGGTGGCCGTGTTAGGACGACCACTAATCCCACAACGGGTGGTTGTCATACTTCCGCCACGGGTGTCCCAACCCTATCCCCAAGTATCCCCCCGTTGGCCAGTGGCCGTAACACATATCTCGCACCTGATTAATTAAATGGACGAGCGGACTGTATTTTCCCACCCGTTACAATGGCTCATAACGAGCACAAAAAAAATAGTAAAAACGTCAGGGAATTTAAACTTTTATTAAAATCTAGGTTCAAAGTTACAAATTTGGCTTTAAATTTAATTTTAATTAATAATTAAATTTTCTGAAAATAAATTTGAATTTCAGTTTACATTACAACTGCACTAAATTATTAATTAATTTGTCAAGTAAAACAGGCATTACACTTTAAAAATCAATAAAGTCAATTAATATCCGATTTCAATCAAACAAATAATTGTTTTCGATTTACAAAAAATCAAAAACGTCAATCTTGTTTTAAAAGCTAGAAACACCTCCACCACACTCTTCCCCCCTCTTTCGGCTTTCCGTTGCTATGCAACGCGTTTTGAAATTTTTAATGTTTAGGCTTAGTTTCTCTTTTCGATATAACAGTCGCCAGCCAGATTTCCCGCACGGTACTGATGAGTTCCAAATAACCGTTGGAATTTCTGGCTATTTTATTTAGTTTTTATGTAGTTTATTACTCGAAGATCTATTTGATCCGAGATTCGCTCGAAGACCTATCGGTACGAGTTATTAGTAAGTTTTTTAATTTCTTCAAATTTGTTTAGGATTTAGATATATTATCCCTTTTAATTATGGACTAATCTACTTTTTCGCGTATTTTATCATCCTAGAAACACCTCGAAATCCTGACATTTTATATAATTAACTAATCAATTGCAAATCACCAAAACTATTTTAAGCATTAGAATAATTTTGTATATTTAGCGTAGAAAAATAGTTTCAAGTTTGAAATAAAAGACGTTCTACTGGAAAAAGTACCGCCTACCCGTTCTCCCTACACGTTTTATTTTACGAGCGTAATCTCTAATCTTCCCGTTATTATAAATCCAAATTTATGACTTTTTGATTCGCCAGTTAAACCGGTTATTTGCTGACGGATCAGTCTCTCAATTTGATATTTTGGAATTCCGTTTTTGTTTGGTATTTTTTCTTTAAAGTGTCTGCGGAAGTGTCAGTAGAAGGAAAGTGAGGGTGTGGCATCGATCCCGGGTTCGGGTTTGGGTTCGGGATCGAAATCCGGGATTTAAGGGATGAAATGGGGGTAAAATCGTCGAAAAGTCAATGTATTTAGGGTATTTCTCGCGACGATTTGTTTTCCCGTATATCAACATATTGTGTCCAGGCCAACTTGTTCATTTATCTACGCTTATCTCGAAAGATACTTGAACGTATATCTTATCAAGTTTTATCGTACGGAATAAGTTGAAATGATGTAAAAATTGATAACCTAGGCGACGCGTGCGCAGATTACCCCGGGGGACGCGGTTAATTTGAATTGAAGTGTTTTGACGTCATGGAATATTCGTTGTTAAAGTAGAATGGAAATATTTTTAAACTTCATTTTAATATCACTGTAGTACGCTTGACACTTGAACCAAACTCACGAGTATTTCTTAAAACGAATATCTCGATCGCGTTTTATCGTACGAAATAAGTGGAAATTATGTAAGTTGTATGATTAATAACCTAGGCAGGAAGATAGCGCGCGCGTGCGCGGATAACCTGGGAGGCGCGGATTGCCCGGGCGCGCGGTTAATTTGAATTTAAAACATGGATTCCCTCTCCGAAATAATTCATGTACCCAAAATTGGACCGCAAGTTTTTTTCTTTTAGGGGAATCTCTATAGGAGTTTAACATTACAATAAAGCTAATAGGTCCAGTTTGGGGTACTTTTGGTCCGAAATGGGGTACATAGGGCCGAAAATGGAGACTTTGGTCGTTTTAAGGGTACTTTTGGTCTATTTTGGTCCATTTTTGGGTACATCAGAAAAGCAGTTGGAAAAACGAAGAGCCTTATTTTTTTTTTCCACCCATCTCCAAACTCCAAAAATTTATTGCTATAATTTATTTATCCCTTCCGTAGGTATAAAATAAGATAAAAACCACTTACCTATATTTTAATTACGGTAAATTAAAAATACTTAATTAGTGTACTAAGTTACGTTTAAAAGAACCTTTTGTAACAATTCCAATATGTAAATATAGGTATAAGGATTGAAAAAATACTTAAAGTGGTTTTACTGATAAACTCTAAAGGAATTTAACTTTAAAGGTATCTTAGATTATTGTTTTTAATTTTATTCAAGTTGAAAACGTATTAAGAGTCCTTCAAAGTACTATAAAAGGATTTTATTTACGAACTTAATTCATATTTTCTTCAAACTTTCAATTCACTTTTATTACTATTTAAATACGGTAAAATATAATTCTTATACACAAATATAGTCAGAAAGATACTATAAAACACTAAAATTAAAATTAAATTAAATTTGTGTGGATAAGATTTGTAAATATCATTTTGAAACTAATAACTTTCACGCTTTATTTAAGTCAAGCCAATAAAAACAATTACCTATATTTTAAATACGGTAAAATATAAATACATTTCCGATATGTAAATAGGTAGAATAACACTATGAAAAGTTCCTTTTTCTTCTTTTAATACGACAACACACAACTCTGATACGCAAATATATAAAGAAAATATAAAAAAAATTTACTCTACGTTCGATACGTTAAAATACATTTCCGATACACAAATATAGATAAAGAAATACTATAAAATGTAAAAAGGTAGAAAAATACTACACATTAACCATTATGAATTTAAGCTTACAACATCCTTCACGTATAGAGCATAACATATATGTTCAGAGTTAATTTGTTTCCTCGTTATCTTTATCGCATGTGTTTTAAATAGCGTATGGAATAAGTTAAGAATGTACTGAAATGGTGTATGTTTAAACCTCGTAGAATAAAGAGTAAAACATATGTTCAGAGTCGGCTTGATTACTAAAGCGAATAACACAGAGACGTTTCCGGTGTAGTCACATAGGAAGAAAAATACTACAACACTCTCTATACTCTACATTCAACACGTTAAAATATACTTCCGAAATGCCAATATAGGTAGTAAAATACTACAAAATCTCTATACTTTACCTTCAATACGTTAAATTACATTCCAATATGTAAATATAGGAGGAAAAATACTACAAAAGCCTCTTTTCTTGGCGTTCAATATGTTAAAAAAGATTTCTGAAATGCAAATGTAGGTAGTAAATACTACAAAATCTCTATACTCTACCTTCAATACGTTAAATTACATTCCAATATGTAAATATAGGTAGTAAATACTACAAAAGCCTCTTTTCTTGGCGTTCAATATGTTAAAATAGATTTCTGAAATACAAATATAGGTAGTAAGTACTACAAAAACCTCTTTTCTTGGCGTTCAATATGTTAAAATAGATTTCTGAAATGCAAATATAGGTAGTAATTACTACAAAAGCCTCTTACTCTACGTTCAATACGTTAAATTAATGATATGCCTCCGATCGAATCGTTCATTTTTTCCTATTTAAATATACGCATTTAAATTAGAATTGCTTCTAGTGTTCGGCAGTCGATTAATTTTTATCCACAAATTTTCCGATTTATTTAAAAAACGTTGGTAAAAAGAATATCATTTTAACTTATTTAATTGTGTTTTTTACCCAACCAAGCAGTTTTTTTTTGAAAAAAAGTGGTATTTATTTAAATAACCAATAGTTAAATAAAAATTGTTAAATGTTTAAATAATCGAAAGTGAACAAGCCTATTTTTTAAATAAAACAAACAGACTTTAGAGTTGATAAGATTTGTAAATATCATTTGAAACTAATAATTTTCACGCTTTATTTAAGTCAAGCAATTACATTTTTAAAAATGAAAGAAGTTAAACAATATAAAAATTTGTAAATATTGTAAATATTTTTAGGTAATAAAGAAATTAAGAAATGTTTTAATTAAAATATCTTTCATTTTCTACTACATTTTTAAAAATGAAAGAAGTTTAACAATATAATTATTCTAATATAATTTCAAAATCAGGTATTATCTAAAGTACAAATGCATAATTTAGTGAAGCAATTCTTATTTAAATACTTTTATTTAATTAATTTGTGTATCTGAAATGTATTTATTGAAAAATAAGTGGGTTTTACTATTTATCACGGTTTTTTATATATATATATATTGGAATTGTTACAAAAGGTTCTTTTAAACGTAACTTAGTACATTAATTTATTTTGGAAGTTCAAAACGTATTAAGAGCCCTTCAGAGTACTATAAAAGGATTTCATTTACAAACTAAATTAATATTTTCTTCAAACTTTCAATTCGTTATAATTTGAATTTAAATGAAAACATCATGGATTATAGGTGCGTAATCTACTATTAGACCGAACGGATTAAAAAATACTTAAAGTAAGTGGTTTTACTGATAAACTAAAGGAATTTAACTTTAAAGGGTATCTTAGATTATTGTTTTTAATAGTATTCAAGTTCAAAACGTATAAAGAGTCCTTCAAAGTAATTTAAAAGAATTTTATTTACGAACTAAATCCATATTTTAGAAGTTAGTTTGTATGAAATACTTACTAATACCTGAAAAATGGACTTTAGAGTTGATAAGATTTGTAAATATCATTTGAAACTAATAATTTTCACGCTTTATTTAAGTCAAGCAATTACATTTTTAAAAATGAAAGAAGTTAAACAATATAAAAATTTGTAAATATTGTAAATATTTTTAGGTAATAAAGAAATTAAGAAATGTTTTAATTACAATATCTTTCATTTTTTACTACATTTTTAAAAATGAAAGAAGTTTAACAATATAATTATTCTAATATAATTTCAATATCAGGTATTATTTAAAGTATAAATGCATAATTTAGTGAAGCAATTCTTATTTAAATACTTTTATTTAATTAATTTGTGTATCTGAAATTTATTAATTGAAAAATAAGTGGGTTTTACTATTTATCACGGTTTTATATATATATATATATATATATATATATATATATATATATATAGGAATTGTTACAAAAGGTTCTTTTAAACGTAACTTAGTACATTAATTTATTTTGGAAGCTCAAAACGTATTAAGAGCCCTTCAGAGTACTATAAAAGGATTTCATTTACAAACTAAATTAATATTTTCTTCAAACTTTCAATTCGTTATAATTTGAATTTAAATGAAAACATCATGGATTATAGGTGCGTAATCTACTATTAGACCGAACTAATTAAAAAAAAAATACTTAAAGTAAGTGGTTTTACTGATAAACTCTAAAGGAATTTTGGAATTTTCTAGAATAGCAAAGTAAAACTAAAACGTAAACCAAGTTTAAAACGAAACTAATAACTGGGAGAAACGTTGAAGTAAGTAATTTTTTTTTGATTTTTCGTTTTTTAATTTTTGAGTTCCCTATATTATTATAAACTAAATTAAATATAATTTTTGAAAATTTGTGATAAAAGATCTGCTCCTTCGTGTTTTACATATATTTAAAAACTCGAGATTTTAATGAATTGTTTTCAAAGCATGAAAAATCAAAATGACCAAATACACGTATATTTGAACATTTCCTTGACTACATGAATGAAAAATTGTTTAAAGCTCCATCTACTTGGTTACAAAATTTGTTAAATACTTGGCTTTAAGGCCATCTAAATTAAAGTTAGAAGAAGCTAGACAAAGAGAAATTGTTCTGAAAAATAAAATTAAAGATATAAAAACTAACCAATAGTATTTCGAATACCAAATAATTCGACGTATTTGTTTTTGAAATAACTAAATAGTTTGTATATTTGTCAAAAAAAAAAAAACTAAAAAAGTAATTGAAATTACTATTAATTTTACTTGCAATAGTAAAATACTAAACAAATGTATAATTTATATTTTATTTTAGTTAATAAATTTAAACTATAATACTAAACTTTTTCAAAAAAAACTTTTACAAACAAAATTTAAAATACACATTTTTAAAATTTTACTACACCAGCTCCAAGTCAGCTAGCGACTTTTTTTTTAAGTAACTACTAACTACAATTAAAATCAAAGGATCTGCTATATTTTTCATGCTTTGAAAACAATTCATTAAAATCTCGAGTTTTTAAATATATGTAAAACACGAAGGAGCAGATCTTTTATCACAAATTTTCAAAAATTATATTTAATTTAGTTTATAATAATATAGGGAACTCAAAAATTAAAAAACGAAAAATCAAAAAAAAATTACTTACTTCAACGTTTCTCCCAGTTATTAGTTTCGTTTTAAACTTGGTTTACGTTTTAGTTTTACTTTGCTATTCTAGAAAATTCCAAAATTCCTTTAGAGTTTATCAGTAAAACCACTTACTTTAAGTATTTTTTTTTTAATTAGTTCGGTCTAATAGTAGATTACGCACCTATAATCCATGATGTTTTCATTTAAATTCAAATTATAACGAATTGAAAGTTTGAAGAAAATATTAATTTAGTTTGTAAATGAAATCCTTTTATAGTACTCTGAAGGGCTCTTAATACGTTTTGAGCTTCCAAAATAAATTAATGTACTAAGTTACGTTTAAAAGAACCTTTTGTAACAATTCCTATATATATATATATATATATATATATATATATATATATATATAAAACCGTGATAAATAGTAAAACCCACTTATTTTTCAATTAATAAATTTCAGATACACAAATTAATTAAATAAAAGTATTTAAATAAGAATTGCTTCACTAAATTATGCATTTATACTTTAAATAATACCTGATATTGAAATTATATTAGAATAATTATATTGTTAAACTTCTTTCATTTTTAAAAATGTAGTAAAAAATGAAAGATATTGTAATTAAAACATTTCTTAATTTCTTTATTACCTAAAAATATTTACAATATTTACAAATTTTTATATTGTTTAACTTCTTTCATTTTTAAAAATGTAATTGCTTGACTTAAATAAAGCGTGAAAATTATTAGTTTCAAATGATATTTACAAATCTTATCAACTCTAAAGTCCATTTTTCAGGTATTAGTAAGTATTTCATACAAACTAACTTCTAAAATATGGATTTAGTTCGTAAATAAAATTCTTTTAAATTACTTTGAAGGACTCTTTATACGTTTTGAACTTGAATACTATTAAAAACAATAATCTAAGATACCCTTTAAAGTTAAATTCCTTTAGTTTATCAGTAAAACCACTTACTTTAAGTATTTTTTAATCCGTTCGGTCTAATAGTAGATTACGCACCTATAATCCATGATGTTTTCATTTAAATTCAAATTATAACGAATTGAAAGTTTGAAGAAAATATTAATTTAGTTTGTAAATGAAATCCTTTTATAGTACTCTGAAGGGCTCTTAATACGTTTTGAACTTCCAAAATAAATTAATGTACTAAGTTACGTTTAAAAGAACCTTTTGTAACAATTCCAATATATATATATATAAAAAACCGTGATAAATAGTAAAACCCACTTATTTTTCAATAAATACATTTCAGATACACAAATTAATTAAATAAAAGTATTTAAATAAGAATTGCTTCACTAAATTATGCATTTGTACTTTAGATAATACCTGATTTTGAAATTATATTAGAATAATTATATTGTTAAACTTCTTTCATTTTTAAAAATGTAGTAGAAAATGAAAGATATTTTAATTAAAACATTTCTTAATTTCTTTATTACCTAAAAATATTTACAATATTTACAAATTTTTATATTGTTTAACTTCTTTCATTTTTAAAAATGTAATTGCTTGACTTAAATAAAGCGTGAAAATTATTAGTTTCAAATGATATTTACAAATCTTATCAACTCTAAAGTCTGTTTGTTTTATTTAAAAAATAGGCTTGTTCACTTTCGATTATTTAAACATTTAACAATTTTTATTTAACTATTGGTTATTTAAATAAATACCACTTTTTTTCAAAAAAAAACTGCTTGGTTGGGTAAAAAACACAATTAAATAAGTTAAAATGATATTCTTTTTACCAACGTTTTTTAAATAAATCGGAAAATTTGTGGATAAAAATTAATCGACTGCCGAACACTAGAAGCAATTCTAATTTAAATGCGTATATTTAAATAGGAAAAAATGAACGATTCGATCGGAGGCATATCATTAATTTAACGTATTGAACGTAGAGTAAGAGGCTTTTGTAGTAATTACTACCTATATTTGCATTTCAGAAATCTATTTTAACATATTGAACGCCAAGAAAAGAGGTTTTTGTAGTACTTACTACCTATATTTGTATTTCAGAAATCTATTTTAACATATTGAACGCCAAGAAAAGAGGCTTTTGTAGTATTTACTACCTATATTTACATATTGGAATGTAATTTAACGTATTGAAGGTAGAGTATAGAGATTTTGTAGTATTTACTACCTACATTTGCATTTCAGAAATCTTTTTTAACATATTGAACGCCAAGAAAAGAGGCTTTTGTAGTATTTTTCCTCCTATATTTACATATTGGAATGTAATTTAACGTATTGAAGGTAAAGTATAGAGATTTTGTAGTATTTTACTACCTATATTGGCATTTCGGAAGTATATTTTAACGTGTTGAATGTAGAGTATAGAGAGTGTTGTAGTATTTTTCTTCCTATGTGACTACACCGGAAACGTCTCTGTGTTATTCGCTTTAGTAATCAAGCCGACTCTGAACATATGTTTTACTCTTTATTCTACGAGGTTTAAACATACACCATTTCAGTACATTCTTAACTTATTCCATACGCTATTTAAAACACATGCGATAAAGATAACGAGGAAACAAATTAACTCTGAACATATATGTTATGCTCTATACGTGAAGGATGTTGTAAGCTTAAATTCATAATGGTTAATGTGTAGTATTTTTCTACCTTTTTACATTTTATAGTATTTCTTTATCTATATTTGTGTATCGGAAATGTATTTTAACGTATCGAACGTAGAGTAAATTTTTTTTATATTTTCTTTATATATTTGCGTATCAGAGTTGTGTGTTGTCGTATTAAAAGAAGAAAAAGGAACTTTTCATAGTGTTATTCTACCTATTTACATATCGGAAATGTATTTATATTTTACCGTATTTAAAATATAGGTAATTGTTTTTATTGGCTTGACTTAAATAAAGCGTGAAAGTTATTAGTTTCAAAATGATATTTACAAATCTTATCCACACAAATTTAATTTAATTTTAATTTTAGTGTTTTATAGTATCTTTCTGACTATATTTGTGTATAAGAATTATATTTTACCGTATTTAAATAGTAATAAAAGTGAATTGAAAGTTTGAAGAAAATATGAATTAAGTTCGTAAATAAAATCCTTTTATAGTACTTTGAAGGACTCTTAATACGTTTTCAACTTGAATAAAATTAAAAACAATAATCTAAGATACCTTTAAAGTTAAATTCCTTTAGAGTTTATCAGTAAAACCACTTTAAGTATTTTTTCAATCCTTATACCTATATTTACATATTGGAATTGTTACAAAAGGTTCTTTTAAACGTAACTTAGTACACTAATTAAGTATTTTTAATTTACCGTAATTAAAATATAGGTAAGTGGTTTTTATCTTATTTTATACCTACGGAAGGGATAAATAAATTATAGCAATAAATTTTTGGAGTTTGGAGATGGGTGGAAAAAAAAAATAAGGCTCTTCGTTTTTCCAACTGCTTTTCTGATGTACCCAAAAATGGACCAAAATAGACCAAAAGTACCCTTAAAACGACCAAAGTCTCCATTTTCGGCCCTATGTACCCCATTTCGGACCAAAAGTACCCCAAACTGGACCTATTAGCTTTATTGTAATGTTAAACTCCTATAGAGATTCCCCTAAAAGAAAAAAACTTGCGGTCCAATTTTGGGTACATGAATTATTTCGGAGAGGGAATCCATGTTTTAAATTCAAATTAACCGCGCGCCCGGGCAATCCGCGCCTCCCAGGTTATCCGCGCACGCGCGCGCTATCTTCCTGCCTAGGTTATTAATCATACAACTTACATAATTTCCACTTATTTCGTACGATAAAACGCGATCGAGATATTCGTTTTAAGAAATACTCGTGAGTTTGGTTCAAGTGTCAAGCGTACTACAGTGATATTAAAATGAAGTTTAAAAATATTTCCATTCTACTTTAACAACGAATATTCCATGACGTCAAAACACTTCAATTCAAATTAACCGCGTCCCCCGGGGTAATCTGCGCACGCGTCGCCTAGGTTATCAATTTTTACATCATTTCAACTTATTCCGTACGATAAAACTTGATAAGATATACGTTCAAGTATCTTTCGAGATAAGCGTAGATAAATGAACAAGTTGGCCTGGACACAATATGTTGATATACGGGAAAACAAATCGTCGCGAGAAATACCCTAAATACATTGACTTTTCGACGATTTTACCCCCATTTCATCCCTTAAATCCCGGATTTCGATCCCGAACCCAAACCCGAACCCGGGATCGATGCCACACCCTCACTTTCCTTCTACTAGTGTCTGTGTTTTGATTTCAATATCCAAGGACACCGCTTTTGTTAAGAACCAGTTTATCATTTTTTTATTTTATGTAAATTTGGTTTTTAATTTGTGCTAGGGTGCAATCGTGTAAGTGAAATAAACTAAATAAATTATTGTACGCAAGGCCCCAATAGGTCCTATAATTCGTATAAAATATTTTCAAAAACGCCCTATAACACTCCTATATTTTTAGCAAAATCTTCAAAAACTATAACTATAACTTAAAGGGAATATAACCTCAGGCATTTGGTGTGGAACACCAACGTTTGCAGCTCTGGCCGCTCTTGCCTTTGGCTTTAGAAATGTTTGGCGCCACTGTACAGGGAAATTTGGAAAATTGAAGGGGTTTTCCATAAAGAGGGCTTTGCAGGTTATATTCCCTTTAACTTAACTATATCAAGTTTTATTAACCGCAATAAATGAGATAGATCAAAATTCTGTACATTGCTAAGTAATCATTTATGTGATATTTCAAAATCCTTACAATATCTAGGAATCATTTTTGTTATTTCGATATTCCGTACAATATATAGAAATAAGTTTTATGATATTTCGAAATCCATGCAATTGCTAGACATAATTTTTATGATATTTCAAAATCCGTGCAATTCCTAGAAATAATTTTTATGATATTTCGAAATTCGGTGCAATACCTAGATATCAGATTTGCTATGTGTCAAAATCCCTAGAAATAATTTTAATGATATTTTCAAATCAATATTCTACAACTCAGCCTAAAACTGGAATCGAAATCGTGATTTAAAATTTACTAATCAGATCTAAAAATCTGGAAATGAAGGTTAAAAACTTATAATTAGATAAATTTGTATAAACTCCAAAAAAAGCTTACAAAACCAGGTTTGCTGAAACGTTATTAACACAAATGGTTAATTTTTTATCTCCCACTCCCAATGATAATTATTTAAATAATTAGTATTTTAAAGTATTGTAAGAATGTAAGGTTTAGTTAATTAGGCCATAATTTATATACCTGACCTGTCGCGAGCATCTGATGTTTTTTCCTTGACCCTTCTGTTTCTAACTGTTCTCATGAATTACTCGTAGTTATTTTGGACCTAGAAGATCTATTGACCGAAGTACCACCTTAAAAAGCTGTAAAGCTTAGTTAGCACCGCAATCGAGCTATTTGAAAATTACTAAACATAGCACCGGTTCCAAATTTGCATTGGTCAAATTCGTTTCAAAACCCAAACTATTTTTTAACGCAAAAGATCTTGCTATTAGCCTAACATCAACCTAAGCTAATATAACCCGAGTCTAAACTCACCTCCATGTAACTCCACCCTAAACCTAACTCCAACCTAAACCTAACTCCAACCTAAACCTAACTCCACCTAATTCCCACCTACCCTAACCTAAACTCACGTAAACCTCCAGTTTAACCTCACCTTAACCTAATTTCAACCAAACCTAAACCAAATTCCAACCTAACATCAACGTAACCCCACCCTAAACGAAACTCACGTAAACCAAACTCCAATATAAGTCCACCTAAACGTAACTCCAACTTAAACTCACCTAAACCTTACCCCACCCCGACCTAATCTCACTATATAACCTAACCGAATTTAACCAAAACACTACTTTCACGAAAAAAAATTTGTCCTTAGTAATCGATTCGGCAATTTCATAGCCCACAGATGAGAAACAGGACGACGTAATTCTCAACCAAATGAAATTGGGAACCTATTTATTTATTTTAGACCCTAAAACGTAGTGGTGTTTTGAAAATTTATTTGTCTTTTTTTTTTGGTTATATCAATTTGAACTTTGCTTCGTCCTTTTTTACCCTAATAATTACCGCTACAACTCCTCATTCCACGGATTCAGTTGCGCTTCTTTAATTGTCATTTTCTCTTCATCATTTCTCCCCTCCTAGGGTGTAGTGGGCTAGAAATTGGGGGTTCATCCAGGAACAATTTGCGGAACTGGAGCGAAGTACGCCCCGACTTTTCGCAAACTAAAAATAGATTTCGTCATCCCTTAAAAAAACCACACACACACGCTGCTTCGAGAAAGATAGTGTTTCTATCTCTTCTCTCCGGCAGCACCATTCTCTCCGCATCTTTTTCCATCTTTTAGGGGCACTTCCCTTCACCTTTTATTTACGCGCGCTCTTTATTTTCATACACTAGAAATGCGATGTGCGGGGATCGGCCACAAATTATGCGCTGCAAAGAATAGAGACTTTTGGAGAGGAAAAAAAGTTACGAGGGATTAGAACAATGCCGTAAGAGGTTCGGGGAAACTAACGAAAAAAAAAGTCGGTGATATTTTTAAATTAGTTTTACATTGTTGTCACAGTTCCTGGAAAATCTTGAATACCTAGAAAATGTTAGGAAATTTTAAGAACTAGTGAAAACTGTGAAAATGACAGCTAAAGGTCAGGGAAATTTAGGAACTAGTAAAAAATGTCAGAAGAAGGTCAGGACATTTTGAGAACTAGTAAAAATGGCAGGAAATTTTAATTACTATTAAAAATGTCAGAAGAAGGTCAGGGAGTTTTAAGAACTAGTGAAAATGTCAGCTAAAGGTCAGGGAATTTTAAGAACTAGTAAAAATGTCAGAAGAAGGTCAGGGAGTTTTAAGAACTAGTAAAAATGTCAGAAGAAAGTCAGGGAATTTTAAGAACAAGTAAAAATGTCAGAAGGTCAGGCAATTTCAAACAACTAATTAAAGCGTCGGTGATATTTTTAAATTACCTTAAATAGTCAGGGAATTTTTGAAATTATATTCAAATGTCGGTGGAATTTTTAAATATTTAGCCCGAACCACAGGGTTTACATTTCTGCGCAAAACGTCGGTGAAATGAACAATTTTTGCATAGTAGGCTGATTCAATTTTACATATAAACCCAATGGTGGGTGAAATTTTACATTTTAATCCAAATGGCAGGTGTAATTTTAAGTTTTAATCCAAAAAGCAGATTCAATTTTACATTTTAACTCAAATGGTGGGTTAAATTTTACATTTTAATCCAAATGACAGTTGTAGTTTTACAATTTAACCCAAATTTCAGGTGTAATTTTACGCTTTAAACCAAAAAAGCAGATTTTACCCTAATAATTACCGCTACAACTCCTCATTCCACGGATTCAGTTGCGCTTCTTTAATTGTCATTTTCTCTTCATCATTTCTCCCCTCCTAGGGTGTAGTGGGCTAGAAATTGGGGGTTCATCCAGGAACAATTTGCGGAACTGGAGCGAAGTACGCCCCGACTTTTCGCAAACTAAAAATAGATTTCGTCATCCCTTAAAAAAACCACACACACACGCTGCTTCGAGAAAGATAGTGTTTCTATCTCTTCTCTCCGGCAGCACCATTCTCTCCGCATCTTTTTCCATCTTTTAGGGGCACTTCCCTTCACCTTTTATTTACGCGCGCTCTTTATTTTCATACACTAGAAATGCGATGTGCGGGGATCGGCCACAAATTATGCGCTGCAAAGAATAGAGACTTTTGGAGAGGAAAAAAAGTTACGAGGGATTAGAACAATGCCGTAAGAGGTTCGGGGAAACTAACGAAAAAAAAAGTCGGTGATATTTTTAAATTAGTTTTACATTGTTGTCACAGTTCCTGGAAAATCTTGAATACCTAGAAAATGTTAGGAAATTTTAAGAACTAGTGAAAACTGTGAAAATGACAGCTAAAGGTCAGGGAAATTTAGGAACTAGTAAAAAATGTCAGAAGAAGGTCAGGACATTTTGAGAACTAGTAAAAATGGCAGGAAATTTTAATTACTATTAAAAATGTCAGAAGAAGGTCAGGGAGTTTTAAGAACTAGTGAAAATGTCAGCTAAAGGTCAGGGAATTTTTGAAATTATATTCAAATGTCGGTGGAATTTTTAAATATTTAGCCCGAACCACAGGGTTTACATTTCTGCGCAAAACGTCGGTGAAATGAACAATTTTTGCATAGTAGGCTGATTCAATTTTACATATAAACCCAATGGTGGGTGAAATTTTACATTTTAATCCAAATGGCAGGTGTAATTTTAAGTTTTAATCCAAAAAGCAGATTCAATTTTACATTTTAACTCAAATGGTGGGTTAAATTTTACATTTTAATCCAAATGACAGTTGTAGTTTTACAATTTAACCCAAATTTCAGGTGTAATTTTACGCTTTAAACCAAAAAAGCAGATTCAATTTAACATATTTACTCAAAAATTGCAGGTTTAATTTTAGATTTTAATCCAAAAATCATATTCAATTTTACAATTTAATCCAAATGGCGAGTATTATTTTAAATTTTAATCCAAAATGGCAGGTGCAATTTTAAATTTTAATCAAAAATAGCAGGTGTTATTAAAATGGCAGGTGTTATTTTAAATTTTAATCCAAAATGGCAGGTGTTATTAAAATGGCATGTGTTATTTTAAATTATAATCCAAAATGGCAGGTGTTATTAAAATGGCAGGTGTTATTTTAAATTTTAATCCAAAATGGCAGGTGCAATTTTAAATTTTAATCCAAAATGGCAGGTGTTATTAAAATGGCAGGTGTTATTTTAAATTTTAATCCAAAATGGCAGGTGCAATTTTAAATTTTAATCCAAAATGGCAGGTGCAATTTTAAAATTTAATCCAAAATGGCAGGTGCAATTTTAAATTTTAATCCAAAATGGCAGGTGCAATTTTAAATTTTAATCCAAAATGGCAGGTGCAATTTTAAATTTTAATCCAAAATGGCAGGTGTTATTTTAAATTTTAATCCAAAATGGCAGGTGTTATTTTAAATTTTAATCCAAAATGGCAGGTGTTATTTTAAATTTTAATCCAAAATGGCAGGTGCAATTTTAAATTTTAATCCAAAATGGCAGGTGCAATTTTAAATTTTAATCAAAAATCGCAGGTGTTATTAAAATGGCAGGTGTTATTTTAAATTTTAATCCAAAATGGCAGGTGTTATTAAAATGGCATGTGTTATTTTAAATTATAATCCAAAATGGCAGGTGTTATTAAAATGGCAGGTGTTATTTTAAATTTTAATCCAAAATGGCAGGTGCAATTTTAAATTTTAATCCAAAATGGCAGGTGCAATTTTAAAATTTAATCCAAAATGGCAGGTGTTATTTTAAATTTTAATCCAAAATGGCAGGTGCAATTTTAAATTTTAATCCAAAATGGCAGGTGCAATTTTAAAATTTAATCCAAAATGGCAGGTGCAATTTTAAATTTTAATCCAAAAATGGCAGGTGCAATTTTAAATTTTAATCCAAAATGGCAGGTGCAATTTTAAATTTTAATCCAAAATGGCAGGTGTTATTTTAAATTTTAATCCAAAATGGCAGGTGCAATTTTAAATTTTAATCCAAAATGGCAGGTGCAATCTTAAATTTTAATCCAAAATGGCAGGTGAAATTTTAAATTTTAATCCAAAATGGCAGGTGCAATTTTAAATTTTAACCCTAAAGACAGGTGCAATTTTAAATTTTAACCCTAAAGACAGGTGTAACTTTAAATTTTAACCCTAAATACAGGTGTAACTTTAAATTTTAACCCTTAAGACAAGTGTAATTTTATATTTTAACGCAAATGGCCGATAAAATTTTAAAATTTATCTTTAAAAGTGGGTGAAATTTTCGAATTAGTGAGTAAAGTGATTTAGGAGCAACCCCCGTCGAATCGCCAAGCGCGTACAGTCAAGCCAAGCCGTTTTGTCTAATCCGACTTAACGGCAAAGTGCCAACGTCTCTCGTCAGCGTGGGGAGACGCGTTTCCTTTGGTTTTTGAGCGTTTGCCAAGTAGTTTCAGTAGCATTTCGTTGGTCTAGTTCGGCGTCTACTAGCTAACGCTTGGGTTTTATTATTATGATTCGTCTTTTTTCTGCCGCTGGTCTCCTCTCTGGTTCTTTTTGTGGAAAAGCGCTTCTCCCCGAAATCCCAACCCATTTGGCATTGGACACCCTCGCTTTCACCTTGGACTGACATCTCCCGCGCCTTGCCATTCTTACTCTACGTCGCTTAACCTTGTAGCATTGGCGAGGCTAATTCTCCGTAGCTAATAAAGCCTTCTTGCCATTGACGATATTTCTAGGAACAAAAATGAAATATAATAATCAGCTAGGCACCTGACCTTAGGCCTAAGTCATCGAGCGACTTTTAAAGCCATTCATTCCAGTAGCCGGGTTACAATCAGGGTTGAACGTAAGCAGGGTTCATACAAACATGGAAATCAGTGAAAACCTGGAAATATCAGTGAAATTTATTTAAAACAAAATTCAGGGAAAATGAAAATTTTCCTGAAAAATCAGGGAAAATAATTATGAGAACTCCAAATTATGTGCAATTTCTTTTAGTATTTTTAAAATTATTACTTAGTATTGAAACCATACGTTCAATCTTGACTAATATTGTATTAGAAAGTGTAACAGTAACGCTTTTAACATTTTAGAGACCCCTATTGTTTTAAAAAGTACACCTGGAAAATATTCAAAACTACTCTGGAAAACCTGGAAATATCAGGGAAAATGGTTTTGTAAATATTGTATGAACCCTGATAAGGCACTAGTCACCACATTTGACTACTAATATAAATGCTCTGACTATTAAAATTCATCGAAATCTGGGACTCACTAGTCAATTTGACTAGTGGAAAAGTTACCTAAATATTCATAAATAATGGCGAATATGGCGTATCATAAATTCATCATTCATCAATCCCATTTTATTTACAAAAAATCGACAAAGAAAATTTCGTACGATCCCTGATTTTTTCACCCAGTGCCACAAGCTGGGATCGAACCCGGCTCCTCTTAGAATCTTCTTAATTGTCGAGTGCTGGCAGCAAAACTACTATAACAGCCCAAACAAATTACATTTTAGTATTTTGATCCACTTTCCCATTAGTGGAAGCGCATGGTAAATAAAAACACGCGAATTGTTCGGAAAATGCTTTTATAGGCGGTTTGAAGGTAGAAAAACGTATTTTGAGATTTTTACAAATTTATTTTATATCTTACATAAAATTGACACACGTATCCTGAACTATATTATAAAATAGTGAAAACTATTTTTACAAAATTCCTATTGATTCGGTTTTTATAAGTCGAAAAATTGGAAGTGGGTCTATATTACTATACGACGTATCATTCCAAAGGGTTGCTACACGTCAAGGAAAAGTCAGGGATTTTAAAAATGGCCCTAAAAAGTCGGTCAATTTTAAGAATATGTAGTTAGGGAAAAGTCAGGGAATTTAAAAATGGCCCTAAAAAGTCGGGGAATTTTAAGAATATGTAAAAAGTTAGGGAAAAGTCAGGGAATTCAGTTTTATCTTGAAACTTTTTTAAGGTGATTTTACTCTAGATCTATTTCCCATAGATCTAGAGTAAAATTACCTTAAAAAGTTTGTTATTATTATTTAGACCCTTGAAAGGTCTTTTAACGTTGAAATAACTTTGGTACTGAAATATAAGTTGATTACATTTATTAACTTCTGATAAATGTAAAAGTTAAAACACTCTAATTTTGGCCCCTAAATTTCGGGAAAAATGACTTAAAATGGTCAGAGAAAACCGGGAATTTGAATCTGAGAATATTGTGGCAACCCGGTTCCAGAAAAATTCGTAACAAAGACATTCTGTGATTTTTAGTTGTTTCTGAATATGTTAAGGATAATTCCACTGACTGCTAATTTTTTCCTGTGATTACTACTGATTTATCATAATTGTCTTAGTCTATGATTGCCAGTGAATTTCTTAAGTGATTTTTCCCAGGGAAATGGTTGGTGATGAATCAGGTACTTAAATCATTTCGCAAAACGCGTGGGTTTTTATGTAATTAACCAAACCAAACTGTTGAGCATTTTTAATTATAATAATTCTGCGATATGTGATAGAGTCAGTGTAACCGTTTGCACTATCATCTACTGTTAACATATAACAAAGTTAGTCATATTTAATAACAAAACAAATTCGATAATTTTGGCAAGAAAGGTCAAAGATATTGGAAAAAATTAGTCAGGGACATTGGCACAAAGTAGTCATAGTTATTGGCAAAACGTAGTCAGGGTTATTGGCAAAATGTAGTAGGGTTATTGGCAAAAAGTAGTCAGGGTTATTTGCAAAAATTAGTCAGGGATATTGGCCAAATTTAGTCGGAAATATTGGCCAAATTTAGTCGGGGATATTGGCCAAAATTATTCGGGGATATTGGTCAAAATTAGTCGGGGATATTGGTCAAAATTAGTCGAGGATATTGGTCAAAATTAGTCGGGGATATTGGTCAAAATTAGTCGGGGATATTGGCCAAAATTAGCCGGGTTTATTGTTCAAAATTAGCCGGGGTTATTGTTCAAAATTAATCGGGGATATTGGTCAAAATTAATCGGGGTTATTGTCCAAAATTAGTCAGGTTTATTGTCCAAAATTTAGTAGGGGATATTGGCCAAATTTAGTCGGGGTTTTTGGCCAAAATTAGTCAGGTTTTTTTGGCCAAAATTTAGTCGGGGATATTGGCCAAAATTAGTCGAGGATATTGGCCAAAATTAGTCGAGGATATTGATTGAAAAAATGAGGGGTATTAGCTGAGAAAATCTGGCTCCTTAGCGTCAAAGTAAAGAGGCAGTCACGCTAAGGCTTTGCGCAGATGCTTGTTTATTTAAGTCTTTGTTTCGTGTGTCTGTTATTTCAAGAGTTTCGCGGGCCGCCAGAAGAAGAGAAGCGGCTGTTTAGTTTTGGTCGAATCCGTTCGTCAGCTGGAATCTGGCGACCGCTTTTCCTTCATCCAAACATTTATAATATTTCACCCTCGACGCTTCTACAGTTTTTCTTCGCGGAGTAATTCACTCGTCATTTAGTGAAAGAAAGTTTATATTTCCGCCTATCCGCTTATAAAACTTGGCGAACCTATTTTTAACTTCGTGGTTAGTGTTTTAAACGGTTTTCAAGATTTCAAGTATTAGGACTTAACTTACTGGCGGATAAACGTCGAATGTCAGCGCGGTTTAAGATTGCGTTCGTAGCTTACATTTGCATTGCTGGATAGTTTCCGCTTTGAAAATGTTTACTGAGAATAATATCCGCTTTATAACTTAAACTAAATTTGTAGGAGTGAAAACTAAATTTGTAGGAGCGAGGACCTAGCTTCATTATGTCCACGTTTTAGAGGGGTGGCTTAATTAGGGTTGCCACAGGGAAAAGTCAGGGAATTTGATAGAAGACCTACGAAGTCAGGAAATTTTAAGAATTCGAGAAACTATCGCCTGAAGAGTCACCTACGCTAAAAAAAGCTGAAGAAAAATATTAAAATCTGATAAAAGTAAAATATAAAATTGCATAATGACAAATTTTGGCCTTAAAAAAGCTTTTGTCCCATTGGGTCGATTCTCATTCAACCGAATCCCATTCGACCGACATTTTGTTTGCTCACAAGTGAAAGCATGAAACCTAACATAACCTAACCTAACCTAACGAAATAAACAGATTTCAATTTTATATTGCTTTCATTATAGACCTTTGTATTATATCGAATTTAAAGTTAATTTTTTTACTTCGATTTGGATAGGTAAAAATATTCTATAAACTTTTTCGAAAAAATGGGATTCGACAGAATGGGATTGCAAAATTAGAATTCGATCAATTTGGAAAGTATATTTTTTGATTCGACCCAATGGGATTGCAAAATTAGAATTCGATCAATTTGGAAAGTATATTTTTTGATTCGACCCAATGGGATTGCAAAATTAGAATTCGATCAATTGGGAAAGCATATTTTTTGATTCGACCCAATGGGATTGCAAAATTAGAATTCGATCAATTGGGAAAGTATATTTTTTGATTCGACCCCATGGGATTGCAAAATTAGAATTCGATCAATTGGGAAAGTATATTTTTTTGATTCGACCCAATAGGATTCTCTCCAACGGGAATATACCTTAAAAAAGGTCATTGAAAAGTTATAAAAGTAGTAGAGATGAGTCGGGCCGGCTATTTCTAAAACCCGACCCGACCCGGCCCGCCAAAATTCATTAAAACTGAAACCCGACCCGACCCGACCCGACCCAGCCCAGCCCGCCAAAATTCATTAAAACTGAAACCCGACCCGACCCGACCCGCCAAAATTATTTATTTCGAAAACCCGACCCGACCCGACCCGCCAAAATTCTTTAAAACTGAAATCCGACCCGACCCGGCCCGCCAAAATTGAAACCCGACCCGGCCCGGCCCGATAAAAGTTGTAAAATTTTAAACCCGACCCGCCAAGGCCCGATAAAATTGAAACCCGACCCGACCCGATAGACTTGCGCATTTTATGGTTATAGTATAAGCTTGTACTAAATGCTAGAGCGAGCTCCCGAATTCAAAATTTCAATTGCTATGACTAGTTGAAAAGATAGAGTCACGTGAGAGACTCGGGAGAGGGGGGAATCATAGGTAAACCTAATTAAAATTTTGGTCAACTTCAGTGTAGCCAAGTGAGGCGTTTTAGAACGTATGTCTCTCTACGGGCGACCGGGGCTAGTAAATCTAAGAGTGAAAAGGCCAAGGGGGTATCCAGGATTTTATTTCAGGGGGGGTTTTGAGGGAAAATTTCAAGGGGGGGGGGTTGAAATCCCAAACCCCCCCCTTAAATACGCCCTTGGAAAAGGCACCAGGGTATATAGACCAAATATTAAGTATTTTTTCCAATTAGTAGGCTATGTAGTCTGTACTCTGTTGTGAAACTAGCTCTCAGTAAAAAAAAATTGTGATGGCAAAGCTAGTGTTTAAACGTTTTTGAGTCTTATCATGTCGCTTTTGTTAACAAACAATAATGAAATAATTCGCTTTCTGCATGAAGGGATTAGCGGTTGCGAATAGAATAGAAACTCGGAAGGCCCGATCATTAATATATAAAAGCCCGACCCGACCTACTCAGTTTCATGTAAAAAGCCCGACCCGACCAGACCCGTTAATAAAAAAGACCGACCCGGCCCGGCCCGGAAAAAAAATATTAAATGAAACCCGACCCGACCCAACCCGCCAAAAACTTCAATATCCAAAACCCGGCCCGCCCCAACTGAAATGTTTGTGGCAACCCTGTTAACCTGTACACTATTTCGTTATAATAAATATTAAGAATGTTCCTAGTGCAGACTAGATTCTCCTTAAGACTGAGAAGTCGTTTTTCCAAAGGGGTTGATGGAAGATCTTATCCAGCTGGGGTGTTTCCATACTTATGGGCTGACTACGTCGATCGTTCGGATGTTTAATTAATAAATACTTTCAGAAATAGTTACCAAATTGGTTGCGGTAATATTTATCTGTAGGGCTATGCCTAGGTACAACGAATACCTAAGGTCCAACGCTCAATTCCCTAGAGTTCGCAAATCGAAGAATTATTTTCAATAAATTAAATTTTAGTATCGTCTTTAGTAAAACGTATTTTTATCGAAATATTTACTTGAAATAAGGTATATTTTCTAACGCTATCCCAACCCAGACTTTTTTTTTTTTTACATTTTTACACAATTTGATCTTATGGCGCAATTATTTCGTCGTTGGGACCCCAATTTGGATGGCCAATGGCTCACTTTGGTATCCTATATTATACTTTTCGTATTTTCCTTTATTTTCTCTATTTTGTATCCTATATTTTCTTATAATTCGCTTTCAAATTTCCTATTTTCCTATTTATTTTCCGATTAATTTCCCTGGTCACCCTGAATGTAACATTATTCCGATTTCGTTAAAATCACTTAACTCAATCAGAAATGCAATTAAACTGGATGGCCTCTTACTTCCAGCTAGGAGCAACAAACACAACACCCCACACAAGGAGAACGCAACCCGTCAAAAGTCGTGGATTTTCTTGCGTACGTTTTTCAATGGCTAGACGCTTTAGCGCCTGCTGCCGTCGGAAGGGGAAAATTCAGAAATTTTCTTTCCACCCGCCCGTAAAACGTTCAGCGTACAGGCTCGTGACGCTCGTCCAATGAAATTCGTACACAACCCTTCGTTAGCGTGTTTAAAGGCTAGCTGCGTTCTCCTTGTGTTTGTTGCTCCTAGCTTCCAGTTGGATTCGAATTCCGATTTTGCCATGCTATTTTACGTAGAGAAAGTTTAAATTTCAGTTGTTTAAAACATTTTTGGTTGTCATGACAAATCGAATGGCCATTGAAACTTTTCCCTTTAGGAAGGTACATGAAGGCATGGACCAAGAATCTAAAGGGACTCACTTTTTAGGCTTTAAAAAGCACACGTTTATGCTGGGAAAATTTTAGTTCAATGTGGACCAACTTGGCGTCGCTGAAGTCGATTTCCGGCGTACTTTCGTTGAGAAGCTGGAGCGTTCACGTTCAATTTTGACCAAATGGCGCCGTTGTTGTCAGTTAAATGATTAGGCTTAGTAAGTTTTAGACCTTTTATTTTTCAAATTGGTTCTTTAAAAGTTTAAGTAATGGTAATTAACCATTGTGTTAAGTAAAAATAGCCAGTAAGCCGCGTACGACTGAGATTTTTTAATCAAATTCACTGGAATCCATTCCATTTCTAAACTTAAAAAAATTAATGAACTAATCCTAACTAGGGCTGTGCAATTAGTTAATCTAGGCAATCGATTCGGTTATCGAGTATCAAATTTTTTCATCGAGTATTCGAGTCGAGTAATATTGAAGAGTCGAGTAGTCGAGTACTTAATTAAGGGGAAATGTTATCTTATTCGAGTCGAGTAACTAAAAACAAACCGAGTAATATTTTTAACGAGTCGGGTTATTGAGTACTTGATTAGGAGCTGGTTTTATTCAAGTAATTATGAAATTAAATATAAGAGGAGTATAAAGTAACTTTCAATGCTGAAAAATATTCTTCTAATTTAAATAAACCACAGTTTCTACAACTTTGTAGGTACCGTTTATTGCCCCCAAAAAGTTGTAAAAACCCCTCTTTGAACTTTGAAGCAACGAGGATAGAAAAAACCAATACTCGACGAGTTTAGAGAGCAGCTTATTCGAGTAATCGGGTACCCGATTATGCAATTTTTTGGTACTCGGTAATCGACGAGTATTCTCCAATTACTTATTCGAGGTCGAGTTCGAGTACCCGACCTCGCAGTGATAGTTGAACTGAATTCTTGAAGAGTTTCGAAGCGGCTGATGTACCTCAGTAAGCCTTCCGATTTAGGCCACGCCTACCGTGTCCAAATATCGGCATAAGTGAGTCCCCTTAAATTCTTGGTCCATGATGAAGGTCTACTCACCCCCCAAATTAGAAAACAATCGATGTTTGAGTGAATTCCACACGCAGACACGTGCCTACCATGAGCTCGTTACGCGTATCATGTCAGCGACCCAATTTCGAGACGAAAAACGGGGTCGAATTCATGGGCCTCGATGTCAAGAAAAGTGTGTTAATTGAACGTATATTCAGGTCGCCCACCATATGTTAACTAAAAGGTGCGTGATATTTTACCATTTAAAAAGCGCCTTTTCCCTCGCTCCCTCTGAGGGACGCACATATCACGCGTGCGTGTGAAAGCTCCATTTTTGCGTTCAGTGTTGAAACCCGAGAATTACTATATATAGGCTCTGATATAAAGATACGAAAACAATAGCTGTATTTCGAAATTTTCTGTTTGTTTGCTTTGCTGTAATAGTTTTCGCTTTATGAGTTTACTTTATAAATAGGTACGGTCTCGCGCTAGTTTGAAATTCGTCCGGGTAATTGGAATTTTGCATTTTTGGGACGTCTAAAATTTCGTCGAGCGTTTGTTTAGTGACTTTAGTCGTTGAATGGAAGTAGGTAATCTCTTTCTGGCGCGTAATGGTATTGAATCTTTATATAGGTCGAGTCAGCTTCTCCCTGAACACGGGTGTACTGCGGTTAGAACACTTCTACAGGCGCCAGTAGGTCAATAATGGACCTTTCTCGGAAGAATTTCTATATGGTGTGAAAGAGGGTCGTAGTATTTATTGACAATAGGGAAAAATAATTGTCATACCATGGAGGAAGAAACTACCATCCTGGAGAAGAAAAGCAGGCACAATTGACCTTTGTGCCTAGTACAGGGTTCATACAAACATGTAAATCAGTGAAAACTTGGAAATATCAGTGAAATTTATTTAAAGCAAAAAAGTCAGGGAAATATCAGGGAAAATGAAAATTTTCCTGAAAAATCAGGGAAATCAATTATGAGAACTCCAAATTATGTGCAATTTGTTTTAGTATTACTGAAATTATTACTTAGTATTGAATTCATACGTTCAATCTTGACTTTATTATATTAGAAAGTGTAACAGTAAAGCTTTTACATTTTAGAGACCCCTATTGTTTTAAAAAGTACACCTGGAAAATATTCTAAACTACTCTGGAAAACCTGGAAATATCAGGGAAAATGGTTTTTGAAATATTGTATGAACCGTGTAGTAGAGTGTCGCCACCTATGGATGAACGGAATAACTATAACTTGGGGCTGTCCTAAAATAGGAGTCGCTAAAAGCCTACGAACCAGGCGTAAAGGCCCATTTTCATGCTCGCTGGTAGCGGATAAAAATCGTCAAAATTCGCATCCGCCACTCGCAAGCTTGAAAATAAAGCTAAAATATCTGTTTGAAACAGATCGACGCGGAAAGTGTAAAAGTGTGTAGCGGAAGCGGATTTTGTCGATTTTTACCCGCTACCAGCGAGCGTGAAAATGGGGCTTAACGCCTGGCGCCTTTAGCGGATTTTCGTGCCGCACTTTGAACAATCGGTCCGTGCTAGAGGTATCGTATTTACCTCTCCAGAAGTAGTTTTTTCTCCATGGTCGTATGGTCGTACTTCCTTATTTATACGCTCAATATGTAAGTACTCAAATAAAGAAATTTTGCATTTTTTCATAAGACGGGTTGAAAATCATAAATTGAATTACATATTTGTGAAAATATCTCATTATCTTTTGAAGTTTGTAACTGGTCCCATAGTAATCTAGAACTGTTCGGGGAATTACTCCGTGACCCATCGATATCGCGTTCAATATTTAATAGAATTTGTTGACATGTTTCCCTGAAAGTTACGAAACTTTCCGTATCCCAGTGTGACTTCGTTTTGGACGTTTTCCACGTTGTAAGACCAGGTAACGATCCTTTCCAAAGAGAATCAATAGACACGCTTAAAACTGCAGCGTGCACGATCTAGCCTGGAATTCGGTGCTCGTGACCGCACGCAGCGTGCAGTTGCACCCAGCCCATTCGAAATAAAGTTTGTTCGAGTCAATATTTAGAGAGCTCTTACAACTCTCGCACTGTCGCAGTTTATTGAGCTACGGGTAGCTTCCCTTAGTTCTTCAAAGCCAAATAATTTACTGTAACTCTTTTAAATCTCATTTCGCGAATAGTTAAAGGGGAACGGCCAAGCTTTTCCAAATATGGTCTTATTTCCGTACCAAAAGATAAACAAGACGTTCAATATACTAACACGTACCTTTTTTTTGTCTTGAAAAATTGCTTTTGGCCCAAAAAGTTGAAACGAAAAATAACGCCAGGTGTTTGGGTTTGAATTATCGCCGCCATCTTAGGGGCTGCCGCCAGCGCCACTAACCCCGTATGAGCGATTTGCGAACTATCCTAACTTTTAAAATCGCGCAATTTAGGCTTAGGTCTCTTATAACTGGAACTCCTAGCCATTCTAACCCGGCCACTGGTAAATTAGCTAGTTTACTTGGGCCTACCGTGGTGCCTTGGGTATTAGCTTAGCTGATTATTATTGTTACGCATTCATTTATACTGAGAGAGTGACTAATAATATTAATCAGCTGGGCTAATACCCAAGGCACCACCTTAGGCCCAAGTCATCTATCAACTTTCAATGTCTTTTAATTCAGGTGGCCGGGTTAGCTTGCGTAGGAGGGTGGTGGCCAGCCCTTCATGCGACGCGAGCCAACAGCTCCCTACACTCGCTAATACCGTTAACCACTACAAGATTTTATTTAACGGGGAAACCAAAGATCTCGGGGGAAAATCCGTATAAACAGTGGTAAGAGAACTCTGAAACTCAAAGCGGAAGGAGTTGTCTAAGATCCCCTGT